>NW_019154121.1:7181875-7262328 GCF_002288905.1 Enhydra lutris kenyoni | reverse complement strand
ATCAAAAGATTGGAATTATTCCCTGCATATTTTCAGACCACAATGCTTTGAAGCTAGAACTCAGTCACAAGAGGAAATTTGGAAAGAACCCAAATACATGGAGACTAAACAGCATCCTTCTAAAGAATGAATGGGTCAACCAGGAAATTAAAGAAGAATTGAAAAAATTCATGGAAACAAATGATAATGAAAACACAACGGTTCGGGACGCCTGGGTGGCTCAGTTGGTTAAGCAACTACCACAACTGAACCAGGAAGAAATAGAAAGCCTGAACAGACCCATAACCAGTAAGGAGATTGAAACAGTCATCAAAAATCTCCAAACAAACAAAAGCCCAGGACCAGACTGCTTCCCCGGGGGAATTCTACCAAACATTTAAAGAAGAACTAATTCCTATTCTCCTGAAACTGTTCCAAAAAATAGAAATGGAAGGAAAACTTCCAAACTCATTTTATGAGGCCAGCATCACCTTGATCCCAAAACCAGACAAGGATCCCATCAAAAAAGAGAACTACAGACCAATATCCTTGATGAACACAGATGCAAAAATTCTCGCCAAAATACTAGCCAATAGGATTCAACAGTACCTTAAAAGGATTATTCACCACGACCAAGTGGGATTTATTCCAGGGCTGCAAGGTTGGTTCAACATCCGCAAATCAATCAATGTGATACAACACATTAATAAAGAACAAGAACCATATGATACTCTCCATAGATGCTGAAAAAGCATTTGACAAAGTACAGCATCCCTTCCTGATCAAAACTCTTCAAAGTGTAGGGATAGAGGGCACATACCTCAATATTATCAAAGCCATCTATGAAAAACCCACCACAAATATCATTCTCAATGGAGAAAAACTGAAAGCTTTTCCGCTAAGGTCAGGAACACGGCAGGGATGTCCATTATCACCACTGCTATTCAACATAGTACTAGAAGTCCTAGCCTCAGCAATCAGACAACAAAAGGAAATAAAGGCATCCAAATTGGCAAAGAAGAAGTCAAACTATCACTCTTCGCAGATGATATGATACTATATGTGGAAAACCCAAAAGACTCCACTCCAAAACTGCTAGAACTTGTACAGGAATTCAGTAAAGTGTCAGGATATAAAATCAATGCACAGAAATCAGTTGCATTTCTCTACACCAACAACAAGACAGAAGAAAGAGAAATTAAGGAGTCAATCCCATTTACAATTGCACCCAAAACTATAAGATACCTAGGAATAAACCTAACCAAAGAGACTAAGAATCTATACACAGAAAACTATAAAGTACTCATGAAAGAAATTGAGGAAGACACAAAGAAATGGAAAAATGTTCCATGCTCCTGGATTGGAAGAATAAATATTGTGAAAATGTCTATGCTACCTAAAGCAATCTACACATTTAATGCAATTCCTATCAAAGTACCATCCATTTTTTTTCAAAGAAATGGAACAAATAATCCTAAAATTTATATGGAACCAGAAAAGACCTCGAATAGCCAAAGGAATATTGAAAAAGAAAGCCAAAGTTGGTGGCATCACAATTCCAGACTTCAAGCTCAATTACAAAGCTGTCATCATCAAGACAGCATGGTACTGGCACAAAAACAGATACATAGATCAATGGAACAGAATAGAGAGCCCAGAAATAGACCCTCAACTCTATGGTCAACTAATCTTCGACAAAGCAGGAAAGAATATCCAATGGAAAAAAGACAGCCTCTTCAACAAATGGTGTTGGGAAAATTGGACAGCCACATGCAGAAAAATGAAATTGGATCATTTCCTTACACCACACACGAAAATAGACTCAAAATGGATGAAGGATCTCAATGTGAGAAAGGAATCCATCAAAATCCTTGAGGAGAACACAGGCAGCAACCTCTTTGACCTCAGCCGCAGCAACATCTTCCTAGGAACATCGCCAAAGGCAAGGGAAGCAAGGGCAAAAATGAACTATTGGGATTTTATCAAGATCAAAAGTTTTTGCACAGCAAAGGAAACAGCTAACAAAACCAAAAGACAACTGACAGAATGGGAGAAGATATTTGCAAATGACATATCAGATAAAGGGCTAGTGTCCAAAATCTATAAAGTACTTAGCAAACTCAACATCCAAAGAACAAATAATCCAATCAAGAAATGGGCAGAGGACATGAACAGACATTTCTGCAAAGAAGACATCCAGATGGCCAACGGACACATGAAAAAGTGCTCCACATCACTCGGCATCAGGGAAATACAAATCAAAACCACAATGAGATATCACCTCACACCAGTCAGAATGGCTAAAATGAACAAGTCAGGAAATGACAGAGCTGGCGAGGATATGGAGAAAGGGGAACCCTCCTACACTGTTGGTGGGAATGCAAGCTGGTGCAACCACTCTGGAAAACAGCATGGAGGTTCCTCAAAATGTTGAAAATAGAACTACCCTATGACCCAGCAATTGCACTGCTGGGTATTTACCCTAAAGATACAAACGTAGTGATCCGAAGGGGCACGTGCACCCGAATGTTTATAGCAGCAATGTCTACAATAGCCAAACTATGGAAAGAACCTAGATGTCCATCAACAGACGAATGGATAAAGAAGATGTGGTATATATACACAATGGAATACTATGCAGCCATCAAAAGAAATGAAATCTTGCCATTTGCGACGACGTGGTTGGAACTAGAGGGTATCATGCTTAGTGAAATAAGTCAATCGGAGAAAGACAACTATCATATGATCTCCCTGATATGAGGGAGAGGAGATGCAACATGGGGGGTTAAGGGGGTAAGAGAAGAATAAATGAAACAAGATGGGATTGGGAGGGAGACAAACCATAAGTGACTCTTAATCTCACAAAACAAACTGAGAGTTAATGGGGGGAGGGGGGTTGGGAGGGGGGGGTGGGATTATGGACATTGGGGAGGGTATGTGCTATGGTGAGTGCTGTGAAGTGTGTAAACCTGGCGATTCACAGACCTGTACCCCTGGGGATAAAAATATATGTTTATAAAAAATTAAAAGAAAAAAGAAAACAGGGTAAATACAGCAAAATGTTCATATTGCTTTAAATTCCTGGGTGCCTATTATTATTTTTTTTAGATTTTTATGAACATATAATGTATTATTTACCCCAGGGGTATAGGTCTGTGAATCGTCAGGCTTACACATTTCACAGCACTCACCATATCACATACGCTCCTGTTATTTTCTGTAATCTTCTGCATATTTGAGTTAATCTCAGATGTCAAAAGTTTTAAAAGAAAATAACATGTAGATATATGGAGTCCTACTTTGCATCTTTCCTGGAACATTGAGTTCTTTTCGTGCCTTTTTTGCCCTGGTATCCAGGTCATGGGAATTTTATTCACTGGACAGTCGTCAGGTTTCACACCAGCTTTATACAAGCCCTTCATTCCCGTGGTGTAGACTTTCTGGCTTCTCCCCCACAGGAGAAGAACCACTCAGCCTGCTGCTTAGTTCTCCAGTCTTTTCTTCTGGGTGTAATCTGGCTCCATGGTTCTGTGGGGCCAGGGTCTGCGTCCAGCTTCCTTTTCTCCTTCTGCTTCTGCACTTAGCAACCTGTTTTCTGTTCTGTTCTTTACGCCATCAGTGCTTGAATGAATGAAAGCAGCCACGTAGGTTCCGTCTGCGGCTTGCCAGCTTGGTCACGGGTTCCCTTTGACTGTGCGGTGTTGTGGTCACCCGTCTTGGACCAGAGGTTGCTAGGTATGAGCTATTCTCCCTGTCCATTTAGGGAGGGTGTTGTGCACTGATGGGGCCTCTGTCTAATTTGTTGGGCCCCGAAGGGAAAAACCATTCATTCTGCTCTTTCTAGCAGGGATGGGTAGTGCCTTGGGGCTCAGAACTCATTGACGAGATAACACTTGATTATGCCCGTCTTGGGTAATGTTAGCCTTGGTGGGTTCTTTTTAAAAAGCTGGGTTTGGGGGGTGCATGGGTGGCTCAGTTGGTTAAGCGTCCGACTCTGGATTTTGGCTCCAGTCATGGTCTCGGGGTCATGAGCTCCAGCCCCACGTCAGGCTCTTCACCGGGCATGGGGCCTGCTTGGGTGCTCTCTCTCCCTCTCCCTCTGCTCCTCCCACCCCACCTCCCTCTCTTAAATAAAAGAAAGAAAGAAACAGTCTTGGGTGTGGAAAACAGAGACCTGGTGAATTAATTTGGTTCAGTGCCCTTTTTTATTTTTTCTTTTGGACCCAGAAGCTTTCTGTACTAGACACAGTAGAAAATATACAAAGCACCATACTTAGGTGCCTATGTATGATTTTGAAGACTCAGTGAGATGAAGGTGGTGGAAGTACGTCTGGAGAGATGAGTCAGGACGCTCCAGCTCCCGGCGTCCTAGGCTCCGGCGGCCGCTGAGCACCTGGCAGGTGTGTGCCCGGAAGCCAGGCTGGTCTGCTGCCCGCGGCCAGGCAGAGCTGCAGGGCCTGCAAGCCCAGGCCCTCTTGCTCTGCCCTTCCAGTTACTCCCATCAGTTTGGCTCCAGCTGCTGCCTGGCTCTGGGCTTCCTTTGTTTCTGACCGCTGGCCCAGAAATACCCCTCAGGGCTTGATCTGTTTCCTTTCCTGGATTTGTCCTTGAGTCTTCCCAGAAAGTTCTGCCCCTCCTGCTCACTTGGAGGGACCCCTTTCCCAAACCACCTCGTTTCCTGCAGACGCTGGGTCCGGGACCTCCCCAGTGTGCCCTCGATGGAGCAACTGGCCTAGAGGGGAGGACTTAAGAGACAGGGATTAAAACTCTGCCATCACCAGTCACTAGCTCGGGTAGGGGTGACTTTGAATCGAGGGCGAAAGGAAGAGAAGGCATCGTGTTCTCCCTCCCTCTCTGATTCAGTGTGAGGTTGAAAGGAGGCAGTGAGTTAAGGGCTGCTGAGTGTCCCGTGAATATTGGCTGTCTGTTGTGTTTTCTTCTGACCTTCCATTGCAGACGAAGAACGTTTACTTTTGAGCTCAGCACCGCCATAATTTCTGTCTCTCTAGACTCAGTTATGTTCTCTTTCTTCCTCTTTTGCAAAAGCCTTGGTATAAACAGTTCAGTTATTTATGCTTTGGCGTTTTCTGCCAGCACATTGGGGTAGGTTTGGGAAGTCCCAAGATAGGACTTGCTGCACACTCTCCTGTAGAAAGAATGTTACGACATGTTGGCTATGCGCACAGCAAGGACTGTATCTAATGGATACATGGGACGGACAGATTTTCCTGAACTCTTACTAGCACAGCCCATTTTCATGAGCAAGCACTTGGACACTCTTCTCTGGGCCAGTTGCCCATCCCATTTATAACCCCGGGGCTGCCTCCCTGTGTCTGCCACTGGGCTCGGTCAGCCTCGGTGGGTAGGACTGCGCGGGCAGCATTTAGCGAAGTCATGCTAACACAAGAGCTTTGTGAAGTCAGCCCCATGGTTCTGCGCTGTTCCAGCTAGTCTATTTTTATAAAATGCAAGAACTCAAGTTCAATGCGATATGAGAATTAAAAGGTCCTGGAAATCTAGGACCTACCCCCAACTCATGTCTAAGCCATTCCCAGCTGGCAAAAACGTACCCAATTGTCAGACACTTTCAGATGGTGTGTGAATTTTCACAGCCATCTCCCCTAAGGGCTCTTGCCAAGAAGTCCTTTCTTTTCTTTTCTTTTTTTAAAGATTTTGTTTATTTATTTGACAGAGAGAGAGAGACAGAGAGGGAACACAAGCAGGGGGAGTGGGAGAGGAGAAAGCAGGCTTCCCACAGAGCAGGGAGCCGGATGTGGGGCTTGATCCCAGGACCAGGATCATGACCTGAGCTGAAAGCAGACACTGAACAACTGAGCCACCCAAGCGCCCCCTAAGAAGTCCTTTCTTAATGTCTCCGGGCACAGAAGTCCCCGATGAAGGGGAACTGCTCTGGGTCCATTGTACCTCCTCCACCATCAGACTCTGCTCCCTGGACAACAGCCCCCCCCCCTTACTACCCTCTCCTGCCACAAGTATAAAGCCCTCCCCCTCCCCAGAGCGAGGTGACTCTTTGGGGCTTTTTCTGTCCCAGAGACAAGGGAAGTCCACCCAGGTGCCTTCCTACCGTCCCTTTCCCCTCTGTCTCGAGTGGGTGTCCCCCCACTTTTCAAGCAATAAGAGCACTTGCTAGTTACTTCATACAGAAGAACGTAATGCTTACTGAGCAACTCCTGGGAACCAGGCCGCTTATGGAGAATGCAGGCATCAAGGCCAGCGTCTGTTTGGGGAGCCTTGGCTTGGGAAGGCGAAGCGACCTGAGGTCACCCAGCTGTGATTGGCAGGGCTGGGTTTGAATAGAACCAGCAGCAGAGCCCAAGCACTTGGCATCTCTCTGGCCGTGCAGGGAGTGTAAGATGGCGCAGCTGCTCTGGGCCTGAGTTGCGGGTCCCCGCACCTGCCTTGTGCACCTGCTCCCCACATCTCTCTCGCCCCCCCCCCCCCGCATCCGTCCCCCTGTCTGCGGGGCTGCGCACTCCCACTCAGGCTGTGCTTTCGCCTATGCCACCGTTTTCCATGGAGGAGACAGAAAACTCCTGATTTGCCCTCCAGTGACCCATCAGCAGACGCTCCTTTGGCCTTCCCTTCGTCAGGCTCGAAGCCCTGACTTCTCTGTTCTGAAGGACTCCTCCGCTAGTCCAATTTTCTGACCGACCCTCCTCCCCCTCCCCCTGCCCCATCACCCCTCTCTTCTCTCAGTCCTCACGTGCATTCAAGCAGTCCTGTACATGTCTCCCTGCAACGCTTTGGGCCCTGGTTCTTTTCTTGGCCATTTTTTCTTTTTTATATGGTGGTTTCACTTCTTTCCAGAGCCTTCCCCAGCAGAGCTCAAGCTGCCCTCACGACTCATGTCAGCCGAAAATCTCTCAGATACTCAGCCCAAGTGTAAACCTCGGCGCCGGATTTTCTTTGTAACCTTTGCCTGGCATGGCGCTGTGTGACTCCGCTAACACAGGAGGGAGGGCTGGGGGTGGAGGGGCGGGTCCAGACCCTGCACTCACATTTATTTGGCACCATCTGTTTTTGCTTCTCAGGTACCCAGATAAGCTGTTTCTCCCCAAGCTCCTTCTCCTGGAGGCAGGCTGCCTTTGTGGATTCCTACTGCTGGGCTGCTGTTCAGCAGGGTTCCCTGCAAGGTGATTCCGGAAGCCTTCCGCTTTGGCTGCATAAGGTAACTGCGGATACGTGCGAGTCTCACCTGTTTGCTCTGTCGATGTGGGAAGGGGGCCCCCGAGAGGCCACGCTTGTCCACGGCCACACAGAGACTGTGGCCAGCCCGTAGCACCATCCCACGGATCAGACAGCCAAAGTGCTTTCAAGTCAAGAGAGACCTCAGAGATGACCTGGTCCAGCACCCTCACTAGCAGCTGAGGACGCAGGGGCACTCTTTGGATTTTAGCTCTGTCCCAGGGGACATCTCTTATGTCTTAGTCCCCTTTCTCCCCTTACTGCCCAGTGGTGTCTGATGCAGAGTAGGCTCCCAGTGGAGCCTGGGTGGGCAGTGTTAGACGGGGCAGAGCTAGCACTCGCATCTCGCTTTGGCTGGTGCCTTTTCACTGCTAGCAGGGTCTCCTGGCAAAAGTAAGGGCTGACGTACAGCTAGTGTGTTCTGCTGGAATGTTGGGAAGCCTGGTGAGGACTCCCTCCAGGGGTGTTGGCTGCAACACAGCCTTCGGGATAGATTGCTCTGCTCTCTGATGGGTCCAGATACCGCAAGGACAGGGAGGCACACTACATGGGAGACACCGGCATCCTGCAGAAAAGAGGTACAGACAGGAGCTCCGTGTTGGGGGAGCAGTGGAGACAGGGGAGACAGGTACATAGAGGATGGGCCGTGGGGAACTTGAGCCGGAGTCTGTGGGTTTGTGCAGGAGAACATTCTCTGTGTAAGGGAGTGGCTGCATTAGGTCTTCTCTGTGCATACAGAAGTAGGATCATGCGTTTGCCTGTCATTATTTTCAATCACTGGTCTTTTGTCCATTGTGAAAACAAATAGAAGATGTGTGTTCCTTCTGCTCTCCTCCTCCATTGAGGAAAGCCCGCCCTTGTACTTCCTGAAAAGCCACGGGCTGGTGTTTGGCCCTCTCCAGCCTTGACCTGTTGTTGAACACACAGCATCCTTCTTTCTAAAAATGAGCAGTTTAAGTCCTTTACTATGACTCAGGCCTCTTCCCCTGTTTATTTATTGCATGCTCTTAGGCACAGTGATGCCTTACAATGACTCCTTTCTTCTCTGGGGTTGGGCTTCTCTCCTGGACTTTTAGCCTTGGCATCCGTTGGGTCCCCGTCAGCTCTGCACGTGTAGTAGCCAGGCCAGCCAATAACAATATGAATGGGCATAGTTCGAGAAGCTGAACAGCCTTGTTTGCAAGTGAAACCCATGCAGTTATGGCTTAGGTCCCTTTGTTGTGATGCTCTTGGGAGAAGGGAGGTTGTAATTTGTCACTGGGCTGGGCATTAACGGAGCCACAGAAGAGTGTATAATCTGGCTTGTCTGGTGTAAGTGCTGGCAGGGATGTAGAGACTGTGAAACTTTTAGAGCAGGAAGAAACTCAAAGATTTTGCTGCAGTGTAAGGTGAAGGGCACCTAGAGAGAGCAAGCCGGGGACTCGGGACTACTTGCCAGCTCTAAGACTAGAGTCAGGTCCCTGGCTGTCCCCTGCCCCTGCAGTAGAGAGGCAGAAACCATATACAGCAGTGGGGGCAGCCAAGCCTTCTGTCTCCAGTGCCAGTGAGAGGCTGAGCAGCTCTCTTTCTGGTGGTGGTAGTCCAGCTTATTTGGATGGAAGTTGGGCAGAGAGATCTTTCCAGATTCACAGGGCTGGGGGCAGAAATTAGAGGTGGGACCAGCCAAGTTGGAAGGACCCTGGACAATACCCCAGGCTCAAAAGTCAGTACTTGGGGAGTAAGGGATGATCTTGAATTAGACCAGCCCTCATGGAGACTAGAGTCCTGACTTGAATCATTTCAGTACTGATGGAATGAGGAGATAGGGGGATCGTCAGTGCCTCTAGTCTGCCCACCAGCCAGCAGCAGAAATAAATCTTCTCCAGAGGCAGCTAACTTCATCCAGAGCCTCAAATCCTTGTCCAGGTTTTCACGTGTAATTTCAGGAGTCGGTAAAAAAAATAGCCAATGTTCAAGAATACCGCATCTTCATTTGGGTGGTGTTGCGTGTTGAATTGTATCCCTTAAAAGATGTATTGATGTCCTAACACCTGTACCCCTCGGATGGGACCTTTTGTGGGAACAGGGTTATTGCAAGTGGAATTAGTTAAGGTGAGGTCCTGCCAGAGCTGGGACAGGTGACTGTCCTCTGTGACTGGTGCCTTCATAACAGAGGGAAATCTGTTTGCAGACACAGAGGGAGGAGATCTGAGATGCTGGGGACAAGACGGCGTGTGACACAGAGGCTCCAGCAGAACAGCTGGGCCACACCGTGCACGAGGCGGAAAGGGCGCTCTGCTCACAGCACCGGCGGGAGCCCGGACCTGCCCACATCTTGGTTTTAGACATGCAGCCACCCAGACTCAGAGGGAAAGCATGGTTTAAACTGCCCAGCGTGTGGGCCCTGGTCACAGCAGCCCTGGGGACTGATGCAGGTTGTCGCAGAAGCTAGGGCTGCAGCCAGGCCGGAGGAGCCGAAACTGAGGGCAGACGCGCACATCTACGTATGGTATTGGCCCGTCCAGACTGCGCGATGCCAGCTGCCTTGTTTCCACGCTGATTTCCTCTTCTGGTGTTTTTGTTTAGTGGTGACAAAGTACACACCGCGTGAAATTTACCTTCCTAGCCATTCTCAGGTGTGCAGCTGTGCGGCGTGAAGTACGCTCATTGCCAAGATCTGTCTGACTCTTCTCGCCTTCCCAAACTGAAACTCCCAGCCCCCACCGTCCTGCTGTCTGCTCTTCCAGGCCCCTCCTGTAGCTGCAGTCGTAGGAGATGTATCCTTTGACGTCTGGCTTATCTCACTCTGCATAACGTTTTCACGACCCTTCTCACCTGTCGCATGACCAGAACTCCCTCCCTTTCTAAGGCTGAGTCAGACTCCATCACGTGTGTTGACCACATCTTGTGTGTCCCTGCCTCCCCCCCGGGGGCCCCTGGGTGGCTTCTGCCTCCCAGCTCTTGCCGTGAATGCTGCGCAGACACGGGTGGACGGGCATCTGCCTGAGCCCCTGCCCACCAGTCTTGCAAGCACACACCGGACGCGGGGCTGTTGGATTCCACCCCAAGTTTCCAGAGTTCTTCCCGGTCGTTTTCTTTCGGCCTCTCTGCATTCGGCGGACTCCTGATTGCCCAGTGTGGCTTCAGAAGTCTGCATGCTGCCCCCAGGCTCACCTGGTGAGCCTCAGCTCCACACAGAAAGGATTTTCTGGCAGCAGAGTGGCGCAGAGGGGGGCCTCTTGATTTGGGACAGGCACGAAGGTGTGTGTCTTCTCTCATGGCTTCACTCCTTACCCTAGCTGGGCTTCCTTTACGCAGAAGCCCAGCTCCCAGCTGTTCTGGGCATCTGGCTGTGTCATCCCCACCTCCCCCTCTGTCATGCGCCCAGTCAGTCCTCAGCCGTTCACAGCTCCGGAGGTGGCTCACAGACCTTTCCATCCCACGGGAGCTCTGTCCTCCCGGATGATGCCTGTGACGCACCACCCTCTGTCCGCTCCCCAAGGACTTAACCCGTTTCCACGTGTCCTCCACTCCCATGGCCGCCGCACTCTGAGTTCATTTTGGCACATCTGTCATCTACAGCGCTCTCCCCACGTCCCCAGCAACCCTGTGATGCCACGTAAATGCCTGCCTCCTGGGGCTTATCCCACCTGACTGCTCTTAGCGGACCATGCCCTCCCTCATTCTGCAGAAATGCTCCGGACTCTTAGGGCAGGGTCTCCTTGGCGGACTGCTTCTCCTTTGCCCATCACTGAGAAGTTGGGACTCCTCCGGGCCTCTATCCTAGGCCCCTCCCATTGGCATGCCACCCACTTCCCTGGATCATCCCACCTGGCGTCTGTCTCGGCTTCCTCCCCTCTGCCATCAGTACCCGTGTCTTCATTGGCAACCCCCGCCTCTCCGGAGCTCCAGATCCGACCCCCAAAAGCTCCCTCCCCTCTAATCCAGCCACCTCCTAATGTGTTACTCTGTCTGCCTGGAAGCTTCCTCTGAACCTCCAGACTGAGGGTTGTTCCCAAGTCCAGTCAATTTCAGGGCCTGGGGGGGTCAACACGAAGCCTCCAGGACTCAGGCCCTGAGGCCACTTCATGGACAGCAGACTGCATTACGTGCCTCCAGGCGGGCAGATCCCAAAAACGGGGCGCTGGCCGAGCAGAACATGAGCTGCCCCGCACTCTGGTCTCTGTTGTGCATTCCCAGAGCAGCCTGTGCTGTTCCCGGAACAACCGTGGGAGGTAGCACATACTCGCCCGAATTCTACTGAAGGGATATTTTGCTAAGCTCACAGGTTCCCGAGTCTCATGTGGCAGGGGCTCAGAACACGTCTGTTGCAGGCGGAGGGTGGGGAAATGAAGCAGCTCCTAGGGCCTGCTCAGGCTTCATTCTCTGGGAGAATGAAGGCCAGGGGTAGGGCGCTGGAGGCCCACGGTTTATGGGAACATCAAGTCAGGGCCGACACTAGACCTACCCCCAGGGCGCCCAAACTCCCCCCAAAGAAATTAACCACTGGAATATTTAAGTGTACATCCACGTGGAGTTTGTGGTCCCAGTATAAGGAATGCCGTGGTTCCCCCCAGCTACTTCTTCACGCTTCCCTTCCTTTTCCTCCTCCACTCACTCCAGCTTCCAGTAGCTCCAAGGAATGGCTTTTGTAGAAATGTGTGTGCAGTCAGGGGCACCGGCAGGTGGTGCTCAAGGACTCTTTGATAATGGGCCTTTTTTTTTTTCTTTTAGCATTCTGTTCTTTGTTCAAGAGCTTGATGTAGGCAGCGCTAGGCAAGCTTTTTCTTTTCTGAAACAGGAAATCAAGGTTTTGACTGAAACAAAAAAGCTGCAGAATAAGAAAATAAAATTAATAGAACGGACAAATCTTTATTTAAGTGGATTTAGTAAAACTTAGTTTGGAGGGATCCACGGAGACTCCCAGACCAGAGGTTTCCATACCTTAGCATTACCCTCGAGGGGCAGGGGTTTGTGAAAATCCTGGATCGGGAGGGCCAGGAATCTGGTCTTCTTAAATATCCCAGAAGGTGCTGATGCTGCTGGTTCGCCTTGGGCTTCCGGGTGGGTACCACTCACCTGGACCCAGGTTTCACAAATTGTGTGTGCTCTTTAGTCATCTGGGACCTTGTGGAGATGTAGGCTCCGGCTCCGTAGGTCTGGCGGGCCCTGCAGGTGAACCTGCAGTTGTGCTCTGTGGACCACGCTCGGACAAGCAAGGATCCAGAGCAAGGGATGGACAGACTCAGACGTACGTGCTTCCACCAAACCATCAACTATTTCTGCGAATAATTTTCTTGGCGCGAGGCCACGCCCGTTCCTTTACATGTTCCCTGCGTCTCCTCTCACGTGCGCACCAGGGCTCCTGTGGCTCGCAGACATTTACTGTCTGGCCGTTCACAGGAGAACCTTTGCCCACCCCTGATGGAGAATTCTAAAGCCCTCCCAGATGATTCGCTGGAAGGGAACTAACTCCCTGCTTCCCAAACAGTTTGTTCCATTTTCGTATAGATCTTCCGGAATGTTTGTCCTTGCTTCCTCGTCACTTGGTTCTAATTCTGCCTTCAGGACTCTCTTTCTGCTTCCACACGTAAATGCTTACCTTACCGTCCTCTCTTCTCTAGGTCTCTCCTTGTGCCAGGACCCTCCCCCAATGTCCTGAGTCATGAAGCCTGCTACCCTGGGTGTCTTCCCTTGAGTGCAGAGTAGGATGGAGTACCCGCCTTTCTTCTCTGTCCTCTAAGCTGCTCATGGATGCAGTAGCCTTTCTGTGTAGCCCTTCACTTGAGACTTCCCAAATCTGGGATTATGTTTAAAGCAAGTTATGGTCTGAACAGCATGAGGCCAAAAGGAGACATCTTCTGTATTTTTTTTTTCATTTTTTTTTTTCAGCGTAACAGTATTCATTGTTTTTGCACCATACCCAGTGCTCCATGCAATCCGTGCCCTCTCCAATACCCACCACCTTGTTCCCCCAACCTCCCACCCCCTGCCCCTTCAAGACCCTCAGGTTGTTTTTCAGAGTCCATAGTCTCTCATGGTTCACCTACCCTTCCAGTTTCCCTCAACTCCCTTCTCCTCTCCATCTCTCCTTGTCCTCCATGCTATTTGTTACGTGCCACAAATAAGTGAAACCATATGATAATTGACTCTCTCTGCTTGACTTATTTCACTCAGCATAATCTCTTCCAGTCCCGTCCATGTTGCTACAAAAGTTGGGTATTCATCATTTCTGATGGAGGCATAATACTCCATAGTGTATATGGACCACATCTTCCTTATCCATTCGTCTATTTTTATTTTTTTAAAAGATTTTATTTATTTGACTGCCAGAGAGAGAGTGACCACAAGTGGAGAATAGTAGGCAGAGGGAGAGGGAGAAGCAGGCTCCCCTCCATCCCAGGACCCTGGGATCATGACCTGAGCTGAAGGCAGACACTTAATGACTGAGCCACCCAGGCACCCTGGGGTTCTCTTTTTGCCCTGCCCTCACGTCAGGATCCCTCATCCCTCCCCACCCGTCTCAGCCCCTCCCATGCATTCTCCTTGGATGAGCTCAGGCATTCTTGGCTCCGACCATCTCTGTGTGCTACACAGTCCTGAACTCTTAAGATCAGCTGGATTTTCCGCCTTTATTTTCAGCTGCCTACAGCACATCTCCGCTAGAATGTGAGTTCTTGAGTATGGGTGTCTTACGTTCACAATTTCTCATCATCTCCAGTCCGCCTCCCACCTCACTCCCCTCTGTTTGGAATCCGTTCCTTGTTTCTTCGCTTCAGCTAATGGTACTACCCACACCCTTGCATAAGCTAGAAACCCCGAATTAGCCTCTGTTCTTCCCTTCTCCATCCATCCCTTCCATTTGGGCACTGCAGCCTCTGCTTCTCGCCGTCTGTGTCTCTTGCCTCGCTCTCCCCCTTCTCCCCACCGCTGCTGCCTCAGTGCAGCGCATAGCCCTCCCCACAGCTCTGCCGCCATGACCTCCTGCCTTGTCTCCCTCCTCTCCAGTGGGTTCCCTTCTCCACAGCTTGTAGGAATCTCTCAAGGAGGTTTTCACCACGCTCTGCACTGGTGACTTCCCATCGCCTGTAATGTGGGAAGCCAAGGGCTTCGTAATTTAGTTCCTGCTTCCGCCTGAAATGAGCTCCTAGGGCGGCTGTAACAAATCACCACCACCCCCTTTATGGCTTGGCACAACAAATTCATTCGCTATTTTTGGAGGCCAGGAGTTGGAAATGAAGGTGTCAGCATGGCGGGTTCCTTCTTGGGGGCTCAGGGAGAGAACTGTGTGCCTCTTTTCTCGTTTCTGGTGGTGACCGGCAAGCTGGCGTATTTCCCAACAAGGTCACGTTCTGAGGTTCTGGGTGTATGTTTTGGCGGTGAAGGGGGCACCCTTCAACCCAGTGCGTCTTTCCAGCCTCCGCTCTTACTGTGTCCTCATCCTGGGCTTGCTTGTTTGCTTTGGTGCCCTGGATGGGTAGGAATTCACTGGGCGGAAAAGGAGAGAGAATTCGGTGTAGCGGAAAGAGTGTGTCCAAAAGGCCACAAAAAAGGGGAGATTTGAGTGGAGTCTTAATATATGAACGGCATTCTTGTATATTCACGTTGCCTTACTGTCCTTGAAGACCTAGTTCAGGTGTCATCTCTTTGTAAAGCCTTCCTTGACCTTCCCAAGGACACTTCTCGTTGCTCAGTACTTAAGGACCAACATATTTAGTGCCTGTCGCTTTAATGTTTTGATCATTTAATTATTAGCTGGTATTCCTACCTGGCCCAGCTGCCAGCCCAGATGGGTTTTTTGTTTAAGATTTTATTTTTTTTTAAGATTTTATTTATTTATTTGACAAACAGAGATCACAGGTAGGCAGAGAGGCAGGCAGAGAGAGAAGAAGGGAAGCAGACTCCCCACTGAGCAGAGAGCCCAATGCGGGGCTCGATCCCAGGACCCTGGGATCATGACCTGAGCCGAAAGCAGAGGCTTTAACCTACTGAGCCACCCAGGTGCCCTAAGATTTTATTTTTTTAAGTAATCTCCATTCCCACGTGGGGCTCAGACTCCTAACCCCGGGATCAAGCGTGGCACACTCCACTGTCTGAGCCAGCCAGGTTCCCCCCAGCCCGGATGATTTGAAATGGATTTACCCCTGTGCATTTAGTGCCATCGGCCGTGACCACGTACATTTCAGGGGAGGAGCTGTTCGGGCCTAAGTGGACGCGTCTTCACCTTCCACGAGGTAGAGGGGATTGGAATGTGGAAGGAGGTTGTACTAGAGCCCCTCCAGGCTTCCTTCCATCTGGAAGTTCTGCTGTCCAAACTGTAACCCCTTCCAGAAACAACACTTTGAAGAAACTTTGAAGGCAAACAGACTGGAAATTGTGCTGCCGTTTGGCTCTACTGGGCTTTGAGAAGCTTCGCCGTCACGGAAGAGCTCAGTGCTCACATGACAGCCGTGACTTTGAGAGATGCCGAGTTGTCTCAGACCTCATTTGGAGCAGATGGAGCTCACGAGCAAAGCCATTCCCATCCAGCAGGTGCACTCCTAAAATTTGGCAATTTTCCTATGTTCTGTATGTGGATAAAAGGATTTTAATGTTTTTTTGGATTCCTCTTTCAATTGAATTGATTTTAATTCCACCTTGTTGCTGAGTCACTGAAAGTCACATTTTTGTTTTGGATGAAAAACAAGAGGATTAACTGTGCAGACAACTGAGAAATGGGGCGTTATTCAGCTGCATTCCTTGCAGAGGTGATCAAGGTAACAGGGTATCCGAGGAGAAAGCAAACACCCAATGTGTAATAGCTTTGAACACTCGTTTTTCCAATTACCGTGAGCTATGCTGATCTAGTCATCGGTACTAATTATTGCTCTGCACGGGCCTATTGGAAAAAGTGCCACAGACTGTGAACACTTTTTCATCCAGAAGAACAGCTTGAGGTAAAAATTCTGCAATTCAAATAACTTTGAGACAAAAGAGACTTGTAAAAGTATCCCACAGCCCCAAATTAGAAATAGCCTCCTCCCTGCAGCTCCCCAAGAAAACGCCTGGCTCTCTGTTCTGGGAACGGCACCGACGTAGTTGCGCACAGTGCAAATGGGCGTCCTTTAGAATATGAGCTTCTCACCACAGCCAGCTCTGAGTGACATGGCCAGAGTTCACCAGATCGCAGCCTGTTGTGCGTGTCACAGTGCAGTGGGTCCCTGCAAACTGCATTCATGGTTTGGAGAAAGCCCATCCCAGGCCAGAACCCCAAATGGAGGTGGAAGCATTGGTGAGGCGACCTCGGTGCTATGTAGCCTCCAGGAATGTGTCAGGGAGGCTGTGACCCTGGAGAGGAAAACGTGACAACTTGAATTTTTTTTTTTAAATGCATCTCTAACTAAAATTTAACATCGAGAAATACGTATCGTGCAGGCAATAATCTCTGATGTCAGTGGTATCTGTGATTCTGGTACAGAGACCTTTACCTCTTCAAGTTGGTGTCAGACCATATGTCAAACACACATAAATTTGTTTTTTGATGTTGTGGTAACTCAATTATCCACTTCTTTGGTGAACTTTTAGGTTTTACTTTATACATTTAAAGATACTATTCTTGGGCCGCGTGGCAGGCTGTCGGATCTTGATCTTGGGGTTGTGAGTTCAAGTCCTATATTGGCTGTAGAGATTACTTAAAATCTTTAGAAAAAATACTATTCTGCATGAAAAACAAGGAAAGACCCGAGAAACTATCACAGAACCAAGGAGATGAGGGAGACATGACAACTAAATCAACAGACAGATCTTTGAGCAGAAAGAAGACAATGATGGGACTGCTGGAGAAATCCAAGTGCAAGTCTGAAATTGAGTTAATGATGGCTTCTTCATCTTGACAAGTGGACCACGGAAATGTAAAGTGTTGACAGTGGGAACACCAGATGCATGTCATTCGAGAACACCCTGTATGGTCTTTGCAACTTTTCTGTACATCTGACTTGATGGCAAGAGGCCTAGTGCTGAGTCTGCTGACTGCTCCCAGACATATGGGTTGGGAGATCTGTGTCCTCTCGAGGCCATCACTGCTACACCTCTGAGGAGACGGGAGAGACCAGTCCAAAAGACGGGGAGAAGTTTTCCAGAGAAGTGAAACAATCTATGGCATATTGTGGAAAAGGCACAGCTCTGGGTTCAGAAAGGTCCGGCTTCCTGTTCTGTCCCTAGCTCCGGCTTTGCACTCTGTGGCCAGGAACCATTCTGGGCTTCTTCTTCCCCTTGGTGAAGGGAAGCCATCAGTAAAGGCCTTGGCAGGGTCGTTGTGAGGACCAAGGGTATGATGTGTCCCCGAGGTAGCCCTTCTGTTGGTTTTAGGTGGTGTGTTGTGCATTTTACACCCTGGGCAGCACGCTAAACAGTTAACACAAATTAACTTAATCTTCATGATACATCTCTTACATGACCGTTTCACAGATTGGGAGCCTGAGAGTCAGAGGCTCAGTGACCTCAGCACCCAAGGATACAAAGACGGACTTGAATTCAGATCCGTGCTAACTGTAGTTCGTGGTCTTCCTTTGCCTGCTCTTAGGCTTTCCCGATAGCCCTGGTTCCTGGGCGCTCTTTGCTTTCCTGGACTCCAGACTCCCCCCATGTTTCTTTCTCACGTACATCCATGTCCAGATGCTCTCTGCGGGGCTGTGGCCCATGGCGATTGGCTGGTCTGGACCTGAGATGGCTCAGGTGCACACTGAGGGTGTTGGGCAGTCCCCATCTCTGTCCCGGCACAGACGGTCCATCCTGCATTCTGGGAATTTTAACTGCTTATGCCCCTGTTTGATGGTGTGATTACTGGATCACTGAGGCCATGATTTTTCTCATCCATTTTGGGCGAAGTTGGCATTTCCACATCATTTTCCCAGATTGGGGAGGGGGGAGAGCTTTAAGATTAGTGACTTCCTAAAACCTGGCAGTGAAAATTAAACAGCACCCCAAAACCAACAGAGGCCGCTGTGACATTTACCTGTTCCTTACCTGGGGTTTTATTAAGGGATTACTCTAAAGGACATGGAAGTCATTTTGGGTTTTTGTTTCCTTCTGTGATTAGTGTAGTTGCCAGTTATTTCAAACTCTGTTGAAGGGGGATTAAAAAAAAAAAAAGTGATGTTACTTACCTGGGCAGGTGAGTTTAGACTTAGTTACAAGGGAATGAGCCTGATTTCCATCCGTGCTTGATGTGGGCATGCACATTGGTCTCCAAAGGAGAAAACGGCGTGCAGCACTTGTACCCTTAGGTTCCAGAAGTGAGGGCTCTGCGGGTCCCCTGACGGGCTCTCTTGTTTTTCAGTTTTTCCCCTACATCCTGCTGCTGGTGGCTATCCTCCTGTACCTGCCCTCCCTGTTCTGGCGTTTTGTAGCTGCTCCTCATCTTTGCTCAGATTTGAAGTTCATCATGGAAGAACTTGACAAAGTTTACAACCGCGCAATTCAAGCCGCAAAGAGCGTGTGTGATCAGGACGTGAGGGATGGTACCAGCCCAGTTCCAGGCCCTCAGGAGAACATGGGGCAAAGGTAACTCAGCCCCCAGCAAGTATCTTGGCGGGCTTTGGGGTATGAGGTCTCAGTCCTCCTGCCCATCTGGGCTTAGGGTTCCCACAGTAGTAGATGGGGTGGGGGGGGGGGTTGTCATCCACTGGCAGACACACTGTGGGAGCCAGGAAGGCTTGCTGGCCCCCAGTCTCATCCCACCTCCCCGCGCCAGCACCTGTCCTCACATCCAGACGCCTTCCCTTGTTGAGGGGAATGCTGCCATCTTGTGTTCTGAAAGGCTTGGGTAACAGGATGGCACCAGCTACTCACGGGCGCCAGTGGAGAAGCGAGGAGGATTATGGGGCGGCTGAGCTTAGAGAACCAGAGAGAGAGAAGTGGGGGAAGGAGCAGGCAGTGTCTGGTGTTTTCACATTTTTCTCTGGTTGCTGTTGTCAACAGGGTAATTGTGTTAATAGCTCTCATTTTTAAAATACTTTATCTATCCCAGAGACTGTGATTTCTCTGGGTACATTATCTCAACCCTCAGAACGACATTACAACGAACTGCATTGATTTTCTGCCTCCCTCTTCCACAAATAAAAAACACTGGCTTCCAGATCTCCGCGAGAGAGCTGGGACCCCACCCAGGCCGGCGGGCCCGAATCTGAGCCCCACACCCACGGAGCTGTCCCTGGGACAGCCTCGCCTGGGCGGGAAGGTCTACTTCATTGTGCACACCTGAGAAGATCTAAATCAGATTTAGAAACACTAGAATAAGAACGGTCCATGTGGAGTGTTTACCAGATGCCCGGCATTTTAAGAATTTACAAATGGGGGGCGCCTGGGTGGCTCAGTGGGTTAAAGCCTCTGCCTTCGGCTCAGGTCATGATCCCAGGGTCCTGGGATCGAGCCCCGCATTGGGCTCTCTGCTCGGCGGGGAGCCTGCTTCCCTTCCTCTCTCTGCCTGCCTCTCTGCCTACCTGTGATCTGTCTGTCAAATAAATAAATAAAATCTTTAAAAAAAAAAAAAAGAATTTACAAATGGAACCTGTTTAACCAGACCTTCTTTAAAACACTAAGGGGGAGAGTGTTCTGTGGTAGCTTGTCTTCTTACTTGGACCCGATTATATTCCCTGATCCGCCAGCGAAGTTATAGGTGAAGCAGGGAGGGAGGAAAGGGGTTTGAGGTTTTTAGCGTGATACTGTCCTGCGCATTTACATCTTCGATATCTGCTCTTCGCGAAGGTTTAAATTTTTTTTTTATTCCTTCGTTGTTACTGTTTTCAGCCTGTGGGAGATCTCTGAGCGCCACTTCAAGTACCCGATTGTGGAGCAGTACCTGAAGACAAAGAGGAACTGTAGGAACTTGACCATCAAGTACATCAGCTGCCGGTTGCTGACACTCACCATTGTCCTGTCTGCGAGCGTCTACCTGGGCTATTACATCAGCTTCTCGTCGCTGTCCGACGAGTTTGTCTGCAGCATCAAGTCTGGGATCCTGAGGAACGACAGCACCATCCCCGATCGCTTTCAGTGCAAGCTCATCGCCGTCGGCGTCTTCCAGCTGCTCAGCCTCATCAACCTCGTGGTTTACGTGCTACTGGCCCCCGTGGTCATCTACACGCTCTTCGTTCCATTCCGGCAGAAGACAGATGTTCTCAGGGTGTATGAGATTCTGCCCACCTTCGATGTCCTACATTTCAAGTCGGAGGCGTACAACGACCTGAGTCTTTACAACCTCTTCTTGGAGGAGAATGTAAGCGAGCTCAAGTCCTACAGGTGTCTGAAGGTGCTGGAGAATATTAAAACCAGTGGCCAGGGCATCGACCCGATGGTCCTCCTGACCAACCTTGGCACAATCAAGATGGATGTCATGGATGGCAAGAAACCGGAGCCCATGGAGATGACGACAGAGGAGCCGGGAGACCCGATGATGGAGCTCAAAGGTAGGGGGAGCTCTTGGGGTGCCTCAGTACTAGGAGACAGAGGGGAAGAATCGGTGCCACCCCAGATCTCCAGAGGAAAGTGTGCTTTCTCCAGACTGTCCTTGCTTCTTGGTCATGCTCTCACAGTCTCTGCCCCAGGCATCCGTCCGTGCTGTCCTTCTCGCGTACGCTTGTCCTGTGCTGCTGGCTTTGTCCCCGTACTTCTGGGCCTCGGCCTGTTGTCCTCCACCTCTCTCAAAAGATACAGAGATTGGGGGCACCTGGGTGGCTCAGTGGGTTAAGCCTCTGCCTTCTGCTCGGGTCATGATCTCAGGATCCTGGGATCGAGCCCCGCATTGGGCTCTCTGCTCGGCGGTGGGCCTGCTTCCCCCTCTCTCTGCCTGCCTCTCTGCCTACTTGTGGTCTCTCTCTCTCTCTCTGTCAAATAAATAAATAAAATCTTAAAAAAAAAAAAAAAAGATACAGAGTTTGTTGATTGAACTGGAGCCCTGACCTAACTTCACTGTTCCCTGAAATGTGGCTTAGAAGCAAAACCTTGTAAGGCAAAGAACACGGGATTGATAGAAGAGAAGGTAATTCATGCTGTCGGTTCTTGCTTTTTGTCATAAATGTTTTCTGTTTTTACAGATTTGAGCGCACCCAGTGATATTAAAGTAAATAACGGAGAGACGAATGCTCGACAGAGACTTCTCGATTCTTCTTGCTGATTTTTTTTCCCCTTGACCTTGAGGTCCATGGCCCTCTGTGACATGGGATTTGTATCGGCTGTCAGGTTCCCCACTGGTCCTCCTGAGTGTGCCTTACTGAGTCCCTAAGGAAAATGACGGCCCCCAGAACGCTGTAGGAGCATGGTTCATGAACTTCCAATGAGCAGCACCATGGGGGTGAGCCAGCCCCAGCAAGTGTATGTGTGAGTCCTTCACCTGGAAGGTGGGAAGGCTCATCAGAGCAAGACTCGGAGCCCTGTTTTTGCCTCAAAGAAGCCCCTTTCTGGAAAGATGTGCAGTAAGACTAGGTACCAGCAAGGACTTCGGGAGGCCTTTTGGATTTGTTATATGAAATAATGATAACACCTGTCAGGATACAGCTTTACTGGGAACCTCCTATGTGCCCCTAACGACCGCTGCACAAGAGAAACACTCACCAGCCAGCCGCAGACTTGCTGTTGGTGGAGTCCTCCTCTGGGAACAGTGCTGGCGTGGGTTCCTGTCCCCCAGGGCTCTGTGCACACCACTGCTCGTCGGCCACGGCAAACCGAAATCATGGCACTCCACCCTGGAAACGTGGTGAGCCAGGCAGAGTCCCGATGACATTGAACTGTGACTTCTGTATGGGAGAGGATGCTTGTTACAGAGCCTGGTGGGGAGATCTGGGCAGACAGAACAGGTTATTTCAAACCATTTTCCAAGGGGTTCTGTGCAGGTCCTCCCTCTGTTATCAAAAGACTCGAAACAGGATGGTAAACAAATGAACAGAACACAGAATGCTTAAAAAATAAATAAATAAATAAAGGGACATTTCACTTATTACGGTCAGAACGTATAAATGATATCGGCCATATGGTGTGCTTGGAACCAGACCAGCTTTGCGGTTTACTTTATCTGTATTTTAAGCACATCTTTTAAAAATCCATTTTAATGTAGAATCCTGTGATGTCAGAACGGAGGCCATTTGGGAAGGATGTTCTAGCATTGATGGAGAAAGAATAAATGTTACAGACAGCTATATCCCAAGCATCATTTCATACACATTTAAGGCCGATTCAGAGTGTATAAAAACCTGTCCCAGTTCTAACCATGTAAATAGGTCCAAACTATGTTTACATTTTATACAAAACCCTTTAAAATTCCGTTTGTGGATCTACCTGTTTTTATTCTTAGGAAATTAACACATTACTAAAGTGAGTAATCCTCAGGAACCTCAAAGTTTACATTTGGCTCCTAGGAAGTGTTGTTTACTTAATCTAATTAGTGTTTGAAAAACAAAAGTTATATAAGCTACTCAGAATATTCTGAGAATATTGTACTCTCTTTTCAGAATATTCACAGAAGTGGATTTTAGTTGCACTTCTGTGATGGGATCTGAGATAGAAAGCCGACGGCAAGTCTCAAGGATGCATTCATGCTTTAAATTATTATGTGCTATTTATTACCTTTGAGTTCGTGTGACTTAGAAATTGCAGGAACTTAAATACTCCTCTTTCCTTCATTTTTCTATCACCGTGTCCAAGTGCTCATCACAGCTCCCCACACTGGCTTCTTTTTATAATTTGAAAAGATTTCTGAGCTATTTTTCAAGGATGTACTTCTTTTCCCCGCAAAAGCTTCATCTCCTCTACAGACAGCCCCTAATTTGTATTTTGAGGTGGTAAAATAGATCCATTTTTTCAGGAAACCAGCAATTCTCTAAGTCCTGTGCCATGTAACCCTTTTGTCACGGTTGGTGGGGCTGGAGTCCTTGCCTTCTCTTCCTTGTCACTGTTGCGACACGCTGAGCCCCAGGAGGTCCTGATGTCCCAGGCTCGTCATGCTCGTCCCTGACTGTTGGACAGGACGAATAAGGCCGCTCCCCATCTTTGAGGAGTTTAGAAGCCTAGTCAAAGGCAGCAAAGGCAGAGGCAGGTACAAAGGAGTAGCCACAGGAAAGGCCCTTCCAGAAAGCTCCCAGCAGCTGTTCTGTGTTCTCGGGAGACGCCATCTTGTTTTCCTGTCTCCTGGAGCTGGTGGTCTTGAGAGTCCAGTTCTGGTTTTTCCCAGAGGCTCTTCAGCCACTGGTCCTGTGGTGTGAAGCTGGGACAGAACACTAACAGAGTGGTTTTGCACAGGAAGAGCTCCACTGGCCTTCTGCAGGGAAGAGGGGAGGCAAGCCTGCGGCGGCCATGAAGTTACCCGTGAATGACCACTGTAGAGCTAAGAGGCCAAGGTGGATGCCCGGCCCTACAGTCCGGCGTGGGGAAAAGCGTTACCAGGAAAGTGAACTCTTCCATCCCCTGGGAGTTGCTGGCTTAAAGGACGACTTCTGAGGGTTCCCTTTCCGGAGGGTAAAGAGTCATTCCTTGCTTTCTACAAAGGGACTGACGGATCCTAACTGGGTACCCCAGCGCTACTGACTTTGTTTCCAGCTCGCATCTTCTTAGAAAGGCACCAGCTGGGACTGGAACTGATCGTCCTGGGAGCAGCATCCAGCCACCTGTTTGCTTTTCCCCCAGGACAGGCAGAGACTTCCAGTGTAGACCTTCTGCAAACTTCCAGGAAGTGACAAACCCCAAAAGGCACAGACCCTCTCTTGTGACGCGCACACAACACTAAATGCACCTCCAGGGACCGTCCTCAGGCGCGCACACGGCGAGGGGCAGACCAGTCCGCCCAGCGCACAACGGAGGCCCCTTTGGCCTCCCAGAGAGCTGCTTCCAGCAACGTCTGCTCTGTGTCCATGTAGCGAAATTGTGTTTGCACACTTCTGAGTGGGCTGTACCTTCTGAGGAGTGGGTCTCATTGTTCAGAGTCCGGGTGAACATCCAGTTAAGCGGGCGGGTGGATGACAGTGGCCGGGGGTGAGCAGGCCGCTGCCCCTGACCCTGTTCAGCCTCTCCAGCATGGAGAGCCGGTGAGCCTAACACTTGGATGGTGCATTGTCCTATTTTGTGCTGTGAAAACGCTAGAAACTTCCAGCTGTGTGGGCTATCTCACTGCATGGTCGTGCTTCGTCTGTAGAAGCCGAGCCTGTGTCCTATCCAAGAATGAGCCAAGGTCGGGAGATGGCTGGGCAGACGCTCCCACGGCCGAAGTGTTGCACACTTTTTAAAAATATGTTCATATTGGTTTATTTTGCTTATTGTCAGTCCCGGGTCAATAGAATATCTGCGAGGATGGGCGTTGTTGATCTCGTGATGTGAGCTAAACCAGCGGCTGGCCTGTAATCGCCATTTTGTAAATATTTGCTGAACACACACACAGTTATGAGAACTCGAGTTTGTTGGTAGCTGGGATTTGATTCGAAAAGGCACACAGCCCTCTATAGGAAAGGAGAGGGGACACCCCTCAGCCTCCTGTGGAGAGGGGAATGTTTGTGTAAAATGACTACAGCCCCACAAATAAGCAGTGACGGTTCTTAGCTGCTTCTTGTGGCCGCTCTCCCAAGTTCAGTCCAAGTGCAGCGTTGCCCTGCCGTGATTAGTGAAATTGAAGTTTTGATGCTCCCGATCTCCGTCATTTCCCAGAACAACCTCTTGAAAAGGAACGATGATGGAAATGTGCAGTTAGCGTTGATTGGGGTTTCAGATGAGGGCGCGGAGATAAAATGGCCCTTCAGGGCAATCGTTGGCCAGGGCCCTATTTTTCACAAGTAATGTGAAGCCCCGAAAAAGGACTGGCAAAGAGGATGGTGTGTCCTTTGTGGAGCATAATAGATGTTAATTCACCCTTGGTTTGTTCGGCCTGCTTGAAATGAAATGTATTGTGTTTGGGGGCTCTCTTCTTAGCTGCAAAAACACTTTGTCACTTAAAGCATGTGGTTTGATCCGTGATTGTTCCTCAAGTTCTTGAACGTTAATATAGTTTCTCATGCCGTGAGTGCTTTCCCCTGCCCCCGCCCCCAGAGGAGGAAAAGCCTTGTAGAATTCGACAGGTCACGAGTGTTCCCTACAAAAGCTGATGCCACCCGTTCCTCTTTAACAAGTTGGCTTTTTTAAAAGCACCACTGTTCCAGGCTCATGGAGTTCTGTGGAGAGGTACTCGAGGCGTACTTTAAGTTCTTTCAAATGACTAAACATCTTCACAAACTTTTAAAGAAAAATACATGGGTTCTTTTCTGCTGTGTCATTCGGGAAGGACAATTGCTAGCTCTTCCACAAAGATCAAAGGATGACAGCGGATCACTGTGTTAGAAAATGACCCTTAAAAGGACAAGAGTCTTGAAAGCTCTGAGGTTCGGTGGTTCTTGCTAGGACGTTTTCGATTTCCACAAGTCACCCGTCCAAGTTCTGCATTCTGACTTCCCTTTAAGGAGGGAGCCAAGGCTGCCCCTGTCTGTAGAGAATGTGGAAACAATGTTTTCGTTCTGCACGGCTTGCATCCACCCCAATAAAACTTCTCTCACTAATGAAAAATGCGTCTTGCCCTATTTCTTGCCTTCCCTTTGGGGCAGATGTCACAGAGGACGACACCTGAAATGTCATGAGGCTCAAGGCTCCTTCCTCTCCGCCGAATACATAAAATTCAGTAGGTGTCGTGGTACTTGCTCCCACCCAGCTGGCAGGAACCAAGGGAAGAAAGCCTTTGATGAAGGGCCCGCAGCTTCTGTAATTTCCAAAGCCAAAATCACATGCTTTCTGATTAGGGATTGTCCACGCGGGCTTGGCGGGAAAGAAACGGGGACAGTATGCCACTAAACACAGGTTGGCCTGCCTGCCTCTCTCAAGAGGGGGACCGACTCCCTTATGTGTGGTCATTTAACACAGTTTTACTGCCGTAGGTGGTAAATCCGGGGCCATCCAGAGTGGCCGTACCGCGCCGGGCTTAAAGTCACCCGCCGACACCGGCTGCGGCCCTCCTCGCCCCCTCCTGCTTCCCAGCTGTTTCCTAGGGCGGCACCCCAAGGAACCTTGGAAGTGGCACTCGGTTTCCTTCATTCCAGAACAAATCACCGCAACCTAAACACCTTAAAGCAACTCCCCTGTGTCAACTCACAGTTTTCTGGGCCAGGGGTCCGGACGTGGCTGAGCCGGATGCCCCGCTCAGGGTCTGACAAGGCTGCAGCCGAAGTGCAGACAGGCTACTTGTTCCCCTGGAGGCTCAGCTGGGGGAGGAGCCACTTCCAGACCTCCTCAGGTTGCGGGCAGAACTCCCATTTCCTTCTGTCCTGACTGCTTCTCACTGGCTGGAGGCTGCCCACCTCTGCCGTGTGCGTTTCTCCAACATGACTGCTCTTGCCATCAAGCCCCTAGGGGTTGTGTCTCACCTCAGGGAGGGCTCAGCCCTTCTTTTAAGAGTTTATACCTGCCTCAGTCATGCCCCTCAGGATTCTCTCCCTTTGGATAAACGCAAAATGAGCTGCTCAGGGAGCTTGACTGTGTCTGCGGAACCACTTCAGCTTTGCCATATTGTGCCACCCAGAGGCAAGGCCCAGGTCTCCCGCCTGCACTTGGCGCATGAACGTCAGGGGAATCTTGGGGCCACCCAAGGGAGTTATCCTCATTCCCAGCCTCCCTGCCTCTGAGCTTTATAGCATAACGTCCTCAACATCCTTCTGAGGCCTCGCTCCATTCCCAGTCCTATCTTACTGGCTCTGGTCCCTTCTTTCCTGAACTCCTCTTCCAGTCTTACCATATCTTAGCATCCTCTGCATCCCTGTCAGGACTTCTGATACTGCCAACCCTCCCTACCTCACCTCCACCATCTTAAAGCCCTCAGGATTCTTCACGGGTTTTGGCATAAAGAACAGACTCGTGGTTTCTGCTACAAAAGGCCCCGCCTCCTGCCCGCTGCTTCAGGTTCGTCCCGTACCCGAGTCTCCCGCCTCAGAAGCAGCCCTGCACACTGCTCCTCGATGGCCTCTCCCCTCTCTCAGGCACCTTTCCCTATCCCCACCCCCCTCGTCTTCTAGTCAAAAATCAGCTCTGTGTTGACGGTAATGTAAAACCGTGCAGCCACTATGGAAAAAGGTAGGTCGGGGCCTCAAAAAATCGAGCATAGGATCACCACCTGACCCAGCAGTTCCACTACTGGGTCCGTATCCATCCACTTAGGCTGCCCTAATGAAATACCAGAAGCTGGTGGCTTACGCGGTTGGATTATTTTTCTTGAGAAGGGAGGCTCTTTCTGGGGACTAGAAGTCTACGCTAGAGGTTCCAGCCAATGCAGTGTCTGGGCGGAACTCTCTGGCTTGCAGACAGCTGCCTTCTTACTCTGTCCACACATGCTTCTCCCTGGTGCATGTGATGATTGGGGGAAGGGTGGGGGTTTCTCTCTCCCCCCCCCTTTTTTTTTTAATTTTATTTCAGAGTGAGAGTGAGTGAGTAGTGGAAGAGAGAGAATCCTGAGCAGACTCCACACTGAGCACAGAGCTGGATGTGAGGCTCGATCCCAGGACTCAGATCACGACATGAGCCAAAAGCAAGAGTTGGACACTCAACTGACTGTGCCACCCAAGTGCCCCTCTCTTCCTCTTCTTATAAGGCTACTAGGCCTCTGGTATTAGGACCCCACCCTTACGACCTCATTTAATTATCTCCTCAAGGGACACCTGGGTTCATTAAGCATCTGCCTTTGGCTCAGGTCCTAATCCCAGGGTCCTGGGACCCAGCCCTGCATGGGGCTCCCTGCTTGGTGGGAAGCCCGCTTACCCCTCTCCCACTCCCCTTGCTTGTGTTCCCTCTCTCGCTGTCTCTGTCAAATAAATAAATAAAAATAAAAATAAATTATCTTAAGACCTCATCTCCAAATACCATCTCCTTGGGGATTAGGGCTTCAACCTGTGAATGGGTGGGGGGAGAGGCAGAGGAGAACTATTCAATCCGTGCCCTAAAAGTACAGCACATTCAGATAGGTGACTGATGTCAGCCTTCTGTGACCATCTCAAGGGACCTCAAGGAGAAACCCAAAACAAGAACCAGAAAACCAGTCAAGGAGAGGCAGGCAATATTTCAGAAAAGTCAGATACGATGGAAACAATGGATTAAGACAACCAATGGTCTCTCCATGTCTATGTGGAAATCAGTAAGCCTTCATTTCTACAACCAAATTATACCTCATGACGTGCAGTTTACCTTGAGAGAACTATTTGCAAGCACGTGTATCCCTCCTTTCCCTCTTTGCATATGATCCCCCATAAGCTAACAAGCTTCGGAGCGGTCCTTCAGAACTAGCTGGAGTACTGTCTCAGGAGCTATCATCGTCCTTAGAAGACAAGGAATAAAGATTTTACTTACCTACTTAGAGGTTGACTTTTTTTTTTTTTCAGTCGACAAGTCCAAAGCAGGGCACGTACCTCAGAGAAGGGAAAGTATGATCTTGAAGAGGTATTTGTACATCCCTGTTGATAGCACCACTAGTCGCGATAGCCACAAGGTAGAAGGAACCCAAATGTCTGTCAGTGGATGAACTGTACCCAGACCCTCCTGAGAGAAGACAGTTCTGACCCAGGCTGCAACATGGATGAACCTTGAAGACATCATGCTCAGTGAGGTAAGCCAATTCACAGAAATAAAGTAGACTGGGGCTTACCAGGGCCTGGAGAGAGGGGAGAGGAGAGTGTTGTTGTTTAAAGGGTCCAGAGTCCAGTTCTGCAAAATGAAGAGAGCTCTGGAGGTAGGTCACACGGCAGCATGAATGTCCTTATCACTACAGAACTGTATGCTTAAGCCTGGTTAAGGCGGGGAGCGTTAGGTTACATACACTTCACCTCAAGAGGAAAATGCTCGAGATCAGCTGCAGGCAGCTCTGTGCAACATCCCCTACCCTTTCCCAAGGCTCAGAGGACACCCACTCCCCTGGCTCCCTGCGCCCCTACACCCCCACACGGCCAGAGCCTTCCTGTCCCTGACTCCTGGCACCAGGCCCACAGCCTACTAGTTCTTTCTACCCTCGTAGCCCCGTGATGTCTCCTGAGAACGGCCCGTGTGGACAGGAGCATCAGGTAAGAAGGGATGCTCCCTGGCCCCTCATCCCAGTTGTCAGCAGGCTCCACCACCCCTACCTCCAGTTTGCCTAACTCATGTGGCTGAAGACAACCATCCTCTGTTTCCTCCCACTTCTGTGACAGAGCTCAACTGGGGCCTTTCTGAAACACTTTTAGGAGTTTCCTGGTAAGTGGTTTCTCCATCTGTGCCCATGCCAATTTACATCCAAGTGGTCTCGGTTCATTTTTCAACAACTCTAATACACCCCACCTTCTGCGAATCCTTGGCATTCTGTGGGTTTGAAACGCTGATGGCATTGTAGTCAAGAGGAGAACCATGACACATTTTCTAGTCACAGTTTGGGAGAGGCTTAGTCTGGGGGGCTTCCCCTCTCCCCACTACACTGCCAATCCTAATCCCCCCCAAAACCCCTGCTGCTGACCAGCATCACCTCCCACCCCCACCACCACCCAGCGGGAGGACAGGGGTAAGGGGGAGAGGTTGGGCTGGAGCCTGCTGACTTGGGCCAGCACCTCTGTGCCCTTTCTGACGAAACTGAGTTACAGTGACTAAACAGCAGAATGGAGAATTTGTTGATTCAGATCCCTCTCTTCTTCCCCCTTTGAATAACATCAGTGTTCTGGGTTCCCCTTCTTGAGAGTGAGATGAAGAAAAAGAGCAGGAGCAGGTAAAAGCTCCTTTGTGGTACACTGGAGACTGCAGACCCCTGGCGGAAAGGAGAAGCAGGTCAAATCCAGTGAACGAACAAAAATCGAAATACACTTTCCCAGACCCCGGGTTTGGTTGTTGTGGTGTGGCTTTTCAGACACAAGGAAAAGAAATCCCGAGAAACTGAAATCCTATCAGAAATCACTTCCACATCCCAGAACTGTGATTCCTAGGACCCTTAGGAGTCCAGCGGAAGCTGGGCTTTCATGGAAACATCAGAAATGTAAAAGGGAAAGTTCTGATGGTAATTTCAGAGGTAAAGATTTCAACATTCATCTCTTTTGCTCGTTTTGAATATCAAAACTGCTTTAAAGGGAGCACGGTTGAGCACAGAGGCCCTTGGGGCTGTTCACCATCTCTTAAAGTATTTTATAAGTAATATTGCCCTAGAAATAAGGGAAGTTCATTTAAGAAAAAAGAACTTAGGGGCGCCTGGGTGGCTCAGTGGGTTAAGCCGCTGCCTTCGGCTCAGGTCATGATCTCAGGGTCCTGGGATCGAGTCCCGCGTCGGGCTCTCTGCTCCGCGGGGAGCCTGCTTCCCTCTCTCTCTCTCTGCCTGCCTCTCCGTCTACTTGTGATCTCTCTCTGTCAAATAAATAAATAAAAATCTTTAAAAAAAAAAAAAAAAAGAAAAGAAAAAAGAACTTACCCCTAACTATGGCTGCTGCAAAAGGGAGCAGAAAAAAAGAGTAGTATTACAGTAAGGATGGCCTGGACAGGCTGTCCAATAGAATAAGATGAGAGCTGATGAGGAGAACAAAGGCAAGAAAAATGTAGATGAAATGAAATCTTCTTAAAACATGCAGCCACTGAAAACACTTGAGGCACATCGGATATGACCTTCCTCCTGGAGCTCACAACTGTCTTAATGTTAATGGTTTGCCAGAGGCAAAAAGGAACCTTAGCTTGACATTAGCCTGACCTCCAGGATCCTGTAAGTCTTCTTTAATACATGAAAAATCCCTTTGGAAACTTCCTTTATCTCTACCTCCCAAGAGATATGTCAGATATATGATACATCCTTCAAACATAAGGCCCACTGATATACATCAGAAATGTTTACTAGCCAGCAGTAAATAACCTTATTCCAAAAGCAGCTAGCCCCTCAAGGTCCTAGAAGCCTTGCTTCCAATTTCTTAGACGCTTACACTATCCTTAACCCCAGCAAACTAAAAACTTTTACTCAGTCACTCCTCACAATCCCAGCACAGTTCTTTCTGCCCTCAGGTCCTATCCCCATGCTATAATAAAAATAGCTCTTTGCACAGAAAATGTCTCAAGAACTCGTTCTCAACTCTCAACCCTATATCACATCAAGAGCCAAGTAATTAATTTAGAATTTTCTAGTAGCCACATGAAGAAGTAAAAGGAACAGGTCAAATTAATGTCCATAATTATTTTAACCCAATATATCAAAAATATAATTTCAACATATAATATAAAAATATTGAAAAGTACATTTTTTGGTACTAAATCTGAAATTCCAGCCTGTATTTTATGCTTACAGCACATCTCAGATCAGACTAGTCTCATTTAAAGTGCTCAGTGGTCACATGTGGCCAGTGGCTACCACTTTGGATAGGACAGATCACAACAGAATGCTTTGCCTACGTCTGCTCCCACCTAAAGGCGCATACTTTAATGTGCTTATGTCTTTGCCAGTGTCTTTCTTCAGGTCTGGGGTTCTCTTTTCTTGAAACCTAGCTCCTTTCTGAAAGAGTATGGGTCCCCCTCATCAAAATAGTATATATTCTCTGCTACCTTGAAACTCAACAAGTCTACGAGCACCTACCACCCACTCACAATGCGATGTACATTAAATACCTCCCTTCGAAACAGTTAATGGAGTAAGAGTTTGTGGCTGCTTCTCCAACCACATGCTCCCTTGCCTTTGTTCCTGTTTGGTTTGTTTGTTTACTACTTGTCCTTGTGCTCCTCAAATGGGTTTTAGCTCTGTTTCATTCAGGCATCTTGTCTTCAGGCCTTCACAGTAAACCTTCCCACCCAGCCTTTGTCTAGCAAGTGCCAAGCCCAGCAAGATAAAGTGAGATGGAATTTTCTGGGAGAAAGTTTAAGTGAGTGGCTAAAGAAGTGTTTCCTTCCTCTGAGGGCAATCAAACTGCAGGTGCTCAGGGTCATTCGTTCTCCTTTAACCAAAGCCTTGCTGAAGGTAAGCAAAGGAGGGTAATAAGAAGGTAGATACCCTCCAAAAAGGCTTGTCCACCAGTGAGCTGGCTAAGTCTTAGACTCTCACCACCCAGGTGGAAAAACATGAATAGTTCACATGTTCCTTTTGCAGGATGACACACCAAAACTTTAAAGAGAAACCTTTGAAAGTAGGAGTGGAAAACTTGGGATAGCATGGGCTGGCTTCTGCAGCTCCCTTTCCACACTGAGGGCCCCGTGGCAGAGACAGAAGCTCACAGCTCTGGGGTCAGAGTGTTGTTGGAAACCGACCTCTATGCTACAGAACCAAAATATAACTCAGAGAATTTGCAATAAAGAGGAATAACAGCTTTATTATTTTGCCAGGCAAGGGAGGCTACAGCAGACTAAACCTTTCAAAATGACAAGCCCACCCTGAGGAAGGCACTGAGGGGGTTTACAAGAAAATACAGGAGCTAGTCAGCTTTGACAGGAATTGTGTACCTCTTGTCAGCCTCTTTTGTCACATTTTCCAAGTGGTACCAGATTCCTGAAACAAAAAGCTAAGAAGGAAGGAGGGGAGGTTTGGGGAAGAGAGGAAGAGGTTACTTAGTATAAAACTGAGCTTTACTGAAGCATTAGTGCAGCTATTTTGATTTTATTCAACTTTATACTTTTAAGGGGTTTCAAGAGAAGTGAATAAAATTCTTATTTTCTGCCTAGAGCTATATAACTTCCATGAGACTCAGATCTCTCATCTGTAGAATGGGATAACAATATAAGCTGGATCACGAGGAAAGGACTCAAGACATCAGCAAAACCATAAAGTGAAACAATATTAGAATAATTAGGGTCCCAGAGGAAGAGGAAAAGGGGGCAGAAGGTTTATTTGAACAAATTATAGCTGAGAACTTCCCTTATCTAGGGAAGGAAACAGGCGTTCAAGTCCAGGAGGCACAAAGAACCCACTTCAAAATCAATAAAAATAGGTCATCACCCCAACATATAATATAATAGTGAAGCTTGCAAATTTCAGAGATAAAAAGAAAATCCTGACAGCAGCTGGGGACAAGAGGTCCTTAACCTACAAGGGTAGAAACATAAGGTTGGCAGCAGACCTGTCCACAGATACCTGGCAGGCCAGAAAGGACTGGCATGGTATATTCAGGGTACTAAATGAGAAAAATACACAGCCAAGAATACTTTATCCAGCAAGACTGTCATTCAGAATAGGAAGAGAGATAAAGAGTTTCCAGTACATACAGATATTTATAATCAATAAGCTAGCTTAAAGGGGATCCCGTAAGCAAAGAGAGAGCCCAAAAGTAACAAAGACCAGAAAGGAACAGAGACAATATACAGAAACAGAGACTTTACAAGTAATACAGTGGCACTAAATTCATATATTTCAATAGTTACTCTGAATGTAAATGGGCTAAATGCTCCAAACAAAAGACAGAGGGTATCAGATTGGATAAAAAAAATAAAACTCATCGATATGCTGTCTACAAGAGACTCATTTTAGACCCCAAAACACCTCCAGATTGAAAGTAAGGGGACGGAAAACAATTTATCATGCTAATGGACATCAAAAGAAAGCTGGGTGGCAATCCTTTTATCACACAAATTGGATTTTAACTAAAGACTGTAATAAGAGACAAGGAAGGACACTATATCATAATTAAAGGGTCTATCCAACAAGAAGATCTAACAGTTATAAATATTTATACCCCTAACTTGGAAGCAGATAATTTTATGAACCAATTAATAACAAAATTTAAGAAACACATTGATAATAATAAAATAATAATGGGGGACTTTAACATCCCACTCACAGCAATGGACAGATCATCTAAACAGAAGACCAACAAGTAACCAAGGGCTTTGAATGATACACCGGACCAGATGGACTTCACAGATATAGTCAGAGCATCTATCCTAAAACAACAGAATACACACTCTTCTTGAGTACACAAGGAACATTCTCCAGGATAGACCACATACTCGGTCACAAATCAGTTCTCAACTGGTACCAAAAGATTGGGATTATTCCCTGGATATTCTCAGACAACAGTGCTTTAAAATTTGAACTCAATCACAAAGAAAATTTGGAAGGAACACAAATACATCGAACTTAAAGATCATCCTGTTAAAGAATGAATGGGTCAACCAGGAAATTAAAGAATAATTTAAAAAATTCACAGAAGCAAATGAAAATGAAAACACAACAGTTTAGAACCTCAGGGATGCAGAAAAGGCAGTCCTGAGAGGAAAGTATATAGCAATACAAACCTTTCTCAAGAAACAAGAAAAGTCTCAAACACACCACCTTACCTTATACCTAAAGGAGCTGGAGAAAGAACAGCAAATAAAGCCTAAATCCAACAGGAGAAGAGAAATAATAAAGATTAGAGCAGAAATCAATGAGATAGAAACCAAAGGAACAGTAGAACACATCAAGGAAACTAGGAGCTTGTTCTTTGAAAGAATTAGTAAGATTGATAAGCCCTTGGCCAGACTTATCAAAAACAAAAGAGAAAGAACCCAAATAAATGAAATCAGGAATGAAAAAGGAGAAATCACAACCAACACCAAAGAAATACAAACAATTATAAGAACATATCATTAGCAACTCTATGCCAACAAATTAGGCAATCTGGAAGAAATGGATGCATTCCTAGAAACCTATAAATTACCAAGACTGAAACAGGAAGAAAGAGAAAATCTGAACAGACCCATGACCAGCAAGGAAATTGAAGCAGTAATCAAAAATCTCCCAACAAACAAGAGTCCAGGACCAGATGGCTTCTCAGAGAAATTCTACCAAACATTTAAAAAATTAAAACCTATTCTTCTGAAGCTGTTTCAAAAAATAGAAATGGGAAGAAAACTTCCAAACTCATTCTACCAGCATTACCTTGATCTCAAAACCCAACAAAGATTCCATCAAAAAGAATTACAGACCAATACCCCTGATGAACATGGATGCCAAAATTCTCACCAAGATAGTAGCCAGTAGGAGAGTACATTAAAAGGATAATTCACCACGACTAAGTGGAATTTACTCCCGGGCTGCAAAGGTGGTTCAACATCCACAAATCAATCAATGTGATACACCACATTAATAAAAGAAAGGACAAGAACTATATGATTCTTTCAGTTGATACAGATAAAGCATTTGACAAAACACAGCATCCTTTCTTAATTAATACTCTTCACAGTGTAGGGATAGAGGGAGCATACCTCAATATCAAAAAAGTCACATATGAAAAGCCCACAGTGAATATTATTTTCAATAGGGAAAAACTGAGAGCTTTTCCCTGAATGTCAGGAACACGACAGGGATACCCACTCTCACTGTCGTTCAACATAGTACTAGAAGTCCTAGCTTCAGCAATCAGACAACAAGAAGAAATAAAAGGCATCCAAATTGGCAAAGAAGAAGTCAAACTCTCACTCTTTGCAGATGACATGGTACTCTATGGGAAAACCCAAAAGATTCCACCCCAACATTGCTAGATCTCATACAGGAATTAAGCAAATTGGCAGGATATAAGAACATTGCATAGAAATCAGTTGCACCAGGCACCTGGGTGGCTCAGTGGGTTGGGCCTCTTCCTTCAGCTCAGGTCATGGACTCAGGGTCCTGGGATTGAGCCCCGCATCAGGCTCTCTGCTCAGCGGGGAGCTTGCTCCCCCCACCCCGCCACCTGCCTCTCTGCCTACTTGTGATCTCTCTGTCAAATAAATTAATAAATAAATAAAATCTTAAAAAAAAAAAAACAACCAGTTGCACTTCTATACACTAACAATGAGACAGAGGAAAGAGAAATTAAGGAATTGATCCCATTTACAACCACACCCAAAACCATAAGATACCTAGGAATAAACCTAACCAAAGAGGCAAAGGATCTGTACTCAGAAAAGTATAGAACAGTTATGAAAGAAATTGAGGAAGACACAAAGGAAAAACATTCTATGCTCATGGATTGGAAGAACAAATATTGTTAAAACAACTTTGCTACCTAAAGAAATCTACACATTTAATGCAATCCCTATCAAAATACCACCAACATTTTTCATAGAGCTAGAACAAATAATCCTAAAATTTGTATGGAACCAGAAAAGACCAATCACCAAGGATCTCACCAAGACAGTATGATATTGGCACAAAAACAGACACATAGATCAATGAAACAGAATAGAGACCCCAGAAATGGACCCTCAATTCTATGGTCAACTAATCTTTGACAAAGCAGGGAAGAATGTCTAATGGAAAAAAAGTCTCTTCAATAAATAGTGCTGGGAAAATTGGACAGCCACATGCAGAAGAATGAGACTGGACCATTCTCTTACACTATACACAAAGATAAACTTAAAATGGATGAAAGACCTAAATGTGAGACAGGAATCCATAAAAATCCTAGAGAAGAACACAGGAAGCAACCTCTATGACCTTGGCCACAGCAACTTCTGGCTAGACACATCTCCAAAGGCAAGGGAAACAAAGGCAAAAATGAACTACTGGAACTTCACCAAGATAAAAAAGATTTTGCACAGCAAAGGAAATAGTCGACAAAACCAAAAGACAGCCAAAAGAATGAGAGAAGATATCTGTAAATGTCTTACCAAAAAAGGGCTAGTATACAAGATCTATAAAGAACTTATCAAACTCAACATCAAAAAAAAAAAAAAAACACACACACACACAAATAATCCAGTCCAGAAATGGGCAGAAGACATGAATAGACATTTCTCTAAGGAAGACTTCCAAATGGCCAACAGACACATGAAAAAATGCTCAACATCACTTGGCATCAGGAAAATATGAATCAAAACCACAATAGATACCGCCTTATACCAGTCAGAATGGCTAAAACTAACACATCAGGAAACAACAAATGTTGGCAAAGATGGGGAGAAAGGGGCACCCTCTTATAGTACTGGTGGGAATGCAAACTAATGCAGCCACTCTAGAAAATAGTACGGAGGTTCCTCAAGACTTTAAGAATAGAGTTACCCTATGACCCAGCAATTGCACTGCTAGGTATTTACCCCAAAGATACAAATGTAGTGATCCAAAGGGGCAGCTGTACCCCAATGTTAATAGCAGCAATGTCCACAATAGCCAAACTATGGAAAAAAGCCCAGCTGTCCATTGACAGATGGATGGATAAAGAAGATGTGGTGTGTGTGTGCGTGTGTGAGTATGTATACATATATTACATATTATATATGCATATATATATATATAAATAATGGAAAATTACTCAGCCATCAAAAAATGAAATCTTACCATTTGCAATGACATGGATGGAACCAGAGAGTATTAGGCTAAACGAAATAAGTCAGTCAAAGAAAGATAATTATCATATGATTTCTTTCATATGAGGAATTTAAGAAACAAAACAGAAAATCACAAGGGAAGAGAGGGGAATAATAAGACCAAACCAGAGAGGGGACAAACCATGAGAGACTCTTAACTCAGAAACAAACTGAGGGTTGCTAGAGGGGAGAATGGTGGGTGGAGGAGTAACTGGGTGATGGGCATTAAGGAGGGCCCATGATGTAATGAGCACTTGGCACTGTTTGCAAATGATGAATCACTGAGCTCTACCCCTGAAACTAATAATATACTATATGTTAACTAATTGAATTTAAGTACAATAAAATTTTTTAAAAAGATACAGAACTGTTTTCTATCTACAAAAGAACTCCATGCTACCCCTTTATAGTCAGGCCTTCACCGACACCTTCCCAATCCCTAGCAATCATTTAGTTTCCATCTCTATACTTTGGTCATTTCTAGAATGCTGCATAAGTAGAATCACACAGCATATCACCCTTTGAAAGGGCCTTTTTTCCCACCCAGCATAAGGCCCTGGAGGTCCATTCACATTGCTGCAGGTCCATTCACATTGCTGCAGATTGTTCCTTTCTACCAGAGAGTATCCTGTATAAGCTTGTTTGGAGGATCCTACAGAAAAGCCCAGAGGCAAGTCATGAGCACCATGGTCCATGAACAGGACTTTCCTGGCAAACATTCCTGGCAGTTGAGCTGAGCTCTTGCTGAAGATGAACACCAGCTTGAGGCAGGGGGTCCCACTGCCCATGAATTCGCCCTCTCACTCGGCTTGGCATTCTGTTGTATAAAGCCCTGTGGTCAGAGCTCATCAGGGGCACCCCTTCCTTGTAGAGTGAAGGGGGATGAGGCCCAGAGAAAGGGGAGGCCAAGTATAAGCCCCTAGGTCACGTACTCCCTTCCCAGGGCTCTTTCCACTGTACTGGGACTGCCGCCGAGCCTGCCATCTATGCCAGCTGGTTAATCCTCCACTGGGTGGGGGGGCAGTCTGTGTACAGCACCATCGGCTGGGAAACTGGGCTCCTCACCAAGCCCCTGAACACTGACTGAGTCGGGACAGGGAGCCAAAGATGCTTGGTTTTTCCCTAGATACAAAGCTTCAAGGAGGAGACTTTAAGACTTCAAACTCAGCTCAGCTGCAAGATGAGGTTGGCATTCATTCATTCATTCATTCATACAACAAAGGCTCTCCAAATTCCTACCGTGACCGATGGAGGTTATAAAGTTGAACACACCAGCGGGCCCTGGGTTTCATGGAGTTTCCTGGGCATATTGGTGGCCAAAGGGTGGGGGACGCTGAGAAGGACTAAGGCTTTGTTTCTATCCAAGAGCTCGCTGCCCCTATTCGTCTGCTCAGTCTGGGGCTCAGACTAACCAGCCTCTGAGGTCTAATATCTGAGCTTCTGGAATCATAGTGTCCCACACTAGATCCTTGGACTCCAGACAGAAGAAGGAATTAAGTGTTTGTTGAGCACCTGTTTGTTGGGCATTTAAAAACATACATTAGCTCACTACACCTTCACAGTCTCTTGAGAATGTCCCCATTTGTTTTGGGATAAGGGACCTAATCAAGGGGTCAAGGGAAGGGGTGCTTCAGACAAGCTGCCAGAACTCTGTCTGACCTCTGTATGACCTTGGTCTCTTCATCTACAATACCTATATCATCATGGGGTTTTGGCGAGCATCAAAGTACATCGTCTAAATAAAGACACTAAATAAAGCCTGGGTGGCTCAGTCGGTTAAGCATCTGCCTTCTGCTCTGGTCATGGTCCCGGGGTCCTGGAATGGAGCCCCATGTTGGGCTCCCTGCTCTGCTGGGAAGCCTGCTTCTCCCTCTCCCACTCCCCGTTTGTGTCCCCCGGCCCCCGCCATCTCTGTCAAATAAATAAACAAAATCTTTAAAAATAAAAATAAAGACACTAAATGTTATGCCAGCATAGAGAAAACCCTTAATTCTTGTTTAAAAAAAAAAAAAGTCTAACAGCATTTTCTTTATTCACAAAGTGAACCATGTTTGAAAACTAGAAAACCCCAAATTCTTGGAGCATAACAAAAGGCAGCTCAGCATCCTGGAAAAGCTCAATTTGAGTTCTGATCAGAAAATCTGGCTTGGCGCCTTAGCTCTAACACTTACAAGAGGCGACTGTGCAAAAGTCAATTCAAACGTTTTTCCTTGTACCATGGCTCTCTCTCAGGGCTGTTGTGCACATTCAGTGAAACAAGGCACCTGGCGCTGAATAGGGGCCCAACAAGCAGTAGTTACTAATCTTAGCTCAAACAGGAAAACTTTCACCTTTTCCAAGAGCAGCTGGACACACTTTGCCCTTAATCCCTGGGCTTTGTGTCTGGGCCCCAAAGGAGTGGCAGCAAAGAGGGAGGATCCTGACGGTAGCTTGGGGCTTTCCAGAACAGCTCAGGAGTGTCCCTGACTCAGCAAGTGCCTGAGGAAGAGCCAGATGGGCCCTGTGGGTGTGAACCTTTGAGCATGTGCAGTGGAGGCTGGAGAAGCTTCTCAGGGAGTCCCTGTCCCCAGGCCTCTGTGCTGGCGGAGGCCACAGTCACACGTCAGGGTGGGTGCATGTGTTCCTGGCCTCGAGGTGGGAAGAGTGAGGCCCCAGGCAGGCCCCTGCTCCTGTTGCTCTCCCCATTTCTTTGGGTTCATCCGCTCCCCCCACTGCTCCAAGGCCTTGCTCTGCCCACTTAATGCTTTTAGGACTGAATCATTCAGGAAGAGGAAGAGTGTCATACTTCTCTAACACATACATTTTTCTACAGCCTGTGACATTTTTAGTCAAACAGTACTGGCTTGAGGCATTGTTTTTCAGGTGGATTTAAAGAGGGTTAAGAGGGGTGGGGGAGGTCTGTAAGGTTGGCAGGCTGGCTCCTAGTGTCGTTTTCCTGCACAATTTCAGGGTTCCTCAACTTCCTTACAACTCCATATTCAACTGAAAAATGGGGATAGTACCACCTACCTCAAAAGTCCCTTCTGAGGCTTAACTGAGGGAAGACATGGAAAGAGCTTCTGTGCCCGGCACCAGTGAAGTCTGTTAGCTCTCCTTCCGTGATTCAAATCCCTTGTGTTTGCCATGCAACGTAACCCTCAGACGAGTCATGTTTTACCGCCCTTTCAGGCTCTTAGGGATCGCCTCACAATGGGAATCTATCCAATTTACTGACTCTGAAAGGAGCCCGGTGAATTTAGTCTTCTGAGGATTCCAGAATCCACACCCAAAAGAGTCTGGTCTTATCCTCTTAGACCCTCAGTTTCCTCATCTATAAAATGGGGGTGAGAACAGGATTATGGAGAAGACCCATTGAGCAACGTACGTAATCCACAGAGGCCCACAGAAATTCACACCCTGTGGCAGATGTTATTGTTTCCAATGTTGAGGTTAAATCAGACAACATAGAAAGTGCTTGGACCAGAGGCTGATCTAAATTAGCCATTCCTTTCATTTCCAATATTATGTACAGAGCATGGCATCCTTAAGAAGCCAACTTTTGAGAGAAGTAGGCCCAAATCCTATGCCCCAAAACAGAATTATTTTTTCTGTGGAGAGCTTCGTGTGAGTTTTTCCCTTGTACAGAATTGAAGCTACTCCTGAGACAGAGTGCCTCAAAGCTCATTGTCCGATTCTAGGAGATTTTGTTTGGATGAACTGCTTGGCTGGGGAGAGAGACGTGGATGGCAGCCGGGCAACCCCGGTGACAGTTAACCGAGCCAATTAAAATACTGAACAATGTAATGCAAAAGTCCTGCTGGGCTTCCCCCAGAGTTTATAGGGCTCTGAAGTCCAAACTGCCCATCAAAATCACTTTTCGTGAGCCATCAAAAGGATGCGATGAAGATAAAATTCAGGAAGTTGAACCAGAGGGAGGGGAGCCTGAGAGGCCATAGCCAAGCTATGTCTCGGCTTTATAAGACCTATGTACCCATAAAGTGAACATAACATCCAGAAACAGTCTTGCCAGAAGTCAGGACTTTTCTGTAGGGGGAAAAATGGGAAGTTGTTTGACAAGAGAAGACATCCTAAATCTCTTTTGTTGTCCCAATCACCATGTTGTTGCAGGCCAAGTCCCAGGTTCCTCCATGCCAGGACAGAGCAAGCAGAGACTGACGGTGGAGGAGGAAACCCCGTATGTACCTGGGCCATCCTGGGGCCATGTGTGCTCATAATTCAGAGGCTAAGTTTCAGGATGACGCAGGTAACAGATAATCAGGAGGCTCCGTGCTCTCCATTGATGGTCAGAAGCCATCATCCAAAACAAGATGACATGGCCCCTTCTCACCTAGGAATTTTCTAGAGCTGCCATCTTCCTCTCGGGTCCCAGAAACATTTGACTGCACCTCAAAACGTCCCGGCAGGAACTCAGCATCGTCTTCCATTGCAGTTTGAAAGAGAAGAGATCCAGCGGGATTATTAATTTGCATGACCTGAAAACTAGTGAGCTCGTAGCCTTTAAAGGTTTGCCCCATTCTTAGTCTTTTCAACAGTTTTGAATTAGACACCATTAAATAACATAGCTATGCGTCCATTCGCTTGTCGACAAATATGTATTACTACTAAATGCCTTCCTTCTTGAAATGTCACAGCCTTGTCTCCCATTCCCATATGGTGACACCTTCCTCTTCCATTCTTCTGGTAATTCCTTATTTTATGCCTTGGAAATTCACAGCAAGCACTGTGGGAAAATTTACACAATATCCAGGATCTGCATGGTGGACTATGCGTGGTCTTACATCTTTATTTCCTTTTATATAATGTGATCAATGAGTGTTATAGAGAGCCAAAACTGGAGACCTGAATTTGAAGGTTTGCTTGAATACAATTTCCGAGCTTGGAGCTTGGATCCTCATTATATATGCTAAACCAATATTAGACACTTGCTGCTCCTTCAATCAACTCCCTTCCCTCAGCTTTTCTCCCCTCCTGCCCCGTGAGCTCTTCTGAGTCTCTGTATATCCTTTATCTGCCTGGACTGATTATGGAGGGCGCGTGATGTAATGAGCATTGGGTATTACAGAAAACTGACGAATCACTGATCTTTACCTCTGAATCTTATAATACGTCATATGTAAATTAACTGAATTTACATTAAAAATAAATAATTTTTTAAAAAGAGAAAGGGAAAATGTGAACTGTTGACCCAGTGATTCTCACCTCATGATCCCTGGGTCAGCAACAGCAGGAGCACCAGGCAGCTGGTAGAAATGCAACCCCTTGATCCCTACCCCAGACCTACTGAATCAGAGACTCTGGGGGCAGGGCCAGCTATCTTCCCCAAGTCTTTTAACAACCAGATGATCCTGAAGCTTGAAAACAACTGGTTCCAGCCAGGGCATAGAATGGAAGGCACCAACTTTTGGTGATAAATTAAGTACCTCTATAGAGTAATTGTTTAGCCCAGGCTAAGCTCAGGATTCCCTGAGAGCACTCCAAGCAGAGGACTACTGCCTTTGTCCTGCCTTCTCACTTTTCAGGGGCTCCCAGGAAAGGGCATTCCTTATCAGGAGAAAATATCATTCCCATTGGTCCGTATTCTCACCGCTCCCACTTTCCAGTGTCCTTGGGGACATCAACACCCATACCCTCTGTGTGCGCCCTTTCAGCTTTTCAGTATTTATAGGGAAACAGGAACGTTTCTTCCCAAGGGAAGATGAGGACAGGTTTCATATTAAGAGTGAAGTCTTTGAAAAATCTTCTAGGACATACTGCATTATCAGGTCATGAAAAAATTAAGGAGGAAGGAATGAGACACCTTTGTTTAAGGATATAAAGCAGTTGCAAGGTTAAATGCACCCCCACTTGTGGTTTTTTTTGCAGGGGTCCACAACACCCTGGGAGGAGGGAGATCTTAATGGTCAGTCACGGGTCAGCCCCTCACCTAGCCCTACTTGTCCAACTTTCTCCTCCACATGGTTTCAGAAGCAAAACCCAGGCAGGGGCAGGGCCTGGAGGCTGAGCCAGGCTGACTGCTGTCACTGGAGGGGCAACCGACAGGGCAAGCCAGGAAGCTATGCAGAGCTCTCCTCCGGGCAGCCAGTGACGCCTGCTCTCAGATAAATGCCAACAGCATGAAGCCACAGGGGTTGTTTATCTCTCTCTCTCTTTCTTTCTTTTTTTTTTTTTTTGCTTTAAACATGGAAATAACCACAATTTTTAGATGTCAAAAGAGAGACAAACAAATGCATTTCAAAAGCATAACCTAATGGCTATGGTAGATAGGTTTTTGCCTGAGCTTTTCCACCCTCTCTGCTAAATCATGCCTTGCATTTTGCAGGTGGTCTTTTCTCTTAACCTTGATGCATTTCCTCCAGGTTGTTGCCAGACCAACCCTGCAATCTCACCAGAAGACTGTCCTAGAATCATGGAATATCAGAGCGGTATGGGATGCTGGAGACCATCTTCTCCAGGAATTCGTAGCTAGTTCTTCAGAGATGGGCTTCACGCTCTCAGTGTCACTCCTGAAATTATTTGCAGAATTCCACCAGAAGCACATACATCTTCCTAGGGATAATTGATATCTCTGATTTCATCTGATCCTTCAAGAAGTTTCAACCCCCCAAATGGTACCCATTCTTTCTGCGAGGGTCACTGTGTACAGCCCTTCAGGCTGTTCCTTATGCAACATTCGGGGGTGTTGGTGGGGTCATAGGCTGTAATACCCTGTAGAAGTGTGCAGTGCACAACCTATATGCCCATGGATGATGGGCCCACGTTCTGTTCTATACTCATTTTATGGTTGGCACCAAAGAGCTGAGAAGTGATTTGCCCTCTCCCTGTTTCCATAGCTCCTTTCTTACATTTCCCTCATCACTTAGATTCTATCTAAATGACACTAGGTGGTAAGTCTAATTCTAGGATTCAGTATTAAGAAATCCACTGTTGCACCTACTGCTGTATTTTCCAGCGTCAGTTTTATTACTAACAAACCAGTCTTTTTTTCTTCCTGAACCCGACTCCTTTCTATTTTGCAGTTGGTTCCCAAACTCAAGTGGACAAGAGGGATGCTATTTATTGTCCCCTAAATCATAAACATGTTCATGACAAGTCGACCAACAGTTCATGAATAAAAGAAGTATAAAAATATCTGTACAAGGCAGTAAGGACCTAATGAAAAATTAATTCCTCTCTATTTCTAGCTGCTAGAAATTGTTCCCTTAAGGGTATTTTCATACTTAGTTGTTTCTCTATTTAGAAGCCTCAGCTCCCTCTTCTATAAAATGTTGCAAGGGATTCTATTAATTTTTAACAATCAAGAGCTGATGCTTACAGTTCCAAAAACATTTACAATTACATTAGTTCATGTCTCAACAGAAAGAACAGGTGTGCTCTCCATTTTATACCGAGAGAAAAAAATCAGACGAGGGAGATGGAGAGACTTGACCTTGTGAGTGGCACAGCTGGGACTCAAATAAGGTGTGTCTGACCTGAAATTCATTATCATGAGGCCCCATGCCAGGCAGTGTGGTAGAGAATACAAATGGTCATCAGCATGTAAACAGAGTAACAGAGGACTATGCTTCCCTGCTCCCTTCCCTTGGACATGATTGTTTATATTGGCTAGATGTGGCCAATAAAATGAGAAAAGAGATTTGTGTCATTTTGCACCAAAGCATTTAGTTCTTGGTGGTCAACTCATCAGCTCTTCTTCTTTCCTTGTTACAACTTCCAACACATAGAAGCAAGTTTTTATATGGAGGTGATGCAAGATCAAAGCAGCCCAGAATGATGAGACAACAAACAGAAGACATTTATGCTGGTGAGCTACCTGGTGCCTTGGCTGACTTTGCTGGAGCAAGAACTTAACTTCTGCTGTAGGCAGACAAGATCTGGGGACTGTCTGGTATCACAACATAATCTAGCCCCAATATGGGACTGGGCTTCTCTCCCTTACAGTTCACACTGGTGCTCTGAGAGCCCAGGAAGTCATGCCCAACTATACTTCCCTCCTCAAATTCAGCAATCTCCTTGGCACCTGGAGTCTTCAGTTACCACATTTTAAAACATGGATGTGGCAGGAGATATGGTCCAGAAGAGGAGAGTTAGGAAGGGGCAGATTCCTGCCTGGCTGAGGGCATAGATCCCCACAGGTGTGGTACATGCTGTGGTCTGGGTCCCACGTGAATATCTTATGATTGATTGCAATAGCCTAATGAGATGAGGTCAAGATCATGATTCCATGACCAGCAAGAAAGGAAAAGATCGAAGTAGCAGAGGTCAGGGTCAAGTTAGAGAGAAAGGTCAACCGGGTCGGGAGCTGATTCAGCACCACAGACAGATCCCATGAGACTATTCTACTTATTATTTTTCTGGGCAGCTCCCTCTTCTCCAATTATCCCTTCCTTTGAAGTATCCTTCTAGGTTCCAAATGCCCAGGGCCTCCCAAGTAAGAGCCTGTCATGCCCTAGGCCAGGGACCGTATCCTTACTCATCCCAATGCAGTGCTCTCAACGTTCTTTTCTCCATTTTATGTCATACATGAAAATATTTACCTGGCATTCTGGGGTAATTGCCTGGGGCTGCTTCTGGCTAGAGGTGACAAACCTGTGAGCCCCTATTCTAGGCCCTCCCTGATGGGCAGAAGGAGATCAATATACCAGCACATTTGTAACATTCTCATGAGAAGTTCTGTTCCAGTGATCCTTATCCTCTACTTCTCAGGTGCTTGAGTAGATTTTCTACCCGAGCTAGGTCTGGGTCTTCCGTCACTGAATTCTAGCTCCCCTGGGTGGAGCCAGGCCAGAGGTCCAAAAGACCAAGGCAAAGCACCTGGAACTGCTCAATCCCTTCTACACTCCCTTATTCATTTGGCAAGAATTGAACACCTGCCATGTGCCAGGTTTATACTAGCCTCTGGGAATAGAGTGCAGAACAAGATGAATACAGTCTTGCCCTTCCATAGTTCACAGTCCATTAGGGAAACCCAGTGATTAACCAGCACTCATAAGAAAGTCTAATTACTATTATGATGGGTGTGTACACAGGTGCTATGGATTGCCTAGCTGAGAAAACTAACCTGGGGGATGGGTGAGCTCAGGGAAAACTTCTGAATAGCTTTAGTCCCCTTTTGAACTTTTCCTTAATATATCTCTAACTATATGTAACTGTGGGGATTTGCAGGGTGGCATAGAGTATGGATTTTCCAGGACTTTAAATTCCACAAACATTTTACATCACGACATTACATCACGACAACCCTGAGAGAAAGGGTGTTGTATTTCCCCATTTTCTGTGCAGCTCAGGGAGGCCTCACGGCTAGTTTGCAATGGGCTCACATGCTGGGCTCTTTCCTGTGCTACACTGAGCCTATGGGAGCCCCACTAGCCCTTTGCTCTGCTCTTGAGAATACACACCTCAGAATTCTGAGAGCTCGGGTCCTCCTGTCCTTGAAGTCTTCTGTGTAGGAGTATCCAAGTTAGCTTCAATTGCCTCTAGATGTTGCCTGCTTCAAAGAAGTGTTGACTGCACACAGGAGCAGCAATAGGGCTGCTCTCATGGACCCTGTATGTTAGAAGGTGGCAAATGTCCCCACAACTCATCACCCAGGCTTTCCTTTCTGCCCGGTGGAAGTGTCCTTGTGGAACAGAATGGCAACCCTCCAGTCCTCACATTCCTCCAGCCAGAGGCCCAGGCAATGGCAGAGTGACATCCCCAGAGACACACCCCTGTCCTGTCCTATTGCAGAAGAGATGTGGCTGTTCCTTATTGTGATTTTCACTTCACACTTGACGGTTCTAGCTATATTCTTGCCAGAGTTGCCCATCTTCCTCTATGTTTAAAAAATGAGATACCTGTTTGCCTCTTTTTTTTTTTTAAATGGGTTTCTGAAGGCAATGCTTCTCAAAATAAAGTCAGAGATCACTAATGCCCAGACAAGCACCCACAGATAGTCTCAACTACTTTTACTGCACATAATGTGAAAAAGTCTGTGCTTTCCTCCAAGGCGGAACTTTAATCTTCTTTTTCTTCTCACCTCAGGTGAACACTACTTCAGGGCTTTGCTCCCACTGTTTTCTCTATCACTGATGCCTCTTCTCTTGCTGAGCACCTAGCCAACATTAACAAGTTTTCCAGATCTCTGCTTCACCTCCTTCATGAGCCCCTTCCTAACCACTCTCCTCTGCAAGGAATTGATCTTCTTACTCTGTGCCTCTCCTGTGTGCTGCACACACATCTACGTGGCATCCTTGACATCCTGTTACAGATCATCTTTCACAGGGTGCAAGATGGCTGCTCAGCAAATCCTTGTTGAACAAGCTTCGGGTGTCACTGTAGAAAGAGCCCTGAAGCCAGAAGTCCTGGGCTTTGGAAAGTGCGTGAGTTTGGCTAAGTCACTGCATGGCCCTAAATCTGGTTCTTCTCTCCTCTAAAATGCACAAGTTGGAATTGATTAAGTCTAAGGCAACTTCCTGCTCTAAATTTCTGTTTAGAAGGCAAAATGAAAAGAATGCTGTCATGGTCTTTTGAAGTGTTGACTTGGCTAGTCTATACTGCCTACTTACTCAAACAGTAACCAAGGTATGGCTGGGAAGGTATCTTGTAGATGTGATTAAGGTCTATAATCAGCTGATTATCCTAGATAATATGGTGGGCCTGGTTCAATCAGTTGAAAGGCCTTACGTGCAGAGCTGAGGCTTCCTTGAAAAAGAAATTCTGCCTGTGGACTCCAGCGGCAGCTCGTGCTTGAAAATGCCACCCAGGCTTTTCTGACAGCCTACCTTACACATTTCCAACTTGCCTATATAGTCTTCACTGTTATTTAGACTAATTCTTTGCAATAAACTTCTTTTTACATATCTCTAATTGGTTCTGTTTCTCTGGTTGAACTCTGACTGGTGTAGCTTTATGCTCACGGGAACCCCAGTAAAACCCCAGCTCTACTACTCATTAGTTGTGTGATCTTAGGAAAGATACTAAATGTCTCTGGGCCTCTGCTTCCTTATCTATAAAATAAGGGGAATAACTACTTCATAATTAATAACCAAGCTATTCTTATGTATTTTGGAGCAATCCAACTTTTGGTGTTTTCCATGTACCAGTTTCTCTGACAAGCACTTAACATATGTGATCTCATTTAATCATCTAGAAACCCTTATATTATTAAATGACATAATGCACGTAAATAATGATAAACACAGCCATGCCTGCTATGCTGAAGATCCTCAACAAGAGTTGATTCTGACTTTTCCTTTCCTTAATATATAATATTTCTAAATGATAAGCTGTCATAAGGTAAATCCATTCTTTGTATCCATTTGAATGAGTCTTTACAGTGATGGGGCAGGGGAAGAGGGTGGGGGGACGGATCTGAATGGGACAATTGGTATATTTTTTAAAAAAAGCACTCTGTCATTCTATGGGATTTTTTTTTTTCTTTACCCCACTGGTCTGTACCATTAAAAAGTTCTGGAAACAACGGTTTAGACCGTGTATGTGACTTAAAGAAAACAAACTATGAGATTCAAAGACAATTAATGTGCTCTACCCACTCTCATCTCCTGTTTGGTTTGCAGATACACCTCTCTGGACATTAAACTGCCTTGGAATTCCAGTACCTTCTGTATGGGGATTTGTGAAGATGATCCTTCATATGAAGCATAGAGGATGAGGAGCTACTCTTCACTCCATGGAAAAAGTGACCAGAAATGTCATGAAGTCAAATTGGAAAACAACAGTCCTCTGGATTAATCACACATTTGTTTCACAACTCTGTAGATGGAATACTAACTGTAAAAGCATAGGGCAGGACTAGGATTTGTGAGGGGCATAGAAGTCCTTACATGCCCATAAGAATTCTATGAGCACTCAATGAATTCTAGGGAATTCATTGCCACTTAATACACTCAACTTCACTTATTCATGCTGACCTAGGTGAGCAGATATAGACCTAACCACTACCACATCTTTGTGCTCAAGCATAGAGGAAGAGGAGAAAGCCAAAGCAGTAGTAAATGGGGTGTTTGTAAGTGGGGGTAGAAGGTGCTTAGATACATAATCTGGGAAGGTAGCACCTAGAATAAGGGGTGGATTGATGAATGGGTGCATGGGAGGAATTGTATAAGCACAGAAGCAAAGGATTAGACAATCACCCCGGATGCAAATTTTCATGCTAAGTCCCAGTTTCCATTTTGACCTGGCTCTTCCCCAGGTCTACAACCACTTAGAATTGGCCTTACTGATGTCCATCCATTAGTATGAAGCCTCTGTTGTGCCCTTTTTCCAAGCCAGTCCTGACTGATGTGGGAACATATTTTTAAATTGTTTACTACAGAAAACAAACATACAAAAGTAGAGAGAATAGCAAGAGGGAAGCATGGGCCCATTCATTCCTCAGCTTCAACAATTTTCAACTCATGGCTGGTCTTGTTTCATTTATACTCCCACTACTTCTTTCTCATTCCATGAATAATCTTGAAGAAAATTTCAGACAACATATAATTTCATTCATTAATGTTTCAGTATGTTTCTCTAAAAGATAAGGACTCTAAAAAAATAACTAATATATTTATCACACCTAAATATTCATCATAATCCTTAATAAGTATTTTGTCAATGAATCATCTTTTTGTCAATGTAGTGTTTTTGTTTGAACCAGGTTCCAACTAATACTCATTGTCATTTAGTTTTATATCTTAAAAGTCTCTCTGACCCAGCAATATGCCCCACCTCTTTTCTTCATCCCCTTGCAATTACTTATTGAAGAAAACAAGCTGCTTGTACTCTAGAGTTTTCCACAGTGTTAATTTTGGTGATTGCATCTGTATGGCATCATTTAACATGTTTCCCTGCCCTCTGTATTTCCTGTAAATTGGTAGTTATGTCTAGGGACTTCAACAGATTCAATCTGATTTTTTTGGCAAGACATCTTTTAGGAGGTGTTGGGTACTTCCTCTAGGAGGCGTATAACGTTTGGTCATCTCTCTCTGTGATGTCAGCAGTTGCTGCTGATCATTGCCTAAATCAACTAATTAATGGTTGCAAATAGTGATTCTCTATGTTTTTCTTTCCTTCATTATGTATATATAGAGAAACTTTCCCTCATTGACCATTTACTATCCATGGAAAAGATAGGAAAAATGTCATTTCTTTTATTTGCTAATTTCCAAGTGAGTAGATTTTAGCACATCCTTCAAAGATGCTCAATAAAATTTTTCTTGACCTCATTATATAAGAAAAACATGGATTTAAACCTACTTAATGTTTTCCAATCCATTGTAGTTAATATCCTTATTGTTGCCCAAATTGTCCCATCTTTGGCCAGTGTTAGTCTCCAAGTTACTTCCTAAATTCTTTTGACAAGGGCTTACTGATTTTCAATAGATACCCTGCATTCCAGTATGACATGATGTTCTAATCTCCACTTGTGCATTTTTCTGCCTCAGATATGGAAACTGCACTTTTTGCAAAGAGCCCTGGTTCCTAGCAGTGAGAAATGGTATTTAGAGACCATAATCTGAGTACTAGGGTACTCAGTTCCTACTGATGGATATTTGTTTCCTTCTAGTCTTTTAGCACCGAGTATTCCTTTGCCTTCATGTGTGGAACATAGCATTAGTTCCCCCTTACAGTCATTGAAGCAATATGGTTTTCCTATTTTTCCTTTTTTGCCATTCATCCACTCTGCAGAATATCAGTAAGTACTTAATGTTTAAGAAGCAAAATAGTGGGGTACCTGGGTGGTTCAGTTGGTTAAGCATCTGACTTTAGCTTAAGTCATGATCTCAGGGTCCTAGGGTTGAGCCCCACATCAAGCTCCTTGCTTAGCAGGGAGCCTGCTTCTCCCTCTGCCTCTTTCCTCTGCTTATGCTCTATCAAATAAATAGATAGATAGATAGATAGATAGATAGATAGATAGATAGATAGATAAATCTTTTTCTTAAAAAAAAAAAAGCAGCAAAATAACATAGCTGTAAAGAACTCATGTTCTGGAACCAGTCTTCCTGGTTTCAGATCTTAGCTTTGCTACTTACTAGTTCTCTGGCCTTTATACCTCAATTTTCTAATCCCTAAAAGAGTGGTGATAATAACAGTACTTATCTAATGGCATTATTTTTGAATGAATTAATGTACATAAAGAATTTTGACAATATCTGGTACACAGCAAGCTTTCCACCATTAATATTTGCAATGGGTGTTATACCTGTGTAACTGTATATACTTCAGCATGTAGAAGGCAATAGAAATTCAGTGCAGACTAAACAAAAAAGTAGATCTTTTGAATTAAAATGCTTGCAGCAGTCATGGAGAGGTAACAGAATCAAGGAATGAAGTGTAAGAGCTAGAAACTGGAGTCGAGGACTCAAGGCTCCTCACTCTACACACTCTACACTCAATTCTCCTTTTCTTGGCCTCATTCTTTTTCTGCAGCTAGGATTACTTGGTATCAGGGAATTTGGCTGCTGCAGCCCAGAAGCAATGTTCTTTCAGCTCAGAACCTAAGAAAAATGGTTACCCTGTCTCCCTTCCAATTCAGAGAATTTGATGAAGGACTGATGATTGGCCTTGAATCATGTGTTCATCCTTGGACTAATCCATGGCTTTGAAGGACTATCAGATTATGGCTTTCCCGGTCTGGGTCCCATGCCCATCCTTCTGAATGGGGGAAATCATTAGAAGTAAAAGTCTACCAGTACCACATGAAGTGAGATAGACATCTCCAAAGGAAAGAACAGCCCCCCCCCCTCCTTAATGGAAAAAGAGAGAAATGAAAGCATGCTGGGGAGATTAAAAAACAAACAAACAAACAAACAAACAAAAAACAATAGCTTCCAGAGAAGACTACAGAGAAAACTACATTCAAGGAACTTGTATTCTATTTGGAGAATAGGCATAACAGGTAAATGAATTACACTGTTTCTGAGTAGCTACGCTATATGGTGGAGGTCTAGGAAGGAGTAAGACATTCCCTCATTCTCAGCTGCTGGTCTCATAGAAGGAAATTTTTTTTTTAAAGATTATTTATTTATTTGACAGACAGAAATCACAAGTAGGCAGAGAGGCAGACAGAGAGAGAGGAGGAAGCAGGCTCCCTGCCAAGCAGAGAGCCCGAGCCCGTTGTGGGACTCGATCCCAGGACCCTGGGATCATGACCTGAGCCAAAGGCAGAGGCTCAACCCCCTGAGCCACCCAGGTGCCCCAGAAATTTTTTTTTAAAAGATTTATTTATTTATTTGAGAGAGAAAGAGTTTGCACAAGCAGAGGGAGGGAAAGAGGGAGAGAGAGAATCCTAAGCAGATGCCCCACTGAGTGGTAAGCCCGAGGTGGGACTTGATCTCACGACCCTGAGATCATGGCATGAGCCAAAATGAAGAGTTGGATGCTTTAGGCGACTGAGCTACCCAAGATCCCTCAGAGAGGTATCTTGCTTTCCCTGTGGTGTTCCTGAACGTCTTATGATCACTCTGATATTTTAAATACAGCAGGCAAACTGGGGGCAGAGATTTCATGCCAGACTCCAAAGGAATAAAACACAGGCACTCATTTCTAATTTTGAAAGGAGTTTGTCTATGGACAGGCTTCCTTCTTCTCTTTTTTAATCTTTTAATTTTATCACAGAAGCCACATTTATAGGTACTGGGGTTAGAACCTCAACACAGCTTTTGGAGGACACTCAGCTCATAATAAATTTCATCTCATTTTCAAAAGGTTTGAAGTAACTTACAAAAATGAATGAAACTGGAATTTCCCAAGCCTCTCGCTGGCTTGATAGCATGAGGAGGCCACACTCACACCAGTATTCATCTTTTAACTGGAGTGGCAGCCCCTCTCTACCTGTTTATGGGGAACTTACAAAAAAAAGACCAAACAACACAAACCTAAAGCTCTTTTTTAGAGATCTCCACCTCAGGCAAGAGGACCATATTCTCACTCTTGAGCCACATACTACCACCTCTGTGCTTGGTGACACCCGAGAGTACTTGCCAGTGGTAGGCTCCCAGCATTTCTGTTGCCAAAGCTGCACTGTGATTTGTGGCTGTGGAAAGGATTTAGGTCTTTGTCCTCCCTCTGGCTGCACTCTGTCACCCTACAACCCCATTTTACAAAGTCTGTCCTGAGCCAATCCCTGCAGCCTGGGGCCCTGAGTATTTTCACAGAGGCTTCTGCCTAGGCTGGGGCCAGATCATACCACTCTCTCCTGGGCATCATTTCTAACTGTCTTCCCAAGCCCCAGGGCACACAGCTTTCCCACCCTTTGTGCCCCCTTTGTCCTCCAAACCACACAGAAATGCAAAAGCCCTTTCTACCAGTTTATGAAAGAAGATCCCCAAAGAGCCCAGAACAAATCTGTAAGACCCTTAACAAACAGCCAGAGACTTTGAACCTCAGTTTGAGCTTATCCGAAAAGTGGGAGCCACAAATTGTCTGCTTCATAGGCAAACCCATCTTTCAAAAAAAAAAAAAAAAAGAAAGATATCTGAGAAAGGGGGAAATAAATGTAGATTTAGTACAAAGACATAAATATAAGGCCAGGAGAAAAAGATTATACTTAGAAGCAGACACAGTTAAGTTCTATAGTTGAGTTTTGTGGTGGCTAAAGTGAAGACAAAAAAAACAGTGAGAAGATTTGAACTGTTATTGAAGGAAAACAAAGTCAGTAGTTCAGGAGTGAGTCTATTGTGACATTGTACTCTGGCATCCTTATTTCAGTTAACTTTAAGTTTTTCCCTTGCTTCTTTGTCAGATCCTTTCCCTTTCCTCCTGGGACACAGCTAGACCACCTTCCCACTTTTCTTGCAGTCATGTGTAACCATGTAACCGAGCTCTGACCAAGAAAATATGGCCAGAAGTGCCATGTGTTCTCTCTGGGCAGACTCTGTTAAGAAGCAGGTATACTTCTCCTATAATTTCGCTTCCCATCTACCAGTTGAACGGAAAAAACTCTGACCCCCCCGACGAGAAGAGTGGAACACAAGCTGGAAAGGGTCTGGGTCCCTGAACGTTGGTGTAGAAGGCTGCTGGGCCATGTAACTCATAGCAGACCATGCCTTAGGGAGAGGTAATCCCTGACCATGTTAAGCCACTGAGACTGTGGTGTTTATCTATTAGAGCAGCAGGTGTCACTGTAACTAAAATAGATAGGACAACATTGGCCTCCCTCACCTTGAACTTCTCTTCCACCCACTTTCCCTGATGCGCCAACAAACGTTCCAAAATTTAATCCTCAATCTCTCTAAGCACAATGGGAAATAGTCTATTGGGGAGGGCTCAGAGACAGTTAGATGAATTCTGAGCTCTCCTCTGATCTTTTATCCTCGTGGATCTCTAGACCCTATGGGTAATATGACCCCAGCCTTTCCAATCTAACAACTCTCCATTCTTCTTGACAGAAGAGATGAAACAGAGGTAGAATGTGGGAAGTTGTGCCTTCTCTCTGAACCGGCAATACCGCGACATCTGAGAGTTGTGATTTCCTATGAAGACAAAACACAAAGCGAGAGTCCCTCCTGCTGAGTGACAGAAGAGGCAGCCCGTGTCCAGAACAGCAGGTCCTTACCATCTGCTCAGAAGAGCCAGAGGGAATGGAGGGAGGAGAGTGGGTCAAACCCAGCCAGGCAAGTCTTTCACAGAGTAAGTTAAGCAATGGCCCAGCAGGAGGACCAGAAGCATGCTGATCAGGCTGATGGAGTCCTGAGTGTCACACCATTAGTCCTCTGAATGACTCAGGTTCTATTGTTTCTGGTAGGTCATGTTGACATAACATTCTCATGGTAATTGGCCTTGCAAAACTCACTGGTCAAAATGTTTCCTGAGCAGAGCTCACAGTTAGCAGCCAATCAATTCACTCAGCACTTCCACATCCAAACTGGAAGAGTTTGGAGTCTCATGGTCACTTGGGGCTTGCTGAGAGCTAGAGGAAGTACGGACCTGGAAGTTACAACATCTGGGTTTCAATGGATCTAAAAATAGCCACCACTTATGGGGGACCTGCTGTGTTCCAGATCATTCAAGGCACTTTGTGTGCATCATTTCCAACACCTCCTTTGAAACAGGATATGATTTGCCCATCCGTATATTTTATAGATAACCTCATTTTACAGAGCAAAGGTGTTGAAGCTCTGCCTACTGTTTGCACGGCTGTATGCTAGTCCCTCCTGAAACTAGACTGGGACTCTAATTTTGTGCAGGTTGAAATCCCTTTCAGGAAGCAAAACTTTCCAGAAATAATTTGCGAATCATCTACAATAGCACACACAGCTAGGGGAGGCTTTTCTCTGCTCAAAGCTAGGTGGAGACTGAGCATCCTGACTAGAGAAAAGGGGGCTGGGGGTGAGAGTCCTGTCCTCCTGAGGTGAGGCCAGGACGACAGGTCAGGTTTCTGGAGGCACAAACACCAGTCGCTGAGCAGGAGTTTGGCCACCACTGAGGTGAAGTTGAGGAGGCATAGCGACACCAGCTTGGGAGAAGAGGCAAGGTACTCAGGAAGAAGCTCGGGATGGCCTGGGTTTGTTTTCTGCTGGGCAACTGGCCCAGAGATGCCCTTCAGAGCACTGACCCTTCATTTTGGCTGCACCTAAGAAACGTTCAGGAAAGCTTTATACCAAATATTGATGTCTGGGCCAGGATCCCTTTCCTCACTTTCTTGAAGGCAACCCAAAACTTGAAGAGCCAAATGGACAATGAACAATGCCCAAACCATATATTGAACTAGGACTCTGACCCACAAACTGCAGGGACCAGATCTACCACGGTCTGTGGCAACCAGTCTAGGAAAGCAAACCCCTGTAGCAACAGACCCCAGATGTCAGGATTCGATTAGTAACTGGTGGTTTCCCTGACTTCTCTCCTCGCTTCTAACTTCAGATCACCGAGAGAAAGCCCAATATATTCCCCTCGCCAACCACACAGGATGCTCTGCTTCTGGTTATCCAACCTCCAGCGTCCCCATGCAAACAGCCTCCAGCTGGTGCACACCTGAGGCCTTCCTTTTCTTCTTACTAGAAAGCTTTTCCGCTCCTTTACCTACCTTTGAGTCTCTGCCAAAATGCAAGCAATGGTGGCTGACTCTCTTGTAAGAGGCAGCTCGGAATAAATAGACTTTACTTGTTCTCATGTGGGAGGTCTTTATAACCAAGCAGGGATGAAAGAACATGAATTAAAAATCAGACAGACTGATTCCATGTACATGAAGTCTACCAACGGGCCAAAAGAATCCACGGTGATAGAAAGAAGAAAGCGGGTGGTGGGGTGTGTGGTTTTGTTGGGGGTGTCAGGTGAATTGAGTGGGAAGGGTCATTGGGACACTCTCTACAGGGATGGAAATGTTTTGTGCCTTGAGTGATGGTTACATGGTGTATACAGTTGTCCAAGCTTATGGACTTAAACCCTGAAGATTTAAAGTGTATTAAACTGTGATAACATTTTGCCCATGCCAGGCAGCCTCCAAGATGGTCCTCAATTCTGGGGATTCCCACCCTTGTGTGAGGTCTTCCCCTGGTGTGTGAGCCGAATCTAATGACTGACTTCCCAAAAACTGCTACAACATGAGGGATGGTTCATCACTACTGAGGTTTCGTTGAGAAGACCATGGCTTGAGGGAGACTCGGCTGTTCTCTTGCTCTTTCTCTGGGAGAGGCCAGCTGTTCCGCTGTGAGCTTACCCTGTGGAGAGAGTGATGTGGCAAGGACCTGAGGCTTCTGACCCACAACCAGGAAGGGCCTGGGGCCTGGCCTAAGCCAGTGAACTTGAAAGTGGGTCCTTCCCTGGTCAGGCTGCTATTACCTTGATTGCAGCCTTGTAAAAGACCCTGAATCAGAACCACTCATCTACCTTGGGCCTTGGGCCTGGGGCCTGGATGCCTCTGCCACAGAGAGGGTGAGATCATAAATATTGAACGTTTTAAGCTGCTAAGTTTTGGGGGTGAGATGTTATACAACAGTAGATAATGAATACACAGATGGAATCTGTTCTGTATCAAGTTTAAAAAAAAGACAAACAACTTGGGAAAAAGAAACCAAGATGAAGTACTTGGTAATACAAGCCTCTGGTCTTCTCCCAGCTCAGGGGATTTGCTCTGCCCTCCATGATCCGCTCAGCTGCCTACCCCAACACTTTTCCTGGAAAGCCTTCTCCCAGGAGAGTAGTTTCACAAAGAAAAATTCAGTAGGACACGCAGACACATTCACAGAAGACCAAGTCGGTGGCACACAGAGAGAGATTCTTCCCGTTCTGTCACGGGGACATTCCTAGCTCCAAGGGGCACATGGAATTCAAACACGCTGATACCCAGAAGGGTTCGTGGAGGGCGGGGAAGAGGTGGGAGAAGGAACAATCTCTTCCCTCAGATGGATGGTCTTTACCGTGCGGTTCCTCCTCACATCTTCCCCTCTCTTAGCTGGTTAGGAGAGAGAGATCCTCCTTTGCCAGGATTGCCTTTGTGGGGGGGAGGTTGAAGGGGTTGTGGACTCTGAAAGCACACGCACCGGGAGTCAGGTCTACCTTCATGAGCTGGGTAAGCGTTAGTGCATTAGTTAGAAGTTAGTTAGAAGCTCAGGACACAACACCCCAAATGTGCCACTTGGTAGACTGATTACGTTGAGCTTACAGCACTTGAGAAACACCAAACACGGAGAGAGACTTTCCCAGTACACCCTGCTCTGTCCCCAAGACAGAGACTCCAAAAGGAACCCCATTGTCATGTCCCCTTCCTTGGGTTCCATCAACCAGAGAAGATGGACTCCTATCACAGGAAAGGAGACTAGAAGTGGACACCCGGGCACACTTTGTTACAAACTATCATCTCTCCCATCTGCTTTTCTAAGGGCCCGTTCATCTTCTCTAAAAACCACTCACTCTCCCCTATGTTGCTCCACGAGACCCTCCTTCCCTTACTAAGACGGCAGGTAAGCTCTGAAATCACACCACGTCTGGGGGTGTTCACTTTTCTGTCTGTGACGCCCCTGTGCACATAACATTAAAAATTAATAACTCTGGAAGGAGCAAAACCAGAGGGGCAGAAGACGGATCAGAGGCAAGGGGTGGGAGGAGAGGGGCCACACAAAAGCAGCACAAGAGAATTTGGGGGATGCTGGCGACAGAATTGTTTTAGATCTTATTTCTAGTGGTGGCTGCACACCTGTGTGTGTCAAAATTCCCAGATTCGTATATAAACATGATGAATTTTACTGTATGTAAATTATACCTCGGTATACCTGCTTTGGAAAATAGTGGAGAAAGGAAAAGGCACAGACACAATAATTTTCTTTGTCTAGCCCACTGGGACAGCTGCCCCAGCTGGGGCCACCACCTCGAAGACTGGCCACTGAATCCTCTCTGCCTTGGGGAATTTGTCATTTGGGGGCACAGAGACTCAGCCCTGGGACGAGGAGGATTAGGGCACTCGGAATCAGCACGACCGTCTACTCCTAATGAAGCAATGATCGCACACTGTGCTCTTGCTCGGGTTCCCATCTACTAACAGGACCGTGTACTCCTGATGAAGCAATGATCGCACACTGTGCTCTTGCTCGGGTTCCCAAGCTAACAGGGAACTAACAGGGAAAGTTATCATCTATCCTGAGCCTCTATACGTATTCATGTATTTTTTACTCCAAGCCAGCAAGTAGGATGTTGACACAACCATGAAGCAGTGCCTACAAATCAAACATATGTTATACGTAAGCTGCCAGCAAACTGATGAATTTGCCCTCCTTTGCACCAGAAAGATCAAGAGCTAGGATGTTAGGGCCACCTGGGTGGCTCAGTGGGTTAAGCCTCTGCCTTCAGCTCAGGTCATCATCTCAGGGTCCTGAGATCAAGCCCCGCATCAGGCTCTCTGCTCAGCAGGGAGCCTGCTTCTCCCTCTCTCTCTCTCTGCCTGCCTCTCTGCCTACTTGTGATCTCTCTGTCAAATAAATAAATAAAATCTTTGGGAAAAAAAAAAGAGCTAGGATGTGACGTTTTCTTCAGTGCAGAAAGTGAGGAATGAATAAAAGATGGCAACGGTGCCTGCTAATCTCCTTGAAGTTTCCACAAGGATGGGCCCAGCCAGAAGCCTCCATGTCTATGGAAACTACAAAAGACAGTTTGGACAAAAGGAAATGAAACCAGGGCCAGGAAGGGCCTGGCTACGTTCTGAGCAAGACTGAGCTCCAAGGTTGGTCAGTTGAAAGGTAGCTTTAGAGCTTAGAAGGCAAAGCCTTGGGTTACCCAACCCTGGAAAAAGTATCTTGCAGCCTGGGGGTGCTAGGAGGAAGCCCAGATGTCCAGCTTTCCTAGGCCTCGGGGATTCCAACCAGCGAGGCTTGCATGGGTGCGGCAAGGCAAGAGCACAGGCCAGAGAAAATAGGGAGGGGGAAGAACACGTCCACTAGGAAGAAGTTCCTGACACCATGAGTGGGATGGCACCTCTCCTCTGCAGGCCCAGAGGTGTCCTGAACTTGTCTCCACTCCAGCAAGGCTCAAGCTATAGTAATAGCCCGCTTGCTTGCTGTGTCCACCACCAGATTCACCATCAGGGGTAAGGGTGTATTTAACTTATTATTGCATCAACAGCTTCTAGCTCAGTGCCCGGTGCTTACGACAACAGCTATTACAACAGGAACAGCTAACTCTTCCGTGATAACAACTAACACACACCTCAGAGTGTGTCACATGTGCTCTCCATTCTTTACAGCTGTTAACTTTTCAAATTCTCAGTGTTAATATTAGATCCATTTTAGAGATAAGGAAACTGAGGCACAGGGAGTTCAAGACGCGTGTCCTAGGCCACACTGCTGGTAAATGGCAGAGCTGGGCTATCTGCTCCAGACTGTATTTTTGGCCATAGACTAACTGTGCTCAAAGATCTGTTGACTAAACAAGCCAGGGCCCTGTCCTTGCCCTCTTCTCTGGGACTCTTTCTCCAGGGCCTCATCTGTCTCTCCCGTCCGGGCTATTACGTCTCTGCAGGTGACTCCTAGATCCGTATCTGCAGCCCAGCCTCTCTCTTCAGTGTACTGCCACTGGATAAAGACATCTCTGCCTTTCAAATGTTTATGGTTTAATCGAGGGACAGATACATAATCAAATACCAGTAAATCATTCATTCTGCCAGTCCCACCCCATCTCTCTACCTCCTTTCTCTCTCTTTTTGCATATTGCCCACACATGGATCCCTGAAGTCCATATCCTACTGCCTTCTTCTTGGCAGGGTATAACTGACAAGAAGGGGCATGTCCTGTAATCAATCTACTGGACCACGGAGTCAGTTACTCAAATACATTTCTCTGTTTCTACCACCAGTCCCTCAGCACACAGAGCAATTAGCAGACTGCAGTATTTGCTCTTGGCACAAAACCTGAGAAGACCCACTCTACCAGGAAGAGTCTGCTTGGAGAGACCAGGGCTCTCAGAGTGGAAGCTTGCTGCCCACCTCAGAGTAAACCTATTTATCTGTAAGGATAGAGATGGGGGTGAGGTGTGATCCTGCCGGACGTCTTCCCATGCACGGAGTCATTCACTCACCGTACTCTAAGTACACAGAGCTTGCAGCTAGCCCTTTTCCCTTGGGAACACCTGAGTTGGAGAAATGGCAGACCCTCTGCCAGCATCTCTATTAACTGACCTAGTCTTTCATAAATACAAAAGGAAACCCAGGATCACAATCTTTATGAGGTAAATCAATAGGTTAAAAGACAAGGACCAAGATGAGGAAACAAAACAAGAAACTCATTCAAAACAAATTCTAAAAAAAAAAAAAAAAGAAAGAAAGAAAAAGAAAAGGGGAAACAAAATATTCAGGAAAAGAAGGAAAGTTTAAAATGGTCTTATTAAAATGCTCAGATATGTGAGAAGCTATTACATCAAGGGAACATGAATCAGCTACTAATATATATTGGACAAGGGGAAAAAGAATTGAATGGAAATTAAAAATGTGATTTCTATGATAAAAATTTAATAGTAGGGCTGGATGATAAAATTGATGAAGTTGGGGCGCCTGGGTGGCTCAGTGGATTAAGCCGCTGACTTCGGCTCAGGTCGTGATCTCAGGGTCCTGGGATCAAGCCCCGCATCTGCCTCAGCATCCCTGCTGGGCAGGGAGCCTGCTTCTCCCTCTCTCTCTGCCTGACTCTCTGCCTACTTGTGATCTCTCTCTCTCTCTGTCAAATAAATAAATAAAATCTTTAAGAAAATTGAGGAAGTCGTCAAGAACATGGAACAAAAGAAAAAGGATACAAAACATGAAAGAAAAGACACAAAGCAGCAAACCAGGCATCCAACATCCATCCCAGAAAAACTGAATACAGTACATGAAAAAGGACACAACTGAGGAATTAAAAACATATACATTTCCCAGAGTCCCCCCAAATTCACATCTTCAGAACGAAATGTGTCCCCCAAAAGCTGAGTAGAAGGCTGAAAAAAGATGCATATGCAAATACATCAGTATAAAGTTTTACTAAGGATATGCTTAAAAGCTGCCATTGGAAAAAATAAGGCACACATAAAGTCAACTACAAAAGGACAAATGTTCGACTGCCGGCAGACAATGCACCATCAATATTGAAGGTAAAGTGTAATCTAGCATCACCTGGAAAGCACCAAGAAGCACCTCATGACACTTGGCAAACTGGCATGACTATCCCAAGGAATGGCTGGAGCGAGGCAAAAGACACAAGCAGAACATCTGGATCCTTCCATGCAGACGGAAGGCACAGTGACAGCCATATGAAGCATAGTGCAGCAGCACACCCAGAGGGCAGACCCTCTGGCTTTCACATCTCCCTGCAGGTACATGGCTACTGATTCACCACCTGCCTCAGGGGAGCATCCCAATCAGGGAGCTCTGTCTGCTGTGTTTTTGTATCTGACCTTCTTCCTCCGTCTGCCAGCCCACCAGGAGCAAATAATTGATTACAACTCCAGTGTGCTCCGGAGGGCTTACGGTGAGACAGGGTGAATCCAAGGTCGGTCTCTCACGGTGACTCTCCCAGGCATCCCTGCCCTCCAGCTGGTCCACCCATGATGCCCCCTTGAAGCCAGTTCTTGTGGCAGTCAGTCACCATGGGGACTGAATTCATTTCAGAACCACAAGGGGTCCAAGAGTTTATCTCTCAGAGTCTTTCTGAAAAAAAAAAAAAAGAAAAAGAAAAAAAAATGATGACTTGGGAATTTCCTTGGAAATTGAGGAATAAAACTTTTTCAGCTTCATTGAAGAACAATGTGAGGGGTGCCTGGGTGGCTCAGTGGGTTAAGCATCTGTCTTTGGCTCAGGTTAATATCCCTGAGCCCCAGGGCACCTGGGTGGCTCAGTGGGTTAAAGCCTCTGCCTTTGGCTCAGGTCATGATCCCAGGGTCCTAGGATCCAGCCCCACATCTGGCTCTCTACTCAGTGGGGAGCCTGCTCCCCCCGCACCCTCTGCCTGCCTCTCTGCCTACTTGTGATCTGTTTGTCAAATAAATAAATAAATAATCTTAAAAAAAAAAATCCCTGAGTCCTGGGATTGAGCCCCATGATGGGTTCCCAGCTTAGCAGGGAGAGTGCTTTCCCCTCTCCCTCTGTCCCTCCCCCTGCTTGTGCTCTCCCTCACTCTCTTAGTCTCTCTCAAATGAATAAATAAAAAATCTTTTAAAAAATTAAGTAAGAGACAGTGTTAGAAAAGAAGAAGAAGAAGAAGAAGAAGAAGAAGAAGAAGAAGTAGTAGTAGTAGTAGTAGTAGTAGTAGTAGTAGTAGTAGTAGTAGTAGTAGTAGTAGTAAAGAAGAAGAAGAAGGAAAAGAAGAACAAGGCACCTGGGTGGCTCAGTTAGTTAAGTGCCTGTCTTCAGCTCAGGTCATGATCTTAGGGTCCTGAGATCCCAGGATCGAGTCCCACGTCAGGCTCTACAGAGTCTGCTTCTCCCTCTCCCTCTCCCCTCCACTCATGCTCATGCTCTAATAATAAATAAAATCTTTATTTAAAAAAACAACAATATGGGTTGGAGGTGTGTCTACAACAATAGAAATTGTGTTCATTGTATCCATAGATAAAATGAAAAGGCATATTAGATGACAACTGTACAGGGAGTTTATAAAACAATTGACCCAACCCAGAATTTGAAGTCAAAGGACTCCAAGATGACGATCTCCAAGAAAGAAATGGATAATACACAAAGATAAACTCGAAATGTATAAAAGACCTCAAAGTGAGGCAGGAATCTATCAAAATCCTAGAGGAGAACATAGGCAGTAACCTTTTCAACATTAGCCATAGCAACTTCTTTCAAGACATGTCTCCAAAAGCAAAGGAAACAAAAGCGAAAATGAACTTTTGGGACTTCATCAAGATCAAAAACTTCTGCACAGCAAAGTAAACAGTCAACAAAACAAAGAGGCAACCCACAGAATGGGAGAAGATATTCGCAAATGACAGTACAGACAAAAGGCTGATATCCAAGATGTATAAAGAACTCCTCAAACTCAACACTCAAAAAACAGATAACCACATCAAAAAATGGGCAGAAGACATGAACAGACATTTCTCCAAAGAAGACATACAAATGGCTAACAGACACATGAAAAAATGTTCATCTTCATTAGCCATCAGGGAGATTCAATCAAAACCACACTGAGATACCACCTTATATGTCAGAATGGCCAAAATGAACAAGACAGTAAACAACAAGTGTTAGAGAGGATGTGGAGAAAGGGGAACCCTCTTACACTGTTGGTGGGAATGCAAGTTGGTGCAGCCACTTTGGGAAACAGTGTGGAGATTCCTTAAGAAATTAAAAATAGAGCTACCCTATGACCCTGCAATTGCACTACTGGGTATTTACCCCAAAGATACAGATGTAGTGAAAAGAAGGGCCATCTGTACCCCAATGTTCACAGCAGCAATTGCCACGGTCGCCAAACTGTGGAAAGAACCAAGATGCCCTTCAACAGATAAATGGATAAAGAAGATATGGTCCAATATCTATGGAATATTATATATTATATATTCCATATATATGGAATATTATGCCTCCATCAGAAAGGATGAATACCCAACCTTTGTATCAACATGGACGGGACTGGAAGAGATTATGCTGAGTGAAGTAAGTCAAGCAGGGAGAGTCAATTATATGGTTTCACTCACTTGTGGAGCATAAGTAATAAGGAATAACACAGAGGTCATTGGGAGATAGAGAGGTGAAGTGAGTTGGGAGAAAATGGAGGAGGAGATGAACCATGAGAGACTGTGGACTCTGAGAAACAAACTGAGGGTTTTGGAGAGGAGGGCGGTGGGGGGGCTGGTGAGCCTGGTAGTGGGTATTAAGGAGGTCATGTAATGCATGGAGTGCTGGGTGTGGTGCATAAACAATGAATTCTGGAACACTGAAAAAATTTAAGTTAACTTAAATTTAAAAACATAAAATAAAATGACATGCTTTTGAGCAATGGTGGAATGTAAGAGGATTCATTTGCTCGGTAGGCTTGGATATTCTTTGAACTGCACAGGATTAGCAACATGTGATGTAATTCGTATTTGGGTCTGCAACAAATGAAAAATATATAACTATAATACTGGGGTAATATCTTATTTTTTGGAGTCATTCTGTAGACAGAACATGAGATATAATTATAGGTACAGAAAAGAATTAAAATGATATCACCTGGTAAAAATGATATTCTGTCATTGACAAAGGAAACAGTAGATATTGTATTGGCTCTGCTGTGCTGTTTCCCCCACATTGATCATCTCAAGTCTATTGAACCAGATGTACATATTGGAGTATATTGCTTAGTTCAGTCTACAATTTTTACATGCCCTCCATGTGCCACTCTTTGCCCTGGGTCTTGAGACATGATGCTGAACATGTCCACAATGCTGCCAGGCAGCCCTCGTGGGGCTCACAGGCTAAGGTAGGGGAGAGTGCAACTGACACGAAATTTGTCCTCTTTGACAGCATGAAAACAGTGGAAGACTCGTCCACAATTATGGTAATTACCAAAACCAAAAAATAAAATTAGAAATGCTTGAAAGTGCTTGCCTCTGAGAAGCGAGACCAGTCAGTGAGGCAGCAGAATTTAAGAAACTGTTTTTTTTTTCCCCTTGACTCATGTTGCACTACTTAGAACTCTTCTAAGGAGAGGGGTTATTTTAATATTTTTTGAAAAAAACTATAATAATGTTATTTCTAATCAGCACAATCATAGTGGCTTATACTAAGCCTAATTGCTCCACAAAACACCTGATGTCAGGGCTTTATGATCCCAGATTTTGTGCAAAGAATGTGGAATGGTGCAGCTGGGAGCCATTTGCTTCAATATACATGAAGAAGATTTAGGTCCTATAATTGTACATCTGGATGTTTTAATAGTGGCATGATATAAAATAAGCCTCTAGAAGCACACTGTGTTGCCCTTTCTGATTTATTGCTCTAAGTTTTTTTAAACAGCACATATATGTATTTTTTAAAGCACTGTGAAAAACTGCTTAAGAACATACATGCTTGTCTATATACAAAAACAGGTGTTTGGGCATTTCAACCCATCTTATAGCACATATCTAATAGCATGTTGGAACCTAACCATCGTGGGCAATGACCCCTGATGAGGTGTGTCCAGAGGTCTGTTTTGTCTTACGCCTTCGAGTCCCTCTCGTCGTTCTCCCCCAAACACCTGTAGCGGGGTCCTCCATAACTCTAGAACTTTGGGAGTAGGAAGAGTCATGAGGGAGGATGGTGGTTGGAAGGGGGTCCATTTTAGGATGGGGTGATATGACAGAGAACGAGGGGCCCTGGGACAGGCCAGCTCTGGTCTGGGATGGACGCTCGGGGCATTCGACTTGAGGTGAGCTCTGAGGGGCGGAGCAGAACAGATCTGCTTGGAAGGCAGGGAGAGGGCGTGGAGGCACTGGGAGAGCTGGCATGGAGTTTAGAGGAGTAAACAGAGCAGCTGCAAAGGGAATGGCAGGAGGGAGAGCAAGGCAGGGGTGTGGTGAAGGAAAAGGGAGGGTCACACGGCCCAGGCCTTGTAGTGAGAGGGATGCTCTGTGGTGATCGAAGCAGGCATTGCTCAGGAAAGGGTAGGCATCACAGGCCTGTCTGAGAGGACATTTGGTCTGTCTCGAGGGGCTTCGGCTGCATAGGCCAGGAACCAAGCCCACCCCAGGGACTCAGTAACATAGAATGGAGAGTCTGTTTAATGAACTCAGAGCCATGAAGAATCCTATCAACAAGGCATGAAAACCACTCAAGGACTACCCCTGACCTTGGCTGTGCTCAGATGCCAGTCTGCTGCAGCCTACTTCCTGAGGACCTCTGCTCTCATCCTTAGAGTGGTTGTACTCACGCCGTCATTTCTGCTGTCACCCGCAATCTGTGCTGAGACACAGGTCTGGTCACAGCTGCCGGATACTGAAGAAATGCAGAGGGAAAACGTGTCTGTGCGTGACCGTCCCAGTGAGAACCGTAGTGAGTTCAGACCTCCCCTGGCCACATTTCCAGAACCCCCTTCTGAACCCTGCCCTCTTGGGCGGTGACAGCTGCCAAGCACTGTTAATTCTAGACCAGTCATCAATCCACTCCTCTGCAGAGCTCAGGCGCTAAGAACCATGAACCATTCTTGCCTTCTCTCTGCTGTGTAGGAAGAAACAGGTCTGTTTCCTTCTACCCCAACCTTCCTGAGAGTTGGGGTAGCATGCCTGGGCTTTGGAAGCAGACTGACCTAGCCTTGAGTTCCAACGTCACCATTTTCTAGCTGTGAAGCCTGAAAATTTTGACTCGTTTGAACTTTCATTTTTAAAAATTAACAACTGAATAATATTAATAATTACCTCATTACGTTATAGTAAGAAGTAAATGAAATGTTATGCATGAAGTACCTAATTCAGAGTCTGGCACATTGTACAGAAATGTACTTGTCTTTGTTCTCCCTTGCATAGCTGGTGTGGAAAGCATCCTTGCCTCATTTCCTGGTAGAAAAGGCTGCCTCCCTTACCCCTCAGGCAGGTTCACAGCCCCTTGTCACTACCTGCACATTCTAGGATATGATTTTCAGACGGACTCTCCCTTCTTTCTGTTGACGTAAGCATGCTGCAAGCAAATAGCAGTCTTTGGCTCTGGTCACATCTGCCTTGAGTTGTCACTCCCCCTGACTCTGTGCAGGGGGCTGTAGCTGATGTCCAGTTCCCACTAGGTCAGCATTAAGGCCAGTCTCAATCCAGTCCCTGGACTAGTTCCCCAAGGTTGTTCCAGGCTTCCTCACCAGCCCACCAGAGCTGGTACACCAAAACCTCAATCCCAGCTTTTCCCTCTCTGGCCTCACCGCTTGTAGCCATCTCTCTCCTTCAGCAGCTGGAAGAACTCCTAGACGTGAGAGAAAATAAGTCTGCAGGACAGTTCTTACCTCTAACTGGAAGTCAGAGTCCCAGATTCAGACCCTGAGCCCCAGATATAGCAAAGGCTCCGAGGAGCCTGCCTTTTCCTCTTTTCTTCCTTGCTCTTTTGTTATTCTATTTTTTGGAGTTCCCAGCAACTGAGAAGCGTACTTTTTATTAACCACACTGACAATTTCAACATAATATAATGGTGGAGAAGTCAGGCTTTAAATTTGGATAGAACTAGATTTGAATTTTGCACCATAATTTACCAGCTTTGTGACCTTGAGCTAGTTACTTTAATCTGTCTTCTCATCCAGAAATGAAAATGATGGTATCCACAGGACACCTTTTTCATCATTTGGTTACGAGGAAAGAAATCAAACTTAGTGGCTTAAACAAAAAGGATTATAGTTTCTCTCACTTAAGAGCTCTGGGAGTGATGACTAATTGTGTTGTTTCAGTACCTCAATAATATTTCCCTGATTCTTTTGGCCTTTATGTCATTCTTATTGCCTCATGCTTATAAAATGGCTGCTGTGGCTCCAGATACCACATTTATATTCAAGGTACCTATAGCTTTCCTTTTAATAGGAAAATAGAAGTCCTCCCAGTAGTCCTTGTATTGGACTTTTCTTTAGATGTTAATAGCCAGAACTCAGACATCTGGCACTCTTAGAGCAAAAGAGCTGGGAAATTGGGGAATAGGGTTATTATTAGTAGTTTACACCAAACAGAATTCATATCTTGGGGCTGGGCACATTGCAGCTCAGGAAAAAAAAAAAAGTCAGTGTTGAGTTACCTAATGTGATGCCGTGATTTATTATAAGAAATAGGAGAAATAGGGTGCTTGGGTGGCTCAATGGGTTAAAGCCTCTGCCTTTGGCTCAGGTTGTGGTCTCAGGGTCCTGGGATCGAATCCCACATCGGGCTCTCTGCTCAGCAGGGAGCCTGTTTCCCCCTCTCTCTCTGCCTGCCTCTCTGCTTATTTGTGATCTCTCTGTCAAGTAAATAAACAAAATCTTTAAAAAAAAAGGAATATGAGAAATATATATTTGGTATTTGTCCCCATTTCTGGCACACAACTCAAAACCCTGGGAATTTCCTGTGTTGAGAGTTTATCACTCTGTTATGATAATGAGGTGACTTTTGGAAAACACCTACTAGGAATGGGGGGCTGGTTGCCAATGGAACCAGCCTTTCCATTAAATGGTTAGAACTTTCATTCCTTCCCTGTCAGGGGAGTGGAGAGGAGCTGAAAGCTGAATCAGTCACCAATGGTCGATAACTTACTCAACCATGCGTATGTAATGAAGCCCCTATAAAAACCCAAGAGTACAGGGTTCAGAGACCTGCCAGGTTGATGAACATGTGGAGATGTGGGGAGAGATGCACATCTGGGGGGCAGGAAAGTTCTGCATTCTTCCCACGCACCTTGCCCTACACATCTCTTCTAGCCAGCTCTTCCCGAGTTGTATCCTTTTATAATAATGTGGTTATCTGGGAAATAAAACGTTTCTCTGAGGTGTGTGGGCCAATCTGGCAAATGAGTCGAACCCAAGAAGGGGGTCTTGGGAATCTCTGATTTATAGCCAGCTGGTCAGGAGCACAGGTAACCAGAACAAGTGACTGGCATCTGAAATGGGGGTGGGGAAATGGTGAGGGGCAGTCTTATGGGACTGAACCCTTGGCCTGTGAGGTCCAATACTATCCCCAGGTAGACAGTGATAGAATTGAGTTGAGTTGTTGGACACCCCGTTGGTATCCCCAGATAATTGGTGGTGTGGTGGGTAACCACTCCACCAGCCCCCCACCATTAGAATGGAGTCTGAGAACCATTTTACCAAGTAAGAGGGAGGTATTCCTAAAGTGGAGGTAACCAGTGAAGTTTGATTTGACACAGGGCTGGAGTATTAAATTTAATATTTGTAAAGTGCTTGGCACAGGGCCAGACTTATAAGTAATGTTTAATAAATTATGGCCATTATTATCAATAAAATAGAAATTGCCGACATTGGTTGGTCATGCCCTATGTTATTAAATACAGTACGTGGAAAATTATAAAACTGATAGCAGAATTCACCTATATGAATTTCTGAGTGTTCCCCCATCCCACCAGCTTAGGACTTGTTGTCTTTCATTCTTTCCGGCATAAATACTAAGAACCAACTTTGCATCAAGTACAAGGTCAGGTACAAGCAATCAGCATTCTCCCTGACTCTAGAGGGTTCTCAGGTCTCAGAAATTTCCATGTCTTTTGCACTCATGTCCCCCCCTGCCGGAAACCCAGGCCCAAGCTCCCAGAGACCCAGAGATCTGCCCTTTTTACCCCCACAAAGTCAGAAGCCACAGGAATGGTTTTAACTTGGTGAAAGGCAGTAAATTATGCCAAATCCACAATTTCCTTTTTGGATTTTGAGATCCCTTGAACATAAATGCAGATGAAGCAGACCATCCCAAGAGCTAGCAGGGAACTCTTCACAAAGCTCATACTTCTCAGGGGTACCAAAGGAGGGCTTCCCTGGATTCTGTTGACTCTTCATTACTGAATTCAAACATTTGCCAAACATGGGCTATTCCTAAGCAGACCTTCTGCACTGGACCCCAAGAACACTAGACAGAGCCCGTTCCAACGCACATTCTCATTTTCATCACCAATGAGGTCCTCAAGGCAGATTGCAATTACCCTCAGTTAGCAAACGTGTTAGGACTCACCAGGCAGCTGTGCACAGTGCTAGGCCCTGGGCTAGGCCCTTTATACACTTTCTCTCATTTAATCTGCATGTGCTGTTAGATAGGAACTACTACCTCTAGTTTACAGATGAGCAGTCCGAGACCCAGAAACGTAATTTGCCAGAAACGTCCCAAGGAGTTGATGTCAAAGCCACAGCTGAAACCCGAGCCTCCAATCTCCAATCCCAAATATCTCAAATACTGACTCCTGGGCCATGAGATCCCTCACTACATGCATTCTTTCAGCTAAGGTTACCGCTATGAACCTTCTTATGCAGTCTGAGTGAACATTTTCTAGAAAAAGATGGTATTACTGAAGCTATATGTGTGGATTCCAGTCACCTCTATTTTCTATAGTTGCATTTATAGAAATTACAAAATTGCACTAAGGGCTTTACTTGTGCCAATTACATTTTTCTTTCCCTCCCTGTACCTCACCACCATCATCACCATTTTGGGCTCCTTTTTGCCACAGGAGAAGAAGCTACTGGAGGGAGCATTAGAACAAGTCTGAAAACACAGCCACAAAGAATCATTGAAGTGGTGTTAGCATTTATCCCAAGGGCTGGTTACCTCATCTTAACTCTCTCTACAGGAAGAGACCCTTTAAGTACCAAAGACACATCAGGAGGAATATCATGGGGAGAAAGAGGTAAGAATGAGGATGGAAATTGCCAATATGCTGAAAAATGGCTGAGAGTCAGAACCCTAAATATATTAAGAGGAAGTGAAACAAAACACTTCTGGAAATGGAGATGGGGCAGACCCATTTCCTTTTACCTTGTTCCTGATGCAGAGATTACAGGACAGGAGTGTGATCTCCCTTGGAGACTGGGAGGATTAGGGGGCCTGTGCCAGGTGGAGAAAGGGAAGGGAATCAATTCACTGTGTCCTACACTCAACAGAACTGTTGCTACCCACTTGGTCTGACCAAATTGTGAGCACAGTCTCCTTCCCCTTCCGGTGCATTAGGGGGCTGAAGAGAAGCTCCTATACCAGGTCATCCCTGAAAGACTTCTGAAATTGTACCCTGCACGGTCTCATCCCATGCTACTTTATATCAATGCCATATCAGAAAACCAGTATCTACCTTAGGGTCCACATAGAACAGAAATACCCAGCAGAAAGGCTAACACTCTACAATTTCATATGGACATTCTATCATGAAATTTGAATCTAAGAGTTCTTGCAAGTAAACTCAGCCCTACTACTCCTGAGTGTTTCAGTGGTCCTGTGATGGTCTTCGAGTCTTTCTGGAAAGCAGGGCCACGTGGCACCATCTTTGTTTCTTGTCAGGACAATGTCAGGACCTGCTGATAACATCAGCCTTCCCTATGACAGCCACATGGGTTCCAGCTCTTCCTTCCCAGAGAAGGGAAGTGAAGGGGCAGACCTATGAAACACTGAGGATTTGGGGAACAGGATCATAAAGCCCAGAAAGCACAGCCACAAGCTGAGAATCCTCTTTTCGGTGGGCGTGGGAGGAAGGAGGAGGCAGTGTATGATGACTACCCATATTCTTAATTTGAAAGAGACTAAAATAAGTAGACCCGTGTGTCTGGGTGAAGTATGATAAATTAAGTGTCAAAGACTGTGAAAAGGAACCTGATTCTGGTTCTTTCTATTATCAATGATTCACTTATACAGTCATTCACTTCTCACCCATTCCTTTGTTTACTCATCCACAATTATGATTGTGTACTGCCACAGCCCTGGAGAGAAGGCAGGGAAAGACCCAACGATATGAATACAATCCCCCTGCTTTATGGTAAGAGCTAAATGAATCCAGGAAGGGTTCACCTTCCAGATGCTCTTCCCTCTTTTTCTCTCTGCCACCCACGCCAAGCAAAGATTTGATTTCTTATAATTTGCCTGCGCTTTCCTCATCCACTCCTCAGAGCTCTGGAAATATTATCTAGAGCACCACTTAAACAAAAATTATGAAAAGGATAATAATAGGCAACACTTATTGAGAGCTTTTTGTATGCCAGGCAATGTTCTAAGCATTTTTTTTTTAATTTTTATTTATTTATTTGAGAGAGAGAGATCACAAGTAGGCAGAGAGAGCAGGGGAAGCAGGCTGCCTGCTGAGCAGAGAGCCTGATGCAGGGCTCGATCCCAGGACCTCGAGATTGTGACCTGAACTGAAGGCAGAGGCTCAACCCACTGAGCCACCTGGGCACCCCTGTTCTAAGCATTTTAAATAAATTATTTATTTATACATTGTAAGAGTATAATGAGCTAGATACTACTGATATGCTGATTTTTCAGATAAGAAAGCCAAGGCATAAAGAAATTAAGCAACTTATGCATGGTCAGACCACATATACGATAGAGAACTGAGGTTCAGATGCCTGCAGTCTAGCTCCAAATCCTCCATTCTTTGCCATTATACTATCTGTATAATGGACGAAGTGTTTGGTCTTAAAGAAAATTTTAAGTGTATAGAGTTTCCTTTGCTGACTTGAATGATAGGATTTTAAACATGTTATACTGGTGCTAATGGAAACTACTGGAAGGCTGTTCAGTACTAAACCCAGTCATTAACAGCCAATCTTGATGCCAGGCTGTGTTAGTCCTCCACTAGCGGGGAAGAAACACACTTTGCTGAGAATATGTCAAAGTCACACAGCTAATAAACCATGGGGCCAAGGTTCAAACCTGTGCCTAGCACATGGCCTTCAATAAATATTTATTGGGCAAGGAATAAATAAATGCATAAGTAAGATGAAAAAGCAAGCAAGTAGGCAGGCAGGGTTGTGTAGCCCAAAAGTTCATGCTCTATCCTCTGTACTGGTTTCATCTTCATTTTTATTTTATTATTCTTTTTTATTATGTTATGTTAGCCACCATACAGTACATCATTAGTTTTTGATGTAGTGTTCCATGATTCATTGTTTGCGTGTAACACCCAGTACTCCATGCAATATGTGCCCTCCTTGATACCCATAGTGGTGGTTTTAAATTTTGTGCCACAGAGGCCTCGGGTAATGAGAAGAGGGATAATGTGGACTAGCTACCTGCAAGAGTGGAACTCCAGGCCTCCTATCCCTGCTCCAATCAGAGTGTCTTTGCTTCTACATGTGTTAGGTATTGAAGGACAGGTGTCACCAAAAAACTGTGGAGTAGGGAGCTCCAAGCATCTATCCCTCCACTGAAGAAAACATTAAGCTGGCAGAAACATGCAGAATCAGGAATGTAATTAAAAAAAAAAAAGACTTGCAACAACCAGGGGAATGCTTAATGAAGCATCAGCTGCTAAATTTTAGTGAGAGCATTTGGCATTTTTCTTACCCACCTTACCATCCCCCATTCCTTAACTTGGCCAGTGGCCACGGTGACAATGACTCATATTCTTGGTAGTGCAGTTTGCTAAAGTCAGAGAGGCAATTCAAACCTTGTTATCAAAGAACTGTCTGGTGGTTCCCTAAGTGATTGGCTCAGAGGCTGCCTTTGTTTTGATGTTCTTGGAATTTTCTCAGGGATGGGGTGGCCTTTTGGGTAGCATTTGTCAAAGGATTTAAAAGCATTATACTACTGACAGTCACCTGGGGAAGGGATGGAGAATGGAAGAAGCAACTGATAGACCAGAAAGTTTGGGAAAGAGGAGTCTGAGGAGGAAGATACCCGAAAGAATAAGGTCATGGAAGGGTTGCCAGGTATGCCAGGGAGTCTGGAGGGCCATGTGCATGCCCAAGTCTGAATACATACTCAGAAAAAGCCTAAGGTGACCCTATACTTATACCTCTGGTTTATCTTTGGGATCCATGTAACAGGAGGTAATGGTTAAGACAGTTGTAGATGGTCTGCCTAAGCACTGAGGGCTATAGTTCAGAAACAACTTGTAAGGACTGCAAATACCACAAAGTATTTTCTCTTTGGTTTTCTTTTTGGCTCCAGGGCATTTAAGGAAATATCTCTCAGGTCACTGCCAGGTAATGGAAGGCATGAGCACACATGACAAGAAATACACTGTGCAAAATCATTTGGAAAAGTCACTAAATAAGTGGATGGTTGCAGGTCACTATAAGCAACAAAGGCAAGTCATGGAAAGGGGAGAGAATGTGATTTCTAGAATTATTACATTGTAATATTTAAAATGCCAAATTTTCAACAAAAAATTAGAAGCATGCCAAGAAATAGGAAACTATGGCCACTTCATGGAAAAAGAAAATAAATGGACAGAAATTGTCCCTGAGGAAACCCAGACATTAGACTTACCAGACAGACTTTAAACAACCGTCTTAAACATGCACAAAGAACTAAAGGAAACCAGGGAATGCTATCTCAACAAATAGAGACTATCAATTAACAATAAAGGGAACCAAATAAAAATTCTGGAGCAGAAAAGTACAATTAAAATGAAAAATTCACTCGAGGGGTTCAACAGAAGATCTGCCAGGCAAAAGAATCAGTAACTTGGAGATAGCTCCGTTAAAATTATCCAGTCTGAAGAGAAGAAAAAAATTACCAGAGCTGAAGGGACATGCAGGACATCATCAAATGTACCAACATACATGTTATGTGACTCTCAGAAAGGAGAGGAAAGAGAGAAAGAGGCAGAAAAAATATTTGAAGAAATAATGTCCCCAAAGTCCCTAATTAGATGAGAGACATGAATCTGTACCTCCAAAAAGTTCAATGCACTCCAGTAAAATAAATCCAAAGGCATCCACAATGAGATACATTGTAATCAAATTGTCAAAAGACAAAGACAATCTTGAAAGCAGCAACAGAGAGGCAACTGGTGAGGTACAAGGGATCCTCAATATACTAGCAGCTGATTTCTTATCAAAAACAATGGAGGCCAGAGGACAATGGGGTGACCTATTTAAAGTACTAAGAAAAAGAAAAGAAACCCCTCTCAACCAATAAGTCTATGCCTGTAAAAAGTGTACTCCAAAATGAAAGTGAAATTGAGGGATTTTATTGCTAATTGGCTTGCCTTATAGGGTATACTAAGGGAGTCTTTTAGGATGAAATGAAAGAATACCAGACAGTAACTTGAAACCATATAAAGAAATAACATCAGTAGAGGTAACTACATAAGCAAATATGAAAACCAGTATTACTGCATTTTTTGGTTTATAATTCCTCTTACTTTTCCTATAGGATTTGAAATAAGAATGCAGAGTTGGTTAAGTGGCTCCTTTTGGCTCAGGTCATGATCTCAGGGTCCTGGGATAGAGCCCCATGTCAGGGTCCCTGCTCAGTGGGGAGTCTGCTTCCCCCTCTGCCTCTCCCCACCCCTGCTTGTGCTCATTCACCCTTGCTCTCTCTCAAATATTTTTAAAAATAAAAGATAAAATAAAAATAAAATATGAAGGCATAAAACAATTATAAATTTCTGTGAACAGGCCCTAAGGTATGAAGATGTCATTTGTGACAAAAACAACACTTTTTGTATGCTATTGAAGTTAAGTTGGTATCAAGACTTTGCTAGAACTTTAAGATGTTAATTGTAATGCCCAGGATAATCACTTAGAAAATAATTTGGAGAAAAATAAATACGATTTTTTAAAAATTTTCTAAAAAGAACTTAAAAAATAAAAAAAAAGGAATGAGAGGAAATCAAAATGGCACACGAGATTTAAAAAAATGAAAGAAGACTTGAGAGATTCTCTTATTCTGGCAAATATGCAAGAATTATCTTTCACTGGAATCTGATATATAGTCTATGGGCAAAATGAGGCTCATCAGAAGAGAAATTAGCCCACACAAGACTGTTAACAAAAATGTAATATAAATGTGAAACATCAACTAAGTAATATGCACGGCCCAGGAGCTTGACATGTTCCGAGCACCCTTCCCAGTGTTGCTGCAGTGAAACTGATGCCTAGTGCCACAGAGCAGCCCAGGATTCCCCTAAGTGTGATCAGCAAAACACTCATACTATGATGTTGATGGTTGTTACACACGCAAGGGCTACTGTGGTTAAGAGAAGTTCAAGAAATGTCCTTACCAGAGGACTCCTTGAAGTTTGTAATACATCATGCATATACACTGAGTCCTCAGGAGGAAGTGATAGCATGAACATCTCCCCAGTTTTTGATTCATGGAAAGAATCTGTCATTTGGGAGACTGGAGCTTCAGGGAACATATACTGGGAAACGGTACAGGGAAGAGTTAAACATAATATGGAGGCTCTTTCTTTTTTTTTTTTTTTTTTTTTAAGATTTTATTTATTTATTTCACAGAGAGAGAGAACACAAGTAGGCAGAGAGGCAGCCAGAGAGACGGGGAAGCAGGTTCCCTGCTGAGCAGAGAGCCCGATGTGGGGCTTGATCCCAGGACCCTGGGATCATGACCTGAACCGAAGGCAGAGGCTTAAACCACTGAGCCACCCAGGTGCCCCAATATGGAGGTTTTCTAGACCCCATGTTCTCCATGACTGTAGATGGGGTAAAGGTATTTGGGGTTGCTGTGTAATAACCTAAATGACATCCCTGGCCCAGTGCCCTAACAGGCATGCAACACTTTGCAGATATTATTATAAGATTTAAGAGCCAAGGAATAATTCAACAGACCATTTTCTCCTATTTAATGTAACACAGGAGAACACAGATTTTGAAGCTAGATAGTCCTAGACTCAGATCCTTATTTATTCCTCGCCACTAACCACAGATTTTAGTAAGTTCTACAAAACATCCTCATAACAGCATCTAGATTAATGCTAGCGAATAACAGGGAATCTCAACCTAAACAAGCTGACATACGAAACTGACCATTACAGTCTACTCTTGTCAGTGTGGCACCTGTACAGACCATAAACCATACTTAATCTCTAAGTAAAGACAATACAGTCATACTTCCACAAGATACAATTACCCATATACAACCAGGAATATGCTAATCCATTCCCCCAGAAGAGGATTCAGATCCTTGAGTGATATTCCCTCTTCTCCTTTGATATCCTATGACTTAAATACTGTGATACAAAGTTAACTACTACCAATACATCTTATGTTAGAGGATAAGGAGGTAAGACATCAAAGAACTTGTATAAACTATCTGAGGTCATCTGTAAAATGGGTTTATAACACCTATGCAGGGTTAATTGCTCGTTCATTCAGCAATCATTTGTGTCAGTCAATACAAACTGAACACATCTTTGTATTGAACCGAACACATCTTTGCCCCTGACTAGCACATAAGGCAATGAGATGAGGTCTATCAGGAGTTTGCCACATGGCCTAGAACAGAGTAATCCTTGAGAACCCTCAGTTGACTTCCCCTTCCTCCTGGCTCTCAGAATAACCAGTGGTAGCTTGTGTGTCTTCACTCTACCCAAAGGCATCATTCGTACTGCAGTAGCAAGTCCAGAAAACTCCTTCCGAAACCAAAGAAGCCACCATGCCGGAGAGATAGAGAAGATAGAGCTATTTCCACATTTCTGAGGATGTGTGCAGTGCTTTGTCTTTATGGACACTAAGATGACTCAGTGGTTCCTCTTAAACCCCAATATCCATAGCAACCAAACATTCCAAAGGCTTTGGTAAAAACAAAACAAAACACCAGAATCATCAACTCAAGTGTGAGCAGACACTTAGCAAATTAAAATCTAGTTTTGCAACCTGAAGTAATTGAATATTCACAGCCATTAACATTTTCCAGAAAACTAAGTCTTAAGTAAACATAATACATTCAAGGGCTTCACATTGTATTATATTATAGTGCTTATAAAAGAGGTCATGGAAGAATCACAAAATTCACTTTTCTAGAAATGGCAATGGCTTAATCATTGCATTACCAGAAGGCAATTTACCCACAGTTTCTTGCAAAATTCATTTTTCCCATCTCCATCTTTTCATCTGTAGGCTCAAGGGCATAAGAAGTCAAATATTTGCCAGTTCAAAATGATTTGCTTTCTACCACTTTCTTTCTATAGACAATGAAACACATTATGGACCTTCCAACCCATCTGTGCATTTTCTCAGGCATTTTCAATGTAAGATCAAGACCAAGACATAAAGATGAAAACAAACCTAGAAAGACTGTATTTCATAAACCAAAGAAAATAAATGTACAACTGACCCAATTCCATTCTTTGAACCTGAAATTGTGAACATGCCCAAGAGAGAAACAATTCACTAACAACATTTGGCAAGCTTCGTGGTTATCAGAGCTGTGGGAAGTAGATTAGCAAGATGAGACTGTCCAAGCACAGGTCATTTAGCAAATAAGGGAAAGGGACAGAAAAACAATTTTTTTAATTAGTAAATAAGTGAGAGGTGAATGAGGGACAGAAAAACAATTTTTTTTAAAAAGGTAGAAATCCACTAGCTTGTGCACCACATACACTTAACTCTTATCCCTCTGAGCATACATAAAAATAATGAGGTTTCCTAGAATTTGTCCTGGCATACTTCTTAGTAAAAAAATAAATCATAGGAGAGAATCCTTCTTACCAAAAAAATTATTTGTTCATTCAACAAATACCTACTGAGGGTATACTGTGTACCAGGCACTCAGTTACAACTGTGAAACAGACAGACACAGTCTCTACTGGTCCGGGAGCTTTTAGACCAGTAGGGAACATGTGAGTCAGCAGGCAGTTCCGGGACAGTGTGGCATCATGGTAGAGATCACCCATGGGCTTGACCACACCAGGAAGGACACCTAACTTAGACGTGGGCTTCCTTGAATGTGGACCACTCCAAATTGAGATCTAAAAAATAAGGTGTCTGGTAAGGGAAGTACCAAGAGTGTTGAGGGTAGGGGCAAGGTCCCAAGTGAAAGGGGACAGCATGTGTGAAGACCTGGGGCAAAAGTGACCACAGAATATTAAAGATAGTTCAGTTTAGCTGGAGTTTAGGGCCCTGTCTCTTCCTCTCATGGGTGGGATTGGATTGTGGTTACAATTTTAAGGTTAATGCTAGCATTGGCTCACACCCCATAGATGGCGGGGGTTGGGGAGGGGAATAGAGGGAGGGAGGACACAGTGGTGCTAAGAGTCATGTTCTAAACAGCCATGCCTGGACAGGGTCCCTAAACCATATGTATTATAACTATGTCAATTTGTTCCAGTCTAAAATATCCTCTGAGAGGACCTGCTGATAGGTTTGGGCCTTTCCAAACAAATTTTCCATTTTAAATATACTAGGCAGGTGGGATGGAACAGAAAAGCAATGGGTGCTGGGAATTGGACCATGAAGAAAGAGCACTGTCCATGGCTCAGAAAGACCAGGTTCTACATCTGGGTGCAGGCCCCTGGGCATTGTCGGATGTAGCACATACCACTCATTCATTTATTCAAACAGAGGTGTGTATTAGAGGTGTGTATATGCACCATAAACTGTGCTAGGGGCTAGCAGCCTCAGCAGAAGATAAAGTCCTCACCCTCAGGGAACTCAGAATCTACATGGGGAGGCAAGCAAATATGCAGAAAATTGTACCACTTTGTGATCAATGCAAGGCTAAAAAAAAAACCATAGAAAGCCACGGGAGTCCCCAGAAGGGACCCAAACCCAGGGAGGGGCAAAGGTAACCTGCCTAGAGAGGATGACGCTTGAGTGGAGTCCCCAAGGATGAGAACTTGAGGGAAGAAACAGGGAAAGGGCACCCCTGGCAGATGGAGATGTAGGCGTGAAGATACAGAGCAGTGGCAAATTCAGATACAAACAAGTAGATCAATTCGGCAAGTGTATAGAGTCAGGGTGGGAGTGGGAGGTAGCGGGGTTTCTGGAGTAACTAAGTGCCAGGCCATGAAGAATTCTGCAGGTCATGTGAAAGTATCTGTATGAAGTTGGGGAGGGAAAAGAATCCAAGACAACTCCTGGGCCATGACCTGGATGACTAGAAGAATAGGGTCCCATTAAACAACATGAAAAGCTGATTGAATGGGGAGCAAAGAACAACTGGGTCATATTGAGTATAAGGAGCCTGTTGGTAATCGAAGTAAAATACAATTAGAGATAGATCGACACACACATACACACACACACACACACACACACACACACACACACACACACACACACACACACACACAC
>NW_019154121.1:7162449-7181865 GCF_002288905.1 Enhydra lutris kenyoni | reverse complement strand
CATTCTACAGGTCAGGACTGGAGGGAGATTTAGAAGTTATCTGCATAGAGGAGGTCATGCACAGTGAGAGTAAGTACAGTAGAAAGAAAAGAGGTCCAAGGACAGAGTCCCCCCCCCCCCCACACACACACACACAAAACAAAAAACAAACAAACAAAAAAACCACTTACATGGCAGATGGAGGAAATGGAGCCTACCAAGGAGACTGAGAAAGAACAAGTCGAGATACTGGAGGGAAACCAGAACATAGTACAGCCCTGGGACTCAAGGAGGAGGTGAACTTCAAGAAGGCTGGAGGGATTACTTTGGTCAAAGGCAGCCGGGAGGTCAAGTATAATATGGAATGACCCTTTCCATTGCGTAGAGCAATTTGGAGGTTGTTAATGAATTTGGCAAGGAGTGGATTCTATGGGACAGTGAGTAGTAGCTGAATAGCAGTGGTCAATAAATAAATGTCAGGCGACACACAGAAGCCACAACGCACACACACAGGTCTTTTAAGAAGCAAGTCTGGGAAGGAGAGGGAGGCAGGTTTGTAGCTGGAGAAAAACTCTGAGTCAAGAGATATTTGGGGCGAGGGATGTTGGGAGGACTGAAAGAGAAAATGGACTGATCTCAGCTGCACATTGTCAAACGGCCCACAAACCTCGGTTACTTATTAACGTGGTCTCCCAGACACCCAGTAGCAGCCTGGTTCGAATGTCACAATGAGACACTGGCAACGGGGCAACTGTGTTGAAGAGAGAAGAATCTAGTAGCCTGAGAAGAAAAAGAAGAAACTAAAGACATTTGTTCTTTGTGACCTGCCTTTCTCCCGTCTCTGGTTTTCGGCTCATCTCTTTCCTGTAGGACCTTGATGTTTTTCTCGATCTCTCCACCTACTTGGACTCTCTTCAACACCTGACAGGCTTCATACTCCTTTCCTTTGTTACGACTAGACCGAAAAAGTGGTCTCTTCAAGGAGGCGATGAAAGGCCCCAGCATTCACAGAAATCACCAGAAACTGAAGACAATCCCATGTGAGAGTCTGAGAGTGAGAGAGAAAATCGAAGGGTGAGGGAAGGCGGAGTGGAAAAGGAGGGGAGAAAGAGGAGGAGGGTGAGAGAGAGGACGGGAACAGAAAATGAGGGGTAATTTTAAACTCGAGGCAGGAAGCATAGGTGGGGATGGAATAAAGGGTAGGAAGGAAGGCAGAGGGGTAAGGAGAGGGACTAGGTCAGGTTAAACTAAGGAAGCAGGTGGATTAAAAAGTGTATAAGAAATACAGTTTTAGGGGCACCTGGGTAGCTCAGTCAGTTAAGCATCCTGTTCTTGGTTCAGCTCATGTTGTGATCTCAGGATCATGAGATTGAGTCCCAGGTCGGGCTCTGCACTCAGTGGGGAGTCTATGCTGGAGATTCTCTCCCTCAGCTCCCCCGCCATGTGCTTGTGGGCACGGATGGGCCGGCGTGTGGGTGTGAGTGTGCGCATGCTCAATCTCTCTCAAATAAGTATTAGAGAAAAAAAGAAAAAAGAGAAACGCAGTTGTATTCTACTCAGGTATTCTCTGCTTGATTACTCAACAAATGTGTACTGACTAGCCATTCTGGGTCAGGCACTGTGTTTGGTGCCTGGCCAGAGCTGCAAGCAGGCATTCACAATGACGGGAGGTAAAATCCACAACAGGGGCCGGCATGAGAGAACAGCTCACCAGTCCTGGTGGGGGCCACACACATCCCCTGAGAAGCCATCCAAACTCAGAGCTGAGGGATCCGTAGGACGTAGCAGCCATTGAATGTGAGCTTGGAGAGAAGGGCCCGGCAGGGCGACGGCACCGGGTGGTCTCGATGTCAGTGTGAGGAGCGCCTGTGGAAAGCTGTAAAGCACAAGAGATTAGCACAGAAAGTAAACAGGGACCTGATGAAACAGGGTCCTTGGGACAGGTTGAGAATTGGGGACTTATGTTAAATCTGGAAGGCTTTTAAACCTGAGAGTGTCTTAACCACCTTTAACCTTTTAAAAAGATCCATTTGAAGGGGGTAATTAAAAAACACCTGGAGGCAAATATTGAACTTGGTTAATAAGGATACACAGATTACTTAAGAGGAAGCATACTGAGATCTGTGATTTACTTGGAAGTGCATGATGGAAAAGCAGCCAGGTGGGTAACTAGAAGGCTGGAAGGCTGGCTGGATGTGGGACAATGAAAATACAATACAATGGTAATGGTAAAATCAAAGTGGTGGGGATACAGATGTTCGTTGTAAAATTCTCTCAACTTTCCTTATGTTTGAAAATGTTGATAATATGGGGAAATTTAGATCATTCTGGCTGATTGTAGAACATTCTAGAAAGGGGAATAGGAGCCAGTGAGGAGGTGGTTGCAGTAACTGAAGCAAGAAGTAGTCATGGCCCCGGAAACTGGGGAGAGACAGGGAGAGAAGAATTCTAATTCAAGAGCTATTTCAGAAGTTACGTCAACGACTTGGTGATGGACTGACTGTGGCAGGAAGGCAGGTTAGGGATAAACAACAAACCAGGCCACAAACCAGTTAAGAGTTGAGCAAGGATGGCCAATTGATTTTGGGGTGAAAAGGAGGACTCCTAACACCCATGAAGAACTGAGTCACCAGTGTCCCCTTCAACTGGCCTCTGACCTCGGGTCCCCGCCAGGATATTCCTGACACGAATCCTTTGCCTTCTTAGTCTGCTCTGGAACTCGTGGGGGAACTCAGTGGGCCACAGCACCTCATGAGCAAGGGGGAGAGTCAGGGGGGAGAGTCTGAGAGTGGCTACTTCCCTGCTGGGGCTGGGCTGCTCCTACCCACCTTCCCCTCCCCTCAGCCCTCTCCCAGCGCTGCTGTAGCTCTGCTCGCTGTAGTTCAAGTGTTCTGTTTTCTCAGAAGGAAAGTGTCTGGGGTCAGCAGCTTCAAATGGCTTCTTCAACCACAGCCAGCTTTAATTTATCAGCTTTCAGTTACAAAACAGATTTCTTGAGAAGACTCAATCACAATAAAGCAAAAATGGGTTTTCCTCCAGGCCTGCAAACTGCCTCTTTGCTAGAGCAGCTGTTGGCCTGATGGTTCTGGGAGAGGAAATCTCTCCCACCTCCCCCCAACCCTCCCACTCCCCCTACCGCCCCAAGCCCAGCACCTGTGAGGAGTGTAATTTCAGCTCATTTCCTACCAGCCTTGTCCTAGAGACTGTTAGCAAGCCCCTCCCTCTTCTTCCCTCCATGTGAGGGACAGTTATCAGAGGACCTGTTTTCCATTCCCATGATTACTTCTGGGCTTCATTGCTGGATTCTTGTCGCTGTCGTGCCCACAGCCTTGGGAGGTTTAGGAGCTTTGTGTTTGTGAGGACTTGAACAGGGCAGGCCTGCCTGCTCTTCCTGCCCCTGGGGATGCCCTTGGAGAAAGACCCATGCCACAGAAATGCAGTGACTGTTTGGTATCAGACCCTAAAAGCGGGGACTCCTCTAACTCTTACTTAAGGACATGGGAGGCTGGGGGCACCTGGGTAGCTCAGTCAGTAAAGCGTCTGCCTTGGGCTCAGGTCAGGATCTTAGAGTCCTGGGATCGAGTTCTGCGTGGGGCTCCTAACTCAGAGGGGAGCCTACTTCTCTCTCTGCCCCCTCCTCCCACTCATTCTCTCAATCTCTCTTTCTCTCAAATAAATCTTTAAAAAAAAAAAAAAAGGACATGGGAGGCTGGGCCAGTGATCATCACCACTCCCAAATAAAGCTAGACACATGCCTCCCGAAACACCACCTGATTCTGGCATTTGACCTTCCGAACAACAGACCTCCCTGGAGACCCGGACAAGCATCTACCCCTCAGTCTTGAAGGGAACCCACTCAGCTGGTCCTTGTGCATCAGATATGAAGCTCTGCCCCTGCCCCCACCTGAGCCTCGGGCTCCCCCCAGTTAAATCGGGGAGGGCGTTCAGGCTCGGGGTTGTTTCTAGGGGTGAGTCAGACCACGTGGCGAAGGCGCCAGCCCAGTGTCTGAGTCATTCGTGGCGCTCAGCACATGGCTGAGAACTCCATTTTCCGCAGTGATGACCGACTCGCGTCTCCACATCAGCCTCATAGCTGAGCAAGCCAGGGTGGTCTCTGTGTGCTTCAAGTATAAAAGTGCTCTTATTGTTTTAGTTTCCTGGCTATCATACCACTTCAGTCACTTGGGCTGCTTGTCCCTTGGAGAGGGGACTTGTTTTAGGAAACGGGCAAGCAGAGGGGCTCCTTTTCCAGCGTTCCCATCACCTTTGGGCCTCTCCCAAGAGTCCTGTTCGAGTCTGCCAGCCGCTCTTGGTTGAGGACTTTCTTGTGAACACGTCCACTGCCGAGGGCGCTGCAGAATACTTTACGGGTCAGGGGTCTCCGCATGCTCAGGGAGGTTGTTCAGTGGGCTTGCGGTGGGGGGGGGCTTTCTTGGTTTTGTTGGATTGGGCTTTGGTCACACATTGAAAATCTTGGGTCTCCAAGGCCCTGTTTTATTTCTGGGTCACAGCGTCTGTTCCCCAGCAGGAACCCTGGCGCCTGCGAGCTGACGGAGGTCGCTCACTGTCACTCAAGCCACCGGGTGGTGCATCCCAGGTGTCTGAGCCCACAAAGGGCCAGGTGGGAGCTGCAGGAAGATGGGGGGCAGAAGGCAGGGACCCAGAGACAAAGGCTTCCCAGGATAAAGGAAAAGAATTAAAGCCAAAAGACTTACTCTGTGCCAGGCACAACGCCAAGTCCTTTCTGTGAATTTTCTCCTTCATTTCTTTCCCCCAGCCACCCCTGTTACGAAACAGCTCTTTATACAGACAGGCAAACTTAGAGAGTTGGCCACGTTCTCCAGGTCGTCCGGCTGGCCAGGAGCAGAGCCAAAAGCAGAAGTCAGTAGCTGACCAGAGCCCAGGAGCCTCCCTACTACGGGGTCTCTGCTCTTCTGAGAAAGTGAAAGCCTCGAGCTCCAAGCTCCGTGAGATGGATGCCATTTAAGGGACGCCACCTGGAGCTCTGAGTCCGCACCTGGGCTGTGTGGAGGGGGCCATAAATGGGCAAGATGGCAGCCTCCCATCTCTGGAAGCAGGAGGAAGCGGCTCCCACTTTGAAAGTAAGTATGCAGAAAGCGCTAGAAGGGGCAGCATCTTTCCTCTGTTCCCCTGTTAAACCAGCTTCTTTAAAGATACTGGATGGTCACAGCTGTGCCTGACACTGGAGTGGGGGCAGTGGCAGATTCGGGCGTGGATGGGGCGCCTGGGGTCTCCATCCCCAGCCTCCGGGCTACTAGAAACTCAGGTGAGGCCAGGGGTTTTCAGTTTCACTGTGATGGGCCACAGGGGCCTTCCTGCAAGCGCCGGGGAACTGTGGGAGCCAAGGGATCCCTGGATGGGTGAAGGCACTGGGCGCTTGACACAGGGTGCTCTTCTGCCTTTCTTTTTTCAGTCTCCTGTTCTCCTCCCTCGCCTTACTACCCAGATCAGAGCTGGAAACACAGTGCTCAGCAAACCCCAAGGGGAAAGCCAGCCTCCTTGCTCCTGTGCTGAGGAGCGGGCTTTGGATGTGCAAGACAAGCACAGCTGAGTGGGCACGCTCCTGCTGGGCTTTTCTCCCCACCCCACCCCCCTCCCACCTCCAAAGTTCCTGCTCAGGAGGATGGGAGTTGGGTTGGGGCCAGTGGAAGCAGAACCACCACTCCCGGGGGAGAGGGGTGGGTGGGGTAGGGGGGTGAAAGGGAGGACTCCATTGGAGGGAATGGGTGGGGACCAGCCGCTTGGGGAGGGGGGCCCAGCAGGGATGCCTCAGGGAGGCTGCAGGCAGGGCTGGCCATCGATGGCGTAAGCACTGCACCTGGCCCTGCACCTGGCCCACCACCTGGTTCCACTACGCCCTCTGCATCCTGCAGAATCTGGTTACTGAGCATTTGCTCATCCGGGAACAAAGCTCTGAATTCCCAGCCCCTATGTCTTGGCAGGGGGCTGGGGGGTGGGGGGGGAGAGGTCTGCCTCCAATGGGGAGGGGCCAGGAAAACTTCCCAGGCTGGAGCCATTCCACACTGACCCTCCCTCACCTTAGGGCTGGGCTCTTCCTGGGAGTCCCTTTAGGTGTCCGTACATCGCTGGGAGTGGGTGTCAGAACGCTAAAGCATGTCCTACCCCACCCCTGACGTTTTTGGGTTTTTTTTTAACTTAAAAAAATTTTTTTTTTAACTTAAAAAAATTTTTTTTTTAAGACTCTTCATTTACTTGACAGACAGAGATCACAAGTAGGCAGAGAGGCAGGCAGAGAGAGAGAGGAAGGGAAGCAGGCTCCCTGCTGAGCAGAGAGCCCGATGCAGGGCTCGATCCCAGAACCCCGGGATCATGACCTGAGCCGAAGGCAGAGGTCTTAACCCACTGAGCCACCCAGGCGCCCCCGCCCTGACATTTTCTTGATGCCACTTCTGATAGAGGTCCTCAGAGCAGCCAGAGGGCCATGGTCACTTGAGAGAGCCCTGACACCCAACCTCACTCCCTGGGCTAGTGGAGGGCATGGAGTGCCTGTCCGGTCTCTCACCCAAGCAGGTGTGGCTCCTGTCTGCCGTCGGCCATGGATCTGTGGTGGCTGCTCCTGTTAGGGCTGTGGACAGCCGCGCCACCCACCTGGGCTGGGGACGGGCTGCTCAATGTCTGCATGAACACCAAATACCACAAGCAAGAGCCTGGCCCAGAAGACCAGCTCTACGAAGAGGTACAGAGGCCAGATGTTGCCTGGGGGTGGGAGGGGGGCTGCTTTGGCAGCTCAGGGAAGGGACATAAATGCCACGATGGTTTCTGAACCACCACCAACCCTAACTCATGTGGTTCCTTATGCTGGTATTGGGGCCCGAGCCACTGGAGGGACACTATGGCCTTTTGAGATAGTAACTGTTGAGTGCTTCAAAGTTCCCGTCTCTGAGCTTCTGGGCCACTTGGGGAACAGGGGCAGGTGGTGATCCAGGAGGCTCAGCACTGGTTCGGCATAAATGCAAACCAGGTCCTCCTCCTCTAGCCTTCCTACCAATAGGACTCTGGAGACCCCTCCCCAAGCCCAAAGGCAATTGATAGGGGAAGGGCGGAGTTGTGCAACGGGCCTTTCCCTGGGAGCTCTTCTCAGGGCTCCACATCCCCCTGGGGTTCGTGGGGCTCCTCAGCGGCCCCTCAGGAGGTGACACCCTGCAAGTCCAGTCTCTAGAGGACTGCAGCAGCCTGCAGCACGGAGATCAGCGTGCAGGGGCACCCTTTGGCTGGGGATTTCCGCTTTTCTTCGGTATGGGTGCTGCCGACTTGAAGCCATCCCCTTTGCCCAGGTCCTCCTCCTCCTCCCATGTCTTACCAAGCCCCATGCCTTTTCCTTCTTCCTCGGCCTTCAGTGCAGCCCCTGGCGAGGCAATGCGTGCTGCAGGGCAGGCACCAGCCTGGACGCCCACCTGGACCTGCCCTTGCTCTCCAACTTCAGCTTGCACCACTGTGGGGTGATGCTGCCAGGCTGCGAGAAGCACTTCCTCCAGGCCGTCTGCTTCTACCAGTGCTCCCCAAACCTGGGGCCTTGGATCCAGAAGGTCAGGAGGCTGGGCAGGGGGCAGGCGGGAGGCAGGTCCACGCAGTGTGCTCTTACTGAGGACCTGAGCCCCGCACCGCTAGCGGAGCGGGCCGTGCTGTCCCCCTACAGACAGCACAGTCAGAGGCCGGGTTGGGACAAAAGCTGGAGAGGCAGCTTCCTCAGGCCCTGGAGAGCAGCGTATTGGGGAAGAGATGAGAGCTGTAGGAGGAGGGCCCCTCTGAGTCCCATTCTGCCAGATGGATGAAACTCTGTAGCCAGGGCGGAACAATGGAGCCTCCAAGACTCCTTGTTCTGGGTAAAGCCCTGCTTATAGACTCCATAGGAAAATCTGTTCCGAGGGTACCCGACACAAGTACCCTCGAGGCTACCGATCATCTCCAAGCGATTGCTACTAGCATTCTTGTCATCTGCCATGCCTGTATCCAGCTGGACTCGGGCGGGCCAGGCGAGCGAATTCTGGAGGTGCCCCTGTGCTGGGAGGACTGTGAGCAGTGGTGGGAAGACTGCCGCACGTCTTACACTTGCAAAGCTGACTGGCGCAGCTGGGACTGGAGTGGGGGTAAGTGTCGCTGGCTCAGCAGGGCCCCCGCCTGGGGGCAAGCGCAAGCCCTCTCTGCTCCCCAAGGGTGAAGGATGGGGAGGGATGGGTAGGGGAGGGGGAGCTAAGGATGTGCCTCCATCCCTCCACAGGCAAGAACCTGTGCCCGGCACAAGCCTTCTGCCACCCTTTCCCCCATTACTTCCCCACCCCGGTTGACCTGTGTGAGAAGATTTGGAGTCACTCCTTCAAGGCGAGCCCTGAGCACCGGAACAGCGGGCTGTGCCTACAGAAGTGGTTTGAGCCTGCTCAGGGCAACCCCAATGTGGCCGTGGCCCGCCTCTTCGCCAGCACGGCCCTGTCCCGGGACCGCCCCTGCATGCTCCTGGCCTTCTCTCTGCTCCTGGCGTTCCTGTCCTCAGAGCCCCTTCTTCTCCCACCCACATTCCTCCTTTCTTGGGTCCTTCCCTTAAATAGAGCAGCATAGGCTGGGGGCCGGAGACACTGAGGCTTCAGAAGCGGGTGCCCAAGCACTGAACATTCAGTTCTAGCCGCCCCCACCCCCCACCATCCCACTCTGCTCTGTTCTGTCTTCCTCTGCCTGGAAAGCAGCAGAGGCCGGGAGCGCCCACGTGACCTTCTCCCTTCGCCTTTATGGGGCTTCTGCGACTCCGATGTGGGGCTCCAGGCCCTTCTCATCCAGGGTGTGCCCACCTCCTTCCAGGGCAGAGCTGCTTGTCACCACCCTGGCCTCCTGTCCCACAATGGGGCCTCCAATAAAACTGCACTTGACCTTCGCCCTCCGTGTGACCCACTCTGTCCTAGCCCTACGGTGGGAGAGCCAGTCCGTGTGCTGCACTGACATCTCAGAGTTGGCTGCGACCTAACTCCTAACAATTAGCTTCTTCATGTGTGCCAGGTCCTCTCCTTTCCTCCTCAGAACACCTCCTGGTGGGAAGACTTTCCACACCCCCTCTCCCCAGCCCCCATAAGCCCTGTGCCATACAGAAGACCCAAAGCCAGGGTAAGGACCACCCAGACCACTGGTTTTATCTTGGATACAGGATTAAAGCCCCTCCAATGCTTGAGGCATTTCCTCTTTTTTTTTTTTTTTTTAAAGATTTTTATTTATTTATTTGACAGAGATCACAAGTAGGAAGAGAGGCAGGCAGAGAGAGAGAGGCAGGCAGAGAGAGAGAGGAAGGGAAGCAGGCTCCCTGCTGAGCAGGGAGCCCGATGCAGGGCTTGATCCCAGGACCCTGAGACCACGACCTGAGCCGAAGGCAGAGGCTTAACCCACTGAGCCACCCAGGTGCCCCTTTTTTTTTTTTTTTTTTTTTTTTTTTATGTTTTTATTTTTTTGAGAGGTCAAGCGGTGAGAGAGCACATGAGTGGAGCGGGTTGGGGGGAGGAGAAGCAAACTTCTGGCGGCTGAGCAAGGAGCCTGACACGGGGCTGGATCCTAGGACTCTGGGATCCTGACCAAAGCCGAATGTGGACGCTTAACTGAGGGAGCCTCCCAGCTGCCCATTTCCTATTCTTTTAACCCCAGATTCACAACACACAGCTCAGGAATTCTGGAAGCCAGGGCTCTATTCCAGTTTTATGCTTTCTATAGGACTTTTGGCAAGTCCACTGGACTTCAGTTAAGACTGTGCCTCCTCCTCCCCTGAGAGGCATGATGGAGTTGGACTCCATGATTTCTTAACTTACAAAAAGAAAAAGGGAAAAGCCAATGCCACAGTTTGTTGGGCTACGGTCTGTGCTTCTCAGGCAGTGCCACACCATAAAGAACAAGACAGAAGTCAGAACTGAACCAGAGAAGGGACGCTGGGGCAGCCTTCACATCCCTTCTGTAAGTGGCGTGGGAGCCAATCCACCCTCCCAGAACATTCCAGAACCAGAAGCCCAGCAGCTTCTCAGCATAGATGGCACCTTCCCTACAACCTTTCCATTGACAAAGAGGGTTTCTAATATGTCAGCCCCTGAGGTAGTTGGCTTTTCTGACACTCATTCTCACCAGACACCAGTAAGACTTGCTCATAGTTAAAGTTTATCTCCATCCCTCCACCCTTACCCTGAATGTGCTCCTTCACTGAACAGACCCTGTCACAGCTTGGGCACTCGGGTTCTCAAACCAGTGAGGATGGTCCTCCTGAGTGAGGTGCTCAGAGTCTGGAGTAGGAGACCAACACTAGCAGTGGACACAAAGCACTTGGCTGGAAGCCTGAGAGAACAGGGACTGGGCTGGGGATCCTCACAAAGGGGGTGATGCCTGAGCCCACTGAAGAGAGATCTTTTCATTAAGCACAGGAACAACAACAAAAAAAGGCTAAACAAAAACCAGCCAGTCCCTAATGCCCCAGTGATCTATCTGAAACAGGAACTTTACCTACTCTTAAGTGAATCAAGAAATTGTGGCTTTAAAAATACATATAGGTAAAATTTCTTAAGAATTAAGGACTTGATTTTTCTCTATCTTCACTTAATAAACTATCACTTTACTAAAAAAAAAAAAAGAAGGACTTGAGTGAAGTGTTTGAGTATATGTGTGTGGTTCTAAAGCTGAGAGTTAAATGACTTTTTTAAAAGTATTTTTAGGTAAAAATATAAAATTAATCAAAGTAAGGTTAACATTGAGATAGCCCAAACAAGACCAGTTCTGGGAGCCCTAATGACTGCTACTGTTTATTGATCATTTACTCTGCCTGCGACTCTGCTAAGCTCCTAACATGCATTAGCTGATCTGATCCTTCCAAAAGCTTTGAGTGTCACCCTCACACCCACCTTTCAAGTTAAGTCAGATATGTGGGTTTGGAACCAAGTTGGATCTGACTCCACAATCCCAGCTCATGAGGCTTATACAGAACACCCTGGCAAGTGGGACTGGGGCAAATGTAGGGAGAGGGGGCAGGCTTATGGCAGGTCATGGTCAGGAAAGAGAGACTAAGCTTTCTCCCTGTCTGTGTTTAGAGGAGTGATGGTTTTCAGTAGTGGAATAGAATTGTTAGATTTGTTAGATTTGCAGCTGAGTGATTTGTTTCGAGCAGAGAGATCCATACATGTGGCTATAACATGTAGTCAAAACCCCCCTAACACGGAACAACAGAGCCCCAGCCAGTCAGCCCCTTAGCTCCAGGGATACCCGCTTCGAACCACTTCTGGATTTAGCTATGAAAAAGTTACAGAAAGTGGCTTATCTTTTCTGCCACACAGATTACCTTTTTGCTCTCTATTCTGTTACTTTCTTAATCTTCCGATCTTTCTAATTTTGGCAATCCATTTTTAATTCCCAGGAGATTTTTTTTTTAATTCCCTCGGTCTTCACAACCTGCTGTTTTGGTTTTATGGCTGTTATTTCTTCTCAAATCTCACTGAGGATCTAATTAGAATTTTTTAAAGTCTTTTTTTCTAGTGTCTGAATGACCTATTTCCTCCAAGGGCAATCTGTTCTCTTTATCTTCATCTTCCCCCGTGTGCCACTAGTTTTCTCTGCGTCTGGTGACCTTGGTTGCGTATCCACATCCAAGAATGATGAGCTGGTTTGATTTTTTTCTAGCTGGTATAGGCTTCCTGGGGTAGTGTCTGAGGCTCTTTCTCCTACTAGCAAAGCTGATGGGGAGTTCTGGGTGTAGGGGGGAAGGCTTGTTGGCTAGAGGACAGCTCCTGAGTGTGGAAGTAAATGAGAACAAGCAAAGGCTATTCGGTCAGAGCTTACTGTAACATGGAAGTCAGCCACCATCACTTGGGTTTTGACAGAGACTCAAAAGCAGATAGAGAAGGTTTTAAAGCTTCAGATATGCCCTATCTGAGGCTGTTGTCATGGGGAAGCCGTAGGCAGGCTTACTAGAAGAGGGGCATCCTATGTGATTGGTTAGAAATGTGTATTTGGCTTTCTCTGATTGATCCTCAGTTGGAAGCAAGGATAAAAGTTAGGGAAGCTGTCACTCAATCAAGTCCTGGCTGTTTGGGACCAATTGCTAAAGTGGTGATTGCTTGGCTTCCTGGACTCAGTGGTTAAAATAGTGCTCCAGCCTCCTGTAAATCTGATTTAGATAGCAGCTGGCTTTCTGGGCTGATTACTGCAGAAAATGGATTAAAACTACTTTTCTATCCACCCAGCCATCTTCCACCTGTATGTGCAGTCTTGCGAGACAGAGTTGGCGGGAGCTATGTGGACAGCGGACCCCTCAAATACTGGAATAAAAATGGCTCTCTTTGGGATGCCACACCATAAATTTCACCATACATGAAGCTTCAGCACTATCTAGGATTTGACTTTTTGGAAAATACCCCATCTGGGGGTTAAAGTTGGGTTACCTGAGCTCCAGATTTGGGTAGAAGACATGGGGGTGATCATGTATAGACTTCCTCTCTCTGCCCCTCATGCCTGCCAATGCTGAACCCAGAGCCTCTCAGAGGTTCTGCCTGGAAGATGAGCTCCTCCTTCACTGAAGCTGCCTCTTCCACTTCTTGTGGACACCCTGTTCCCTTTGGTGGGCTTCCATATACCATCTTCTAAATATTTATTGAAATCTCTTATTCACTGGTGATTTCCTTCATACTCTTTCATAAAGGAACATTGAGAAATAAATATTTTGGTGAGATCCCAGTAATTCACTCTACCTTCTGTAACCAGAAATTGCAGGTTTAAAAAAAGATCTAATTGTATAAAGAAAAGATTACAAGGGGGCCAAACTGGAGACAAAGAGGCTGAGGTCAATGTATAGGATGAAATGTGCAGGAGGGGAACGACATAAGAAATGCAGGTGGTAAGAACTTCATTGTGAGTAAAGCTCTAGGAGGCATTAAGTTAGACTACAGGAGAGACTGAGCCAGAATGCAGCAGACTCGGAAACTATTAGGAAGATTTTAGGAAATTTGGACATCCTTGTGTACACAGTACCATTAAATACATAGAAGATGAAATGTGGGGGAGAGAGAATGATCACAAAGGAAGCAACAGCTTGGATAACTCAATTCTGATGTTCCCATTAGTATGAGGTGTTTTCCCTAGCCTAGATTGTACCAGGCAGGTCTTGGGTAGAGGACATTCCTTCCACTGGATGCAACCCCTTGACTTATCCACTATGGGACCATCAAACCCTGTTCAAGTCCTTTCTCAGAGAATGCTGGGAAGCTCTGGGTAGCAGGTGAAAAATGAAAACATGTATGCTTCCCTTGTTTTAAGATTCATTTTTGAGTAAGTTTCCTCAGTAAGTCTTCATATCAAAGTGGGAAAGTCATGGTGGCCTGACATGCATGCAGTGGGATCTTGTTCCCAGACCAACGTCTGCTACCAGAAAAAGGAATGCTGAGAGGCCACCCCTTCCATTCCTCCTCCACCATGTCCCTGCCCACTCATTTTCCCACCCCATCCCCACTGACCCCCTCCAAAATAATGACTACTTCCTTAGATATTTCCTGTTGTCCCATTGGTTTTGTATGGGGAGGGGGATGGAACACACAGATTTGGAGATTATTCTGGTGTACAAGGCAGATGTCTTTCACCCAGATCACATTCCCCAGCTCTAAGCCTTGAGACAGTTGAGTGTCCAGTGTCTTCTTATATCCCAAAGGGGCAATATTCCTGCCAACAAAACCAATCACTTGATTTCATTGTCCATCTTTCCTTCTGTTCTGCTCATCTCCATCCTCAGATTTACCCTCCCACAGAACCAGAAACCACTTTTAGTATGAACCAAATGAACCAAAAAGAAAAACCTGAAGGAAGACAGAGAATTTCCCAGAAAGGAGAGGCTGACCATAGGCTTAGAGATGCTGGTCAGATGTCAGCAGAGAGCTGTTTATCAAACAACTGGCTTGGGATACATTAAGAGAGGTCAGAGCTAGGGATAAGAATTTTGGAATCACTTCTCTGGAAGTGTTATTTGAAGCTGTGGAAGTAGACATGTTTTCTAAGACAAATGTAGAGAGAAAAACAAAATGCTTATGGAAAATCCCTAACTTACAGTTTGGGGAGGACAGGGAAAATGAAGCAAGTCAAGATGCAGGAAAGCAGAAGCTAAGGGTAGAAGAGAAATGAAAAGAACTGTATCGCAGAGGGATAACATCAAAATCCTGAGTTGCCATCCATATATTAATTTACAAAAACTATTGAGTTATTACTCTATGCTAGACACTGTGCTGGTCCTGGGGCTTGAGGGACAGAGTATACAATAAACAATGATTACACTATATCTAAAAAATAGGATTTTTCCCCATAACCTGTAAAAATCAGCCCCAGAATTCAGCTACTGCCTGTGGGAACCAGTCTAAGAAGTCAAACTACAATCCATAATACCCAGTTCAGGAAGCCAAAACAACAACAACAACAACAACAAACTCTCTAACCATTAGCCCCCAATGGCCAGGACTTGATTAATTACTGACAACTTCTCTATTTTTGGCCCCTATTTCCAACTTAGGACCAATTGGAGAAAGCCAAATATGCGTCCATAACCAATCTCATGCAAGGGCTCATTTCTGCTTAGTCACCTAAGCTTCCCCTGCTAACAGCATCAAATCAGGGCATACCCAAATCCTTCTCTTTTTTCCACTCATTTGCCTGCCTTTGAATCTCTGCCAAAATTCAAGTGATGGTGACTAACACCCTTGCAAATTAGTCTTTGCTTGTTCTCATCTGGTTGGTCTTCATTATTTTCACAGATAAAATAATGAGTGAGGCAAACCTGATTCCCACCCTCAGGGAACTTAGATAGTAATGAGGAATACATTAAAAATATGAGTAGGGGCACCTGGGTGGTTCAGTGGGTTAAAGCCTCTGCCTTCAGCTTGGGTCATCATCCCATGGTCCTGGGATCGAGCCCCGCATTGGGCTCTCTGCTCGGCGGGGAGCCTGTTTCCCCCTCTCTTTCTCTCTGCCTGCTTCTCTGCCTACTTGTGATCTCTGTCTGTCAAATAAATAAATAAAATCTTTTAAAAATATGAGTAAACAATAAGAAGTAAATAAATACAAATGAGACAATTGTTTGGAAGGAACGATATAGGGGACACGAGAGGATTGGGGAAGGTGGCTAATCTGGATGAGAGAGATATTTTAAAGGAGGAGGAAGCTTAGGAAACATTTTGAGGACTGAGGGGCATGTTTGTAGGATAAATGAGGTTTGTCGGATAAAAGGGTTATTGGAGGTAAAGTTAAAAGAGAGCTGAAGAGTTGAGAGAATGAGTTTAAGGAAGTGTGGGCCATCCATGGCGTAAACACAAAGATTGACCTTGGCGAGGAGGTGGGACAAGGAGAAGAGAAAAAAATATGAAAAGGTGATTTCAAATTAAAATACTTCAAATATAAACCCCTGACTAATTACGTTAAGATTTTACTGTCTGCTAGGAGTTTAGATGTCCAGACTATGGGCCTAGAGGGAGCGTTCTGGCCAAAGCATTAAGCCTGGGCAGCTGCTCCTCGTAACCAGTTTTTGAAATTCACAGCCCAGGTAGTTTGTCTGTCTTAGCCATATGGTTAGTGTAAATTTTCCAGAGGATTAATATCTACCCAAGGGTGAGATTCAAAAAAACTGAAACAGGATTATTTTCAGGGTCAGGACATTTTATGAATAGAGTGGCTAAGAGTTAGTGCCAGCAATGAAAAATCAAAAAATTTAAATTCATCCTGGCCTTTTCCAAGCTCTGCATGTATCTGCAGAGACAGGGGTTATAGTCCTGATCCCAGAACAGCCTTTGACTGTGAAGCTGCTGGTCTCAGGTCCGTTGATTCCTGCTTTACAGAGGAAAAATCTGGAATTTAACAGGCTCTCATTACTTCTAATCAAAAGTGAGCTTTAGAAGGAAGGAGTCGTTTTCCCCTGGAGCAGATCCTGGCATCTTAGCAGAGAGCTCCAAAAAACCAGCTTATAGATGGGAACAATGAGGAAGAACCCATTTCTCATCAATGGCTAGGTTTAGAGTTTATCCTTCATGGACATAAGCCAAACATAGGGGTTTTCTTGCCCTCCAAGAGCATCAAAATAGCCATACCAAGACATTAATAATATAAATTTCTATGTTTTCATTATTAAGTAAGAGGTAGAACATCACCCAGTTCTTGACCCATTTCCTAGCCTTGGTCCCTCCAGGGAGATTCAGAGGTGGGGGTGGAAATATTTGTCTTGCACGTGACTTAATTTTTAAAAGTAACTGACAAATTGATGGTGTGTAAAAGTAATGAGTGAGATGGAAATTGGGGTGAATATTTTCATAATTTTGGTGAGAAGAATTTCTCAAGCCAAGAGCTACAAAGTAAAGGATTAATCGTTACTATTATTTTTAAAGGGCACAATAGAAAGGAAAGGGAAAGGTATTTTTTTTAATTTATTTTTTATTTTTATTTTTTATAAACATATATTTTTATCCCCAGGGGTACAGGTCTGTGAATCGCCAGGTTTGCACACTTCACAGCACTCACCCCAGCACATACCCTCCCCAATGTCCATAACCCCACCCCCCTCTCCCAAACCCCCTCCCCCCCAGCAACCCTCAGTTTGTTTTGTGAGACTACAAGTCACTTACGGTTTGTCTCCCTCCCAATCCCATCTTGTTTCATTTATTCTTCTCCTACCCCCTTAAACACCCATGTTGCATCTCCACTTCCTCATATCAGGGAGATCATATGATAGTTGTCTTTCTCCGATTGACTTATTTCGCTAAGCATGATACCCTCTAGCTCCATCCACGTCGTCGCAAATGGCAAGATTTCATTTCTTTTGATGGCTGCATAGTATTCCATTGTGTATATATACCACATCTTCTTTATCCATTCATCCGTTGATGGACATCTAGGTTCTTTCCATAGTTTGGCTACTATGGACATTGCTGCTATAAACATTCGGGTGCACGTGCCCCTTCGGATCACTACGTTTGTATCTTTAGGGTAAATACCCAGTAGTACAATTGCTGGGTCATAGGGTAGTTCTATTTTCAACATTTTGAGGAACCTCCATGCTGTTTTCCAGAGTGGTTGCATCAGCTTGCATTCCCACCAACAGTGTAGGAGGGTTCCCCTTTCTCCGCATCCTCACCAGCATCTGTCATTTCCTGACTTGTTCATTTTAGCCATTCTGACTGGTGTGAGGTGGTATCTCATTGTGGTTTTGATTTGTATTTCCCTGATGCCGAGTGATGTGGAGCACTTTTTCATGTGTCTGTTGGCCATCTGGATGTCTTCTTTGCAGAAATGTCTGTTCATGTCCTCTGCCCATTTCTTGATTGGATTATTTGTCCTTTGGGTGTTGAGTTTGCTAAGTTCTTTATAGATTTTGGACACTAGCCCTTTATCTGATATGTCGTTTGCAAATATCTTCTCCCATTTTGTCAGTTGCCTTTTGGTTTTGTTAACTGTTTCCTTTGCTGTGCAAAAGCTTTTGATCTTGATGAAATCCCAATAGTTCATTTTTGCCCTTGCTTCCCTTGCCTTTGGCGATGTTCCTAGGAAGATGTTACTGCGGCTGAGGTCGAAGAGGTTGCTGCCTGTGTTCTCCTCAAGGATTTTGATGGATTCCTGGGAAAGGTACTTTTAAAAACATCATAAACAAAGGTAAAAGACAAATGAAAAAAGAGGGAAATATCTACAACCCACACACATATACATAGATGTTAATATTTTTAATATAAGAGTTTTTAAGAATCAATATGGGATGCCTGGGTGGCTGAGCTGGTTAAGCCACTGACTCTTGATTTCAGCTCAGGTTGTGATGTCAGGGTCATGAGATTGAGCCCCACACTCATCACAGAGTCTGCTTGAAATCCTCTCCCTCTGCCCCTCCCCCACTCATGCACTCTATCTCAAGTAAATAAATATTTTTTAAAAATCCATATAAAATATGAAATATGTGCAAATGATTTGTATAAGTAATTCATTTAGGATAAAATCTAAATTCCTTACTTTGACCTTACAGGTCCCATGGATCTCCCACTGCCTGCTTCTCTGACCTCAACTCCTAAGACTTTCTCTCCTGCTTACTGCTTGTTCTCTAGTTGCATGGGTTTCCTTTGGGTCTTCAAATAGACTAAACTCTTTCCTGCCTCAGAAAAATTGCACTTGCTGTTTCCTATTCCTCTGATGTTTTTGCCCCATACCTTTGAATACCTAGACCTTTCTCAAAATTGGGTATTAGTTCAAATATCATATCTTCGGAGAAGCCTTCTGCAATTACCCAATATACACTTCCTCATATCATCTTAGTCCTTTTTTTTTTTTAAAGATTTTATTTATTTATTTATAAGAGAGAGAGAGAGAGAGCACAAGCAGGGGGCATGTCAGGCAGAGGGAAAGCAGACTCCCTGCTTAGCAAGGAACCAGATGGGACCCTGGGATCATGACCTGAGCAGAAGGCAGACGCTTAACCGACTGAGACACCCAGGTGTCCCTCATCTTAGTCTTTTATAGATTGTATCACCATCTGAAATTGTGTGTGTGTGTGTGTGTGTGTGTGTGTGTTTTCCTTCTCCCACTCCCATTTGAAGGCCAGCTCCCTGCGACGAGAGCCCCCTGGCTCTTGATAATTGCAGTATTCCTAGCATATAGAATGTTTCCTGGTTCACAGCAGGAGCTAAAATGACGAAACAAATTGATGAAGAAAAATAAGAACACATGATCAACTAACATGAACAAAGGTTTGATTCCATAGGTAACCAAAGAAATGCAAATTAAAAAATCAGCACTTTTAAAAACCATTTAGATTGACAATAATGAAAAAGAATATCAAACTGTCTACTGGTGGAAATGTAAGCTGGTTGACATTTTATGAACAATAAATTGGCAAGATCCACCAAAATTTAAATTTTCAAATCTGTTGAGCCACAATTCTATGTTTATGAAGAGTCCTAAGAAAAGATCATTTCTGCTTCTGACCCAAATGATAAACTCTGTAGATAGATCCAAGAAGCTCAATGAATCTCCAGTTCAAGAAACACGAAGATAACACCAAAACATCATAATAACATTGATCATAATAACATTGCTGAAAATCTTGGATGAAGAGGAAATCTTAGAAGTAGCCAGAGAAATAAAAGATTAAATATATTCAGAGGAACAAAATTAAGGGTGACAGCATATTTGTTATGGTAAACAACTGAGATGATAGTAGAGCAACATCTTCAAAGTGCTTAAGAAGGGGTGCCTGGGTGGCACAAAGATAAGAAACACACAGAAACACGAAGATAACACCAAAACATCATAATAACAAAGATCATAATAACATTGCTGAAAATCTTGGATGAAGAGGAAATCTTAGAAGTAGCCAGAGAAATAAAAGATTAAATATATTCAGAGGAACAAAATTAAGGGTGACAGCATATTTGTTATGGTAAACAA
>NW_019154121.1:6798909-7162439 GCF_002288905.1 Enhydra lutris kenyoni | reverse complement strand
GTGAGATGATAGTGGAGCAACATCTTCAAAGTGCTTAAGAAGGGGTGCCTGGGTGGCTCAGTGGGTTGGGCCTCTGCTTTCGGCTTGGGTCATGGTCCCAGGGTCCCGGGATCGAGCCCCGCCTCGGGTTCTCTGCTCAGCGGGGAGCCTGCTTCCTTTCCTTTCTCTCTGCCTGCCTCTCGGACTACTTGTGATCTCTCTCTGTCAAATAAATAAATAAAAATCTTTATTTAAAAAAAAAGTGCTTAAGAGAAGTGTCAATCTACAATGCTATATCTGGAAAAGGTATTTGTTTGGGGCTGAAGTGTGCCCCCAATTTGTATATTGAAATCCTAACCCCCTACTAGCTCAGAATGTCACTGTATTTGGAGGTAGGGTTTTTAAGAGGTAAATAAGATAAAATAAGGTCATATGTGTGGGCCCTAATCCAAAGTGACTGGTGTCCTTATAATAAAAGATAAAGATGCAAGGACCTATTTAGCCAGAGTGACCCCATCTCGGTTAAAAGCCATTTTGTTGTTTGTGCAGTAAACTTAAATTGACTCTCCACCCCCAGAGAAACTTACTTAGAAGCAAGTCTGGGAAACCAGTAAAATGTAATTGGCTAGTTCCTGATAACAGAGCCCAGAATACAAGGACGAGTCAGGCCAGATAGAGACATCTAATCAGTACGAAATACTGTTTGTAACAGTGAGAAGGTCTTACCCAAACCTAAATGACTCCATCTTGGGAAGGACGACCATCTTATTATTCACACTGAATATGTTAACTGACTAAGCCTTCCCAAAAAGTACTGTTTGTAATGGTTCCTGGTATGGGGTAATCTTAAATAACAAGTCACCAGACCAGATGGAACTAGCCAATCAGCAAGAGACACACAAACCCAGTGGGTTGAGATACCAAGATATGGGTTGCAGTTTCACCCAATAAAAGGTAGCCTGTAAGATTGGGAGGGGTCGCTCTCTTCGGAGACGGTCCTGGCCGGTCAGTCTGACTTCTAATGCTTAGCATAGAATAGAGCTTTGCATAACTTTAACTCTGTTTCAGTCTCGTTCCCCTGGCCAATCAGTCTGACTTCTAATACGTGGCATAAAATAAAGCTTTCAATAACTTTCACTTTTTCTCAGTCTCGTTTCGTTTAATAACGGACCTAACAAAAGACACAAATGCAGTGTGAGAGATAACCACGAGGACATAGTGAGAAGGCAGCCAACCACAAGCCAAAGAAGGAGGCTTCAGAAGAAACCTCACCTGTCAATACCTTGATTTCAAACTTCCAGCCTCCAGAACTCAGGGGAAATAAATTTCTGTTGTTTAAGAAATCTAGTCTGGGTATTTTGTTATGGCAGCCCTAGAAAACTAATATGATATATTTTAAAAATGAAGACAAAATACCTTTAAAAAAATTTTTTTAGAAAATCTGAAAGTATTTGTTGCTAGGAGACCCACACAGTAAGAAATGTTAAATAGGCAGGGAAAAAAAATGATAGATCAAAATACAGACACTGGAAAGATTAACTAAATGAGTAGATAGGTAAAAGCTTTAAAAATTATTTAAATATCTTTAGAATATTATATGGTAGGGGAGAAATGGCAGTATGTTATTGTAAAGTTCTTAAACCATAGTGAAGTGATAGAATATGACTTTACTGGTTCTGGACCCAATTTCAATGTGTATGTGTGGAGTTTTCCCCATATCACCAAGGACTTCTCCAACACCAGCTGGATGTCCTATAATTCAACTCAATTTTGACACTATCTACATGGAGAAAATGTCAGATCCCAGACGTAAAAGATTCAGTCCTATAAGACTGCCCCCAAACACACACACACACATACACACATGTGCACACTTCAGATGCCATTCACAAGCCCAGGTTATCACCTGCACTTCTGTTGAACTGGCCATATTGGAGATTCCAATTACTCCCTCCTTCAGTTCAATTAATTTGGTAGAGTGGCTCACAGAATTCAGAGAAATATTTACATACCAGATTATCAGTTGATTATAAAAGGATATAACTTAGGAACAGCCTGATGGAAGAGATGAAATAGGCAAGGTATGGGGAAGAGGTGAAGAGTTTCCATGCCCTTTCCAGGCACACCACTCTCCCTGAATCTCTACATGGTCACCAACCTGGAAACTCTCCAAACCTTTTTTTTTTTTTTTAAATTGGAGGTTTCATAACGTAGGCATGATTGATTGACTCATTGGCCATTGGTGACTTAATTCAAATGCCAGCCTTTCTCTTCTCTGTAGAGGTAGGGAGGTAAAACTGAAAGTTCCAACCATCTAATCACATGGGTGACTCCAACGGCAACCAGCCCTTATTCTTAGATGATTTCGGGGCTTTCCAAAAGTCAACCCTATTAACATAACAAAAGACACCTTTATCACTCTCATTACTTAGGAAATTCTAAGGGTTTTAGGAGCTCTGTGCCAGAAATGAAGATGAGGCCAACTATCTATATTTTTTATTGAACAATCACAACATCAAAGACTTGAAGGTAAGCTGGGATAAGTTCAATATATATAATATACACACTATACTAAAATAACACAAAACAGTTATAGTTATTTATAAAATAAATGAAAATGGTGTCATAAAAATAATCCAAAATAAAGGCACACAGAGGGAAAAAAATAAACAGTATAGAAGGAACAAACACAAAACACTTAGTAAGATGAGAGACTTAAATGTCATCATATCACTAATCACATTAAATGATTAAACACTCCAATTCAAAGCTAGTGATTGTCAGCTTTGATTTAAAAAAAGAGAAAGAGGAAGACCTAACCAAATCTTGCCTGTAAGAAATGCACTTTAAATGTAAGCACACAGGGCACCTGGGTGGCTCAGGGGATTAAAGCCTCTGCCTTCAGCTCAGGTCATGGTCCCAGGGTCCTGGGATGGAGCCCCACATCGGGTCTCTGCTCAGCGGGGAGCCTGCTCCCTCCTCTCTCTCTGCCTGCCTCTCTGCCTACTTGTGATCTCTGTCTGTCCAATAAATAAATAAAACCTTAAAAAAATAAATAAAAAATAAACGTAAGCACACAAATGAATAAAAAGTAAGAGAAATATCATGTTAACACCACGCAAAAGAAATCTGTATTGACTTAACTTTTGTATTACTATCAGATAAAGTAAATTTCACAGCAAAGTATTACCAGGGACAAAGGACTTGATTTTATAATGATAAAGGGTTAATCCATCAGGAGGACATAACAACCGAAACAAATGCTTATATACAGAATGACAGAGCTATAAAATACATTAAGCAAAAGCTGATAGAATTGTAAGTAGACAAATTCATAACCTTAGTCAAAGATATCAATCCCTATCTCAATGATTATTACAACATGTAGACAGAAAATGAATAAAAATGTAGGAGACTTGAATAAAAATCAACCAGCTTGACCTAATTGACATTTTTAGAACACTCTACCCAAGAACAGAAGAATATCTATTTTTCAAGTGTATATGGTATATTTATGAGTAGAGACAATATTCTGGGCCAAAGGGCAAGTTTCATTATTTAAAAGGATTAAAGCAAAAGCAAGCTTATTCTTGGACCACAATAGAATTAAATTGGTAATCAATAAAAATGTGACCTCTGGAAAAATCCCAAATGTTAGGAAACTAACTGGTGCATTAAAAATAATGTATCAAAAAAGAAATCAAAAGAGAAATTGGGTATTATTTTAAACTGAATGAAAATAAAAACACAACATACGAAAAATTCATAAGATGCTGGTAAGGCAATACCTAGGGGGATATTCATAGTCCCAAATGTCTGTATTAGAAAAGAATAAAAGTCTCAAATCAATGACTTCAGCTTCCCCTTTAAGAAATAATTTTTTAGAGATACGTTCGTTAGATTACTCCTTTCTGCCCGTGGACGCCGCCGAGTAAGCATCGTTAAAGTCTCCCCTCCCACCGCCGTCATGTCTAAGTCAGAGTCTCCCAAAGAGCCTGAACAGCTGCGGAAGCTCTTCATCGGAGGTCTGAGCTTTGAAACAACCGATGAGAGTCTGAGGAGCCATTTTGAGCAATGGGGAACACTTACGGACTGTGTGGTAATGAGAGACCCAAACACCAAGCGCTCCAGAGGCTTTGGGTTTGTCACATATGCCACTGTGGAGGAGGTGGATGCAGCCATGAATGCAAGGCCACACAAGGTGGATGGAAGAGTTGTGGAACCAAAGAGGGCTGTCTCAAGAGAAGATTCTCAAAGACCTGGTGCCCACTTAACTGTGAAAAAGATTTTTGTTGGTGGCATTAAAGAAGACACTGAAGAACATCATCTAAGAGATTATTTCGAACAGTATGGGAAAATCGAAGTGATTGAGATCATGACTGACCGAGGCAGTGGCAAAAAGAGGGGTTTTGCTTTTGTAACATTTGATGACCATGATTCTGTAGACAAGATTGTCATTCAAAAATACCATACTGTGAATGGCCACAACTGTGAAGTAAGGAAAGCGCTCTCTAAGCAAGAGATGGCTAGTGCTTCATCCAGCCAAAGAGGTCGAAGTGGTTCTGGAAACTTTGGTGGTGGTCGTGGAGGTGGTTTTGGTGGGAATGACAACTTTGGTCGCGGAGGAAACTTCAGTGGTCGAGGTGGCTTTGGTGGTAGTCGAGGTGGTGGTGGATATGGTGGCAGTGGGGATGGCTATAACGGATTTGGTAATGATGGAAGCAACTTTGGAGGTGGCGGAAGCTATAATGATTTTGGCAATTACAACAATCAATCCTCAAATTTTGGACCCATGAAGGGAGGCAATTTTGGAGGCAGAAGCTCTGGCCCTTATGGTGGTGGAGGCCAATACTTCGCCAAACCACGAAACCAAGGTGGCTATGGTGGTTCCAGCAGCAGCAGCAGCTACGGCAGTGGCAGAAGGTTTTAATTACTGCCAGGAAACAAAGCTTAGCAGGAGAGGAGAGCCAGAGAAGTGACAGGGAAGCTACAGGTTACAACAGATTTGTGAACTCAGCCAAGCACAGTGGTGGCAGGGCCTAGCTGCTACAAAGAAGACATGTTTTAGACAATACTCATGTGTATGGGCAAAAAAACTCGAGGACTGTATTTGTGACTAATTGTATAACAGGTTATTTTAGTTTCTGTTCTGTGGAAAGTGTAAAGCATTCCAACAAAGGGTTTTAATGTAGATTTTTTTTTTTGCACCCATGCTGTTGATTGCTAAATGTAATAGTCTGATCATGACGCTGAATAAATGTGTCTTTTTAAAAAAAAAAAAAAAAGAAAAAAAAAGAAATAATTTTTTAATTTTTATTATTTTTTAAAGGTTTTACTTCTTTCTTAGAGAAAGTGTGTGTGTGTGTGTGTGTGTGTGTGTGCATGCGCACGCGCGTGCAGAAAGGGAGAGAGTCCCAAGCAGACTCCATGCTGAGCATGGAACCCTACATAGAATTTGATCTCATGACCCTGAGATCACGACCTGAGCCAAAATCAAGAGTTCATTGCTTAACCAACTGAGCCATCCAGGTGCCCCAAGAAACTTTTTTTTTAAGAGATCAAATTGAACTCAAAGTTAGCAGAAGAAAGAATATAAAAAGGGCAGAGTAGAGGTCAATGAAATAGAAAACAGAAAAATAATAGAGAAAATCAATGAAATGAAAAGGTGGTCTTTCGGATGGTCAATAAAATTGATAACTTTCTAGCTAGATTGTTAGGTAAAAAAAGAAAGAAGACACAAATTGCCAATATCAGGAATGAGCAAAGTAACACCATTCTAAAGTCTACAGCTATTACAAGGATAATAAAGAAATACTCTAAACAACCTTATGGTAATAAGTTCAACAACTGAGATGAAATGAACAAACTCTTTGAAAGATACAAACTATCAAGAAGACACAAAATTTGAGAATAAATAGATAATCTGAATAGTCCTGTATCTATTAAAGAAATAAACTTGTAGTTAAAATAAACTCGTAGTTTAAATTCCCATAAAGAAAACTTTGGGCCCAAATGGCTTGGCTGATGAATCATACCAAACATTTAAAGAAGTCATACCAACTCTACACAAACTCTTTCAGAAATGTAAAGAAGAAAGAATATTTTCAAATATATCCATTTTGACTTAATAATATATTATGTATAATTTTAATCAATACTCTTTCATTAACACATAACAAGCACCTGGGGATAACAGTGCTAAAGAAATAACAAAATTGACTTTGGGGGCACTTGGGTGGCTCAGTCTGTCAAGCGTCTGACTATAACTCTGGTCATGCTCTCAGGGTCCTGGGATCGAGACCCACATCAGCCTCCCTGCTCAGCAGGGAGTTTGCTTCTCCTTCTCCCTCTGCCCCTCACCCTGCTTGTTCTCTCTCTTTCAAATAAATAAAATCTTAAACAAAACAAAACAAAGTTGACTTTGATGAAGGAGAAAGAAGTGAGAGGAGATCCCAGGCAAAGGCCCCTGCTATAAAGAAGGAGAGAATAGGATGCTTGTAAGGGAGAGTCACTCTCTCCAGACACTCTCAACAACCCAGAGACAAGAAACATTATCTTCAATGTTTCATTGAGATTGTACTAATATATCCAGAGCACTGCTAGAAGAAAGGTTATAGCTAATAACAATGTTTCATTCTACATCAGCATCTACTATCATTTACTGAGGATCACCCATATGCTGGTTTCTATGCTGGGAATCTCTGTGAGTAATATTTCTTCCTATTCTTACAACCACCCTCTCAAGTACAGTACACCCCTGCCCAGGTTTTGAGTTTTTTCACTAGCCAGGAGAGGCACAAGATGAGATAAGGAAAGGAAAAAGAGAGAGAGAGAGAGAGAGAGAGAGAAGAATCAGGCTAGATTTACCCAATGACTGAACCCATCTGGCAAGCTTCTCCTTTTTTTCTTCCACAAATGATGTCTCTAATCACCTTCCATGAAAGAGAAACAGGCAGCAGGGAGGGATTGGGGGGTCAGGGACAGAATCTACCTTACTCAGTCTCCAACTGGACCATTGTTCTCAGGGCATTTCCTCATCACTGAGCTCTGTAATGAAGTTGTTTCCTCAGCCTAAGAGATGAGCTCTAGTGATCACTCTTTTTCTGTTTTCCCACTTTCCTTTCATTGCATTTCTGGTAAAAAGTTATGTCAAACTTTACTGCCAAAGCCACATGGGGTTGGAGAGAAGCAATGGGGGAAAAAAATCAATTGTCTTCTTCCTGATCCAGCTTCAGTTCTTTGAACAAAAGAACAAAGCCTTTGTCTAGAGCTTAAAAAGATACGCCATCTTCTAACTTTTCCTTCTCTTTCCATCTCATAGTCCTCTTTCCTTTGTCCCTCAAACACCTCTATCCGACTCTCCCTTCAGAATACTCAATCCCTAGTACCCTTGTTGGGCACTAGAATTCCATAATTACAGGCACTTGGTGACTGCCAATGGCTTTATCTGATTTAGCAGAACTTTTAAGTGAACTCTGGTCTTACCGTCTTCTGGCTCTGCTAGGAAGCAAGGGAGTGGGAGAGGAAATTTTGTGGGCAGTGGAATTTGGGAAGGATAGAAGAATGGGGGGTGGGGGCAGAGTGATTTTTTCCAATCCATGTTGCAGCAATTTTTTCCCCCAAAGGCATCTGAAATGAAACATATTTTACCACCATAAGGAGTCATTTCTATCTTCAGACTTTCCTGTCCCCAGTATGGGAAATTAGAGAAATTCAAATTTTTTTGGGCCTATTTCTTAGAAAACAGTAACACAAGCTATGGATAGAGACTGCCCCTTTCCACTCTGGTTACAGTCCACAACTATCTCTCACTGTCTGACAGTTAGGGCTCCATAACTTCATTCTGAACCCATTTCTCTTTTGAGCACTGGAATGAGGAAGAAAGAGGAGTTTTGGTTCACTTCACTAATATCACCTCTCAATACCATCCCTGGATAAATTAAAGGCTCCAATCAACAAGCAATTAATCACAAGATAACCTACCGTGAATGCCGTCATATAGAGTGGAGAAGAAAGAAGATAACTGGTTATTAGCCACCTGCGTTACTGCTCCTACTGTTTCTTCAGAAACATCTCGAACAGCTCGGCCCTACAGGTCAGAGGCAGTGGAATACATGTGAGTGGAGGAGCAGGGTACATGGAAATAAATGAAGATTACCTAAATGAGAACAAACAGAGGATATTTATTCAGAGTTTGCTATAACAAGGGAGTCAGCTACCAACATTTGCCATTTCTAGAGATTCAAAGGCAAGTAGGAAGCTTAACAGTTAAAAAAAAATGGGGATATCTTTAGGTATGCTCTGATTGGAGTTTGTTAGGATAGGGAAGGTGAAGGCCAGATAATTACAAGTAGATATAATTGATTTGGAAAGTATATTTGGCATTTTAAGCGTGGTCCTGAGTTGAAAATAGGGGCAAAAAAATCAGGAAGCTGGAGAGATCTGTTGGGAAGATGGAAAAATAGGAGGATCCTAAGCTTGCTTTGTCCCATGATACTAGATAATATTCACATCAGCATAAATAACCCAGAAAATGACCGAGAGACTGGCAGAACAAACCTCACAATTAAAGGTAGAGAAGAGGTCATATTGAAGAAGATAGGAGGAGAGAAGACATGATCTGGCATCCATAGTGGGTAGGGAACTGGTGGTACGGAGAAGTGTGAAAACCAGACTTGCACACCAAGGAGGCCACTAATGAACAGGGAACAGGGAGGATGAATCCCCATAACATTTGCCTTTGAAAGCAAGAGGGACCGAATGTCATAAGTTCTTACAGCCAGTGGGACTTAAGGCCTGGAATTTTAAAAATCAGTGCTCAGCTCTGGGAGAGCCTGGAGGGCATTAGGAAGTAGAATCCCTGCCCTTAAAGAGAGAGCATGACAAACAGCCCTTGTAGATACAGTATAGAACCAACACTTTGAAATATGCCAGATGTAGACAGGGAGGGAGAGTGATTTGCCCATCTCAGAGCATGGCCTGGGAGACAAGGATCATGGGGAGGGCACTCCAGGAACAAAGGAGCTAGCAGTCTCCATTCCCCCCCTCCCCAACATAAACAATAGCCACCTGTGGGTAGCGGTACTATCCCCAACACTGGCTATGTAACTTGCTTACATCTAGCCCTGACCCCTACAGTTTGGTGGATCCACCCTTCCCAGTCAAGATGGCCTTAGTCCCAGTTCTGTGGGCTCCATCCCCCAGAAGACTGGTACAAACCCTGTCAATACCACAGCTTCTCACCTGTATGTTTTGTGGTACCTCAATTGTGGCAGCACCAGGGGCAGGTCTCATTTCACAAGCAGACCACCACACACCTTGTTAAAACACACCCCACCACTGCTGAGGACCAAATACTGCCCAAAACAGGCATAGAAGGCTCTGCAGAAACTGGACTAAAGGAAAAAGAGGCCAAGACTCAACAGCAGAGCTCACACAACATTCCCTGATGAAGCAGGCTCTGGGGAACAGGGACACTACTCTAAGGCACTACATGAACCTCTTCTTCATATATTATTGTTAAGAGCAAGAGAAGTAGCTGACTTTCCTAACACATACAGACACAGAAATCAGAAAAAATGAGGAGCAGAGAAATATCTCCCAAATGAAAAAACAGGACCAAACCACAGCAGGAGACCAAAACCAACCGGGTATAAGTAATGTGCCTGATAAAAAATCTAAAATAATGATCATAAAGATACTCACTGGACTTGAGAAAAGAGGAGAGGATATCAGTAAGACCCTTAACACAGAGATTAAAAAAAGAAGAAAAACCATTCACAGATCAAGAACACAATAAATGAAATTAAAAATACACTAGATGGAATAAATAGGCTAGATGAAACAGAGGGACAGATTAATGACCCAGAAGGCAGAGTAATGGAAAGTAACCAAGCTGAGCAAAGGAGGGAGAAGAAAATTATGCAAACTGAGAATAGTCTTAGGGAACTCAGTGATTCCATCAAGCATAACACATTCATATTACAGGGGTCTCAGAAGAAGAAGAGAGAGAAGGGGGGGAGCAGAAAATTTACTTGAAGAAATAACAGCTGAGAACTTCCCTAATCTGGGGAAGGAAACAGATATCCAGATCCAGAGGGCACAGATATCCCCCCAAAAATTCAACACAAAGAGGTCCACACCAAAACACATAGTAATCAAATGGCAAGAAGTAGTCATAAAGAAAAAAATGTAAAGGCATCAAGAGAAAAGATAGTTACATACAAGCGAATTCCATAAGGCTATCAGTAGATTTTTCAGCAGAAACTCTGCGGGCCTGAAGAGAGTGGCAGGATATATTTAAAGTGCTGAAAGGGGAAAATCTGCAGCCAAGAATACTCTATCCAGTAAGGCCATCATTCACAATAGAAGGAGAGATAAAGAGTTTCTCAGACAAGGAAAAACTAAAGGAGTTCATGACCACTAAACCAGCCCTACAAGAAATATTAAAGGGGACTTACTGAATGGAAAGGAAAGACCGTATAAGTGAGAGTATGAAAGGTTAAAAAAAAAAAACCCACAAAAGCAGTAAAAGTAAGTATTACTATAAAAATCAGTCAAGGGATTCATAAAATAAAAGGATGTAAAATATGACACCACATCCCTAAAATGTTGGGTGGGGGGAGTAAAGAATGGATTCATACTTAAGCGATCATGAACTTAATATAGAATGCTATATGCAGAAAATGTTATATACAAACTGAATGGTAACCACACATCAAAAACCAGTAACAGATATGCAAAGAATAAAGAGAAAGGGGTTTGAGCATATCACTAAAGAAAGCCAAAAAACCATGAAAGAGAAAAAGAGAAGAAAGGATCAGAGAAAATCTATAGAAACAACCACAAAACGAGTAACAAACTGACAATAAATACTTATCTATCAATAATTACTTGGGACATAAATGGAATTAACACTCCAATCAAAAGACATAGGGTGAAGAAGTGGATAAAAAAACAAGATCCATCTATATGCTGCCTACAAGAGACTCATTTTAGACCAAAAGACACCTGCAGATTGAAAGTGAGGGAATGGAGAAACATTTATCATACAAATGGATGTCAAAAGAAACCTGGAATAGCAATACTTGTATTGGACAAAATAGACTTTAAAACAAAGACTATTATAAGAGACAAAGACTATATAATTATAAAGGGCACAACACAACAAGAGGATGCAATAATAATAAATATTCATGAACCCAATATGGGAGCACCCAAGTACATAAAACAGTTCATAACAAACATAAAGGAACTAAGTGATGAAAATACAATAATATTAGGGGCCTTTAACACCCCACTTCAATGGACAGATCATCCAAACAGAAAAGCAACAAGGAAACAGTGGCTTTGAATGACACACTGGACCAGAAGGATTTAATGGATATATTCAAGACATTCTATCCTAAAGCAGCAGAATATACATTGTATTCAAGTGCACATGGAACATTCTCCAGAATAGTTCACATACTAGGCCATAAAACAAGTCTCAACAAATTAAAAAGAGAAAGAAAGTCATATCATGCATCTTTTCTGACCATGACACTATGAAAGTAGAAATCAACCACAAGAAAAAATCTGGAAAGAGAACAGATACTTAGAGGTTAAATAACATGCTGCTAAACAATGAATAGACCAACAAAAAATCAAAGAAGAAATGAAGAATTACATGGAAACAAATGAAAATGAAAACACAATGGTCCAAAATCTTTGGTATCTAGCAAAAATGGTTCTAAGAAGTGTGTAACAATACAGACCCATCCTCAGGAAGCAAGAGAAAACTCAAATGAACAACCTAAGCTTACACCAAAAGAAGCTAGAAAAAGAGGTAGAAATAAAAGCCAAACTCACAAATGGAAGGAAATAATAAAAATTAGAGCAGAAATAAATGATATGGGAACTAAAAACACACTAGAACAGATTAATGAAACCAGGAGCTGGTTCTTTGAAAAGACCAACAAAACTGATAAACCTCTAGCAAGACTCATCTAAAAAATAAAAAATAGAGAAAGAACCCAAGTAAGCAAAATCACTAATGAAAGAGAAGAAATAACAACCAACACCACAAAAATACAAACAACTGTAACAAAATATTATGAAAACCTATATGTCAACAAATGGGGTAAATTAGAAGAAACATAAATTCCTAGAAACAAATGACATACCAAAACTAAAGTAGGAAGATATAAAAAATTTGAACAAACCAATTACCAGCAAATGAGATGAATTGGTAATCAAAAACTCCCAACAGGGGCGCCTGGGTGGCTCAGTGGGTTAAAGCCTCTGCCTTCGGCTCAGGTCGTGATCTCAGGGTCCTAGGATCGAGCCCTGCATCGGGCTCTCTGCTATGCAAGGAGCCTGCTTCCCTTCCTCTCTCTCTCTCTCTGTCTGCCTCTCTGCCTACTTGTGATCTCTGTCTGTCAAATAAATAAATAAAATCTTAAAAAAAAAAAAAAAAAAAAACTCCCAACAAAGAAAAGTCCGGGACCAGACGGCTTCACAGGCAAATTCTACCACACATTTAAAGAAGAGTTAATATCTCTTCTCAAAATTTTCCAAAACACACAAGAGGGAAGAAAATTTCCAAATTTATTCTATGAGGCTAGTATTGCCCTGATATCAAAACCAGATAAAGATACCACAAAAAAAGAAAATATCAATAAGAGAAAGGATAAAGGCCATATAATCATTTCAATAGTTGCAAAAAAAGTACTTGAAAAAGCACAGCATCCATTCATGTTAAAAAAAAAAAAACAACAAAAACCCTTCAACAAAGTAGATCCAAAGGGAACCTACTTCAACATAACAAAGGCCAAGTGTGAAAAACCAATAGCCAATGTCATACTCAATGGTGAAAAAATGAGAACTTTTTCCCTAAGGTCAGGAACAAGACAGGGATGTCCACTCTCACCACTTTTCTTCAACATAGTACTGGAAGTCCTAGCCACAGCAGTCAGATAACACAAAGAAATAAAAGAAATTCAAATTGGTAAAGAAGTAAAACTCTTACTATTTGTAGACAACATAATACTATATATAGAAAACCCTTAAGACTCCATCAAAAAACTACTAGAACTGATAAATAAGTTCAGTAAAGTTTCAGGATACAAAATCAATGTACAGAAATCTGTTGAATTTCTATACACTAATAATGAAGCAGCAGAAAGAGAAATTTAAAAACAACACCATTTACAATTGCACCAAAAACAATAATCTAGGAATAAACTTAACCAAAGAGGTGAAAGACCTATATTCTGAAAACTATAAAACACCGATGAAAGAAATTCAAGATGATGCAAAGAAATGGAAAGACATTCCATGTTCATGGATTGGAAGAATAAATATTGTTAAAATGTCAATACCACCCAAAGCGATCTACAGATTTAATGCAATCTCTACCAAAATACTGAGAGCAATTTTCCACAGAACTAGAACAAAAAATTCCTAAATCTGTATGAAACCACAAAAGACCTCATATAGCCAAAGCTATCTTTGGGAAAAGGAGTTTTCTTTTATAAAGTAGAGTATACAAGGCTAGAAAGAACCCATGTTGTGAAATGGGATGAAAGGAGCTAGTACATGCATGATTATGTAGCAGTTCAGAGAATGTCTTTCCCGGAGGCCAACCTCTTTTCCAAAAGGACCATTAAGGAAAGGCTATATGCTGGCTGAAGTTGAAGGTGGGCCAAAGTTCAGGGGCCTGAGAGAACCAAATATTTAGTCCCTCATGTCCCCATTCTGTAGTCATCTTAAGGATCAACTGGGGAAGGATCCACTGCCAAGTCCCCTCGCAACTATCCTGCTCACCTGGTTGTTGGCAGGATTCACTTTTTTGAGGCTCATTGGACTGAGGGCCTCAGCTTCTCACTGGCTGTTGGTTAGAGGCCCCTTTCGGTTCCTTGCTTTGCCCTTCGTTTCTCTCCACGGGTCTCCTTAGTCCACAACATACCAGTTTGTTTCATCAGAGCCAGGAAACCAAGAAAAGCCTGAGAACGAGAATGCAAGCAAGACAGAAGTCAGAGCCCCTTGCAACCTAATCTTAGAAGTGACATCCAATTGCTTCTGCCATGTTTTCTATTCATTGGAAGTGTCAACTTTACATTGTCAGGAGGCAGAAGCATTTATTGAGGATCAAAGAATTGTAATTCAGGGTACACAGATTTGGGCAGCAACCCAAACAGAAGGGAATGTGTGTATAAGTTCTTTAAAAAGAATTTTGATTGGTGTTGGCAAAAGAAAATTAATCTTGGCTAAACATAATTGGTTGCTAAGGCTGTCGCTAAGCAAATGTCTGTTACTGTAGCAAGTGGCAAGCCTTCTTGCTTCCAGAGTTCTTGAAGCATTTGCAGTTTGGCCCTGTTCAAAAGTTCATGTTTCCTCTGGTGAGGACCTGCATAAGGCCCACCTCTTTAATGGCATCCCACCTCCATTTAAAAATCCCTTAACATAAATGACTCCATTTTATTTTACCTTTCTCAGAAGCAAAGTACCATGCCCAGCTCACACTCAAGGGTAGGGATGATACAAGACAGTGGGGCTCACTGGGGGCCATCTTGGAAGCTATCATAAATCTCTGTCAAATAAAAATCAGACCCAGATGAGCAAGAGTCTCCATTAGGAAGGATTATTGCAAAGAGGGAAGAAAGATTATTGCAAAAAGGAGAAAACTGACCGAAAAATCAGCATTTTGTTCCTATTGATCAGTGGGGACAAAAACAGTTCATCTAATCATTTTGTGAGCCCAAGAATGGGAATTTGGATAATAAAGAGGGTACCCGGGAGCCTTATCCAACTCACATGGGAAGGGTGGTTCTTTGCAATAAGCCATTTCCTGGAACACAAAGGGTGAGGAGATTTCTTAAACTTCCTTGTTTTCCCTGCTCAGGTCAAACTCAGTATCAACATTTTCTTTCCCATCCCTCCTGCTCCCAGCATGGGGGTGCTTCCACAGGGGCCGACCAACGTTGGCTGGGCTCTGCACCCCAGGTCTTTGCTCAGTGGGTTGCCTCAGGCAGGATGGGGAGGAAGAAGGGCAAGAAGAGGAAAGATAAGAATAGAAAGCATTTCCTGAGCAGTTGCAGGTATCAGGAGAATCTTAAATGGTTTTCCCACATTATTTCATAAAGTTCCTCTTCAGCCACTTCCGGTTCTATCTCACTCCATCCTCCAGGTCCCACCCCTGACAAGCCCCACCTGCCAGTCATGAACTCAACTGTCCTTCACTACTCAGGATGCACCTGCCATTCATGCCCTTCTCTGCATTACTATTATTTATAAATAATTCCTAGACTGCAGGCTGAGTGACCCACTCATTTTTGCCAGTTCCTAGGCCTTCCATTTTTTTATCTGTAAAAACTGAGATTGGAAAAGTGAACACTGTGTTGGGCTTACAGAATCTTAGATTTTCTGATTTTCAGGTGACCACAAACTGCTGGAAAACCACCAAAGAAAGTCTCAAATCCATCTCAGAGAAGGAAATGTTCTCAACAACGGTACTTATGAGGCCCTTCTCACTGTAACAGAACCCTCTACAGCATTCTGCCAAGGCCACCCCTCCTCTAATCCCACCACAAATAGAGCTCCCTCCCGCCCCACACCAAACCCTTCTGATGCTTGGCTGCCTGAGGAGTTTATTTCCTTTCCACGGTATTTGAGAACTCCTTGACATTCAAATAACTTCTTTGCTTCTCCAACCACTCCCAACTACCAGGCACCTACCATAATGTTTTAAATGAATTCAACCTATCTGACAAGAAAGCCATTTACTATGAAGAAGGCCAGAAAACACTATAGATTAGAGGAAATGCAGACTGTAACAAAGGAAGGTAATAGCATAACAAGGCCAAGAGCTGTCTGGCCTTGGGGGGAGAATGACTCCACAGTCTGCAAGAAGTGGAAAGTAAGCATACACTAGCCCCTTTCGTTTTTGAGAGTTTACAAATCTGCTGTGTTAGGAAACAGGCTTCTATAAAGATTAACCCTCAGCTTCTACAACATCAGTGCAGGCAAACCTTGTTTCATTGTGCTTTGCAGAAAAATTGCCTTTTTTTCCAGATTGAAGGTGTGTGGTGACCCTGCGTCAAGCAAGTCTGTTGGGACTATTTTTTTCCAACAGCATTTTCTTCCTCTGTGTCTCTGTGTCACATTTCGGTGACTCTCATGAATATTCCAAACTTTTTCATTATTGTATTTGGTACGGTGTTCTGATGAGTGATCTAATCTAGCGTGAGGCTATCTAACAATTATCTGTGTGAATTACACAGTATTGTCATTATTGGGGGGGGCACCACAAACCTTGCCACCTAAGACAGTGAATTTGATAAATGTGTGTGTTTTGACTGTGTTTTGACTGCTCTACTGACCAGTCGTTCCCCGCTTACACCGCATCTCTCTTCACTCTCCTATGACTTCCCTACTCCCTTAAACACAACAGTATTGATTTAGACCAGTTAATAACCCTACAGTGGTCTCTAACTGTCCGAGTGAAAAGAAGAGTCGATCGATACGGCAAATTTCACTGTTGTCTTGCTTTAAGAAATTGCCGCAGCCACCCCAGCCTTCAGCATCCACCACCTGATCGTTCAGCAGCCATTAGCATCAAGGCAATATTCTCTCCCAGCCAAAAGATTACAATTCACTGAAAGCTCAGATGATGGTGAGCATTTTACAGTAACAAAAGTATTTTTAAATGAAGGAATATACATTTCTTTTTTAGACATAATGCTACTGCACACTAACTAAAGTATGGTGTCAACATAATGTTTCTGTGCACCAGGAAACCCAAAAAATGTATTCAACTGACCTTATTGTCATTTTCAATTTTATGTGGTGTTCTGGAACCAAACCTGCACGGTCTCCAAGGGATGCCTGTACACAGTAACAAATGCATTATTGTCTCCATTGTGTGAGTGAGATTACCAAGCGCTGGAGCACACTCAAGGTTACAGAGCCTGTAAGTGGCAGAGTGCTTTACAGACCAGCCTGACTCCAAAAATCAGGCAATGAGCCCGTGTACCGCACCCACACCCCACCCACCCAGGGCTGTGTATTCCTGGGAGGCATGAGGATATCTAACAATTAACCATGTGACTTATACAGTCCTTTGCACGTTATCAACTTTCCATAAGTATTTAGAATTCTAGACCTATGGAAACCTATCAGTTGGAAATGGTTCCAAGTGCATTTAACAGAATATCCAAGTGACGGGGGCTCAGTTAAACAGGGCCCTTTTTGGTCACATAACAATATTTTGCTCACCTGATGGGAGATGGCTGGCTTAGGTTCCGCAGTTTAGGACTCTGGAGTCCAGCATCTCTGGAACTCTCTTGAACTTTCGGAATGGGTGTTGGGTTAGCCGACAGGCAGTGCTGGACGTAGGTCTTCAGAGGGCATCTGGTCCCAGACCTTCATGTTACCAGTGAGGGACTGCAGCACACAGAAGCTAACTGACTTGCCCGAAAGCTCACGGCAAAGTGGCCAAGTTCAGGTTTAAACCCAGACTCCCTAAACCATGGCCTCTTCTGCTTCTAAGAATCAGGAGGAGGCTCCTGAGACAGGGAGAGAAAGAGGTTTTTCCTTTCATGGGGGAGCAACTTTCTTAAAAAAGCGATGAGGGCTCTTCAGTATGGTTTGAAGAGCCAAGGTCATGTTGCGGCAGGCGGCGTCCATCCATACCCAAGGCGGCCTCACACCAGAATCTAAATCCCTTGGTATCCCCAGTGTGTTCCAAGGAATGACCTTCAAACACATTCAGGGCACATGTCCCCTAAACAAATCAATCAGAAATCAAAACAAAAGCCTCAAGAGTGGGAACAAATAGGGATGCAGAACGGGAAGAATAAACCCTCACAAGTCATTGTTTAGATTAAGTGAGTGAATAGAAAGTCCTGGCGGCACAGTATCTGCCAGAGTCCCATAATTCATTTCGCCTTCCTTTCTGAGGGATGTAGGGAATCTTATAGATGATACCAAGAGTAGGGGCACCTGGGTGGCTCAGTGGGTTAAAACCTCTGCCTTCGGCTCAGGTCATGGTCCCAGGGTCCTGGGATGGAGACCTGCATTGGGCTCTCTGTTCGGCAGGGAGCCTGCTTCTCTTCCTCTCTCTCTGCCTGCCTCTCTGCCTACTTATGATCTCTGTCTGTCAAATAAATAAATAAAATCCTTAAAAAGAAAAAAAAGATGATACCAAGAGTTGCCATTTATGGAACATTGATAGAACATTTATTGAATTTAGAAAAGAATAAACACTTTACATGCTTTATTTCATCCTTACAATCCATTTTACAGATAATGACATCAAGGCTCAGAGAAGTTAATTGAGTTGCCCAAAAGCAGGGGTGAGATGGATTTAAGCCCATTTGCCTAATTCTAGCAGAGCCTAGCATTAACCACTACATCCTTCTGTCCCTCCTGGCTTCAGAGTCACAGGACAAGACAAATCCCCAGCAGAGGACTCTTCACTGACCCCTACTTCCCAAACAAGCACCTCTGCAGAAAGAGAATTCTCAGCCTTGCTGAGAGAATGATCCCATGTCCTAAAGCCTGACATTCACTGCTCAGAGAACTCTCCTCTGTCAGAACCTAATGGCTTCTTGCTGTAATTTCAACTCATTGCTTCTTTAGTTCAGTTGGTAAGGCTTAGGATAAAATGAAATTGAAGTATTATTTCGAAAAACTTGTGTTTCCATCCTTTGTAAAAAAACAAAACAAACAAACAAACAAAAAACAGCTCCATCTTTTTTTGGACTTCTTGGCAACAGTGATTTACTTCCCACTTTCAAGATCATGCTCTAGCTAGTAAAAATAAAATGTTTTTTGGGGGGGCGAAGGCTGGTAGAAGATGGGGGTAGCAAAAATAAAAATTATTCATTGCCAAGGGAATGAAGCTCGAAAGTCATTTTTCTTTGAAGAGAATTTAGGGAAAAAAAAAAGAAAAGAAAGAAAAGAAAAGAAAAGAAAAGAGATCTAGAATGCTGCCCAAGCTATTCGTTTTTCTTTGTACTTTTTTTTTTAATAAGTGCTATGCTTATTATTCTCACGCTGAGTTTTGAGGACAACCTCACATCCTACATACTCTCAGATTAGTCTATTTCTAGCCCCATACAGTGCCAATGACACATATTCACCAAACGACATATACTGAGCTTCCATTATCTTACTTTGAAATGAAGAGAAAAACAAACAGCTCAGGTCTCCCTCTCACAGGACAGCAGATTCTTCATATCTTCAAAGGAGTGTTCCCAAGACTTTGGCAAACTCCTAGGAATGACTTTTGTGAGAATCTTTAGACTAGCACCTAACTGCCCTTTAAATTAGTACAATCAAGGGCACCTGGGTGGCTCAGTGGGTTAAGCCTCTGCCTTCGGCTCAGGTCATGATCTCAGGGTCCTGGGATCAAGTCCCACATCGGGCTCTCTGCTCAGTATGGAGCCTGCTTCCTCCTCTCTCTCTCTCTCTCTGTCTGCCTCTCTGCCTATTTGTGATTTCTCTCTGTCAAATAAATAAAAATAAAAAATCTTTTAGAAATAAATAAATAAATAAATAAATTAGTTCAGTCAAAATTCCCATGTCTCCTACAAACAACTATACAATCTAAGTTAAGTTTTTTTTCATTCAAGTTTTATTTTCCTCCTAATAAACAATAAGGGCTGACTGGACACTCACTGAAAATGCCATAGATTCCCCTTTACCTTTGCCCCCTTCCTCTTTTTTAGAGACAGAGAGTGCACAAGTGGGGAGGGGAGGAGTAGAGAGAGAGGGGAAAGAGAGAATCCTTTTTTTTTTTTTATTTGACAGAGAAAGAGATCACAAGTAGGCAGAGAGGCAGGCAGAGAGAGAGAGGGGGAAGCAGACTCCCTGCTGAGCAGAGAGTCTGATGCGGGGCTCGATCCCAGGATCCTGAGATCATGACCTGAGCCAAAGGCAGAGGCTTAACCCACTGAGCCACCCAGGCACCCCGAAAGAGAGAATCCTAAACTGGCCCCACACTCAGAGTGGAGCCCAATGCATGGCTTAACCTCACAAACATGAGATCATGACCTGAGTTGAAATCAAGAGTCGGATACCTAATCGACTGAGCCACCCAGGTGTCCCCACTTTACCCTTTTTGGCTGGATAGATCCTGTTCACATTAAAGACTTGAGTCCTTCCTAAGGCATTCCTCCTTTAAGTAGCCTAAACTTTTAAGCTCTGGACAATTACTTACTTCTCTTGGAAGTAAGTGTAAGAAGCTAGTTTGGTCATTTTTCCAGGTAAGTAATCAAAATAAGTGGTATAAATGTAACAGAACAAGAAAGGGATGTTTAAGCAAATCATTCATAATAATACTTGTTATGGACTGAATTGTGTCCTCCCAAATTCATATGTTGAAGCCCTAAACCCCATTGTGACTAGGAGATAGGATCTTTGGGGAGGCAATTCAGCTTAAATGCGTCATTAGGGTGGGACCCCAATCCCATAGGACTGGTATGTTTATAAGAGGATGAGACACCAGAAAGCGTCCTCACTCTCTTCCCCTTACCCCCAGCTTGAGCATATGAAAGAAAGGCCATAGAAAGTCACAGTGGGAGGGAGGCTACCGGAAAGGCAGGAAGGGAGGCCTCACTAGAACCTTGGTGGCACCTTGGCCCTGGACTTGCAGCCTCCAGAACTGTCAGAAAATAAACTTCTGCTGTTTAATGTACCCAGTCTGTGGTGTTTTATTATGGCAGCCCCAGCAGACTCACCAAATGCCACTCAAGGGAATTAAAATGATTACTTAAGCAACGTAAGGAGGAAACAGCGAGGGTCAGGGAAAGAGTCCAGGAGAAGTGAGGAAGTGCGGAATTGTAAGTGAGCTGATTACTTGTGTCTTATGACAGGAAATCAATAGATATTGGGGCAAATTGATAATAAAAAATGGGGACTTCTGAATACATTATTTAAAGTGACAGAGGCGAAACATTGAAGAATGCGTCCACTTCAGTTAATAGAAAATCTGCATATTGTGAATTGAAGAAATAGTTGTTTTTTTTCTCCCCATACCTCATACCAAGCAGTGCAGGGGTAAGTAGCTGCTGGCATTAGCTAAGAAATACCCAGTAGGGGCTCCTGGGTGGCTCAGTGGGTTAAAGTCTCTGCCTTCGGCTCAGGTCATGATCCCAGGGTCGTAGGATCAAGCCCTGCATTGGGCTGTCTGCTCAGCAGGAAGCCTGCTCCCCTCTCTCTCTCTCTGCCTGCCTCTCTGCCTACTTGTGATGTCTCTCTGTCAAATAAATAAATAAAATCTTAAAAAAAAAAAAAGATATACCCAATGCCCAATGTCAGGGCCAATATCACCACAATTCTCCTGGCCTTCTCTTCATGATCACAAGCTGGATGTTGCAGCTCCAGCCATTAAGACCTCATTCCAGACAGGAATAGTAAGTGAGGGAGAAGGGATAGCACCAGAAGACTGGCTTATATTTTTGCCCAGAACTGTAACATGGTCACTGTTAGCTGAAAGAAAGAAGGGGCTTAGGAATGGGTCTTGCATTAACCTTACCTACCTATGTTACAGGAATGGTTAAAAGTCTTCTAAAGTGTGAGGCCATGGGCAGGTGGTCAGAGTGTTTTGTTTCTAATTTGATCTTTTTTATGTTCAAAAATTTGGGAAACTTTAAAATTTTGAAAGCTTTGAAGGATGAAAAGAAATCATGCCTCAGGTTTCTAAATTACTACATGTCATGGACACCTTGGGGGGGGGGTGTGATCGTCGAAGCCACAAATTTAAAACAGGGACTGCCAAGAATCTACTTGGTGTGATGTTTCCTGGGGTAGCCCAGGAAGTTTCCAAATTCATTTAGCACCTCTGAGAGTCTCATAGCTAGGTACTGAAGCCAGCTTCCTTGAGCTATCTACTCCAGGCCTTCATCATGGCTACTAGATATTTTTGGCAAGACCCACAACCACATAGAATAGTGGTCAAAGCATGACCAGTGGCATTAGAAAGATTTGGGTCTGACACCCACTACACATTTTTTACCAGCTGTGAAATTGGACAAATCACTTCAGTCTCACTTTTCTGTTTCCTTGCTTATAAAATAGAGATAGTAACACTTGCAGTGAGAATTCATCACTGGTTTGCTAGCACTTAGAATGCCTGAATCAAAAAATATTTGTTGAATACCTCCTGAACCTTTTCATTTACAATTTCCCTAAGAATTACCATAATGTCTGAAATGGGCACATCATGTTCCGTTTATGGTGACTCTTAAGTAAGCTTTTAACTTTCAGTGGACTAAACTGCATATACTAAATTGCATCTCTTAGGTAGCTAATGCATAATAACTAGAAGCTGGATTTAAAACATACTTTAAGAAATTCTCATGCAAAGTGAATTATTGAACTCTTTGTTCAAAATGTGCACCTGGGTTGCTTGCTGTAGGATGCTCTCTGCCCACTACAAACACCTAGCAGTGTTGTTCAAAATGAAGAAATGGAAAAATCCAAATTCCATAAATGAGGACTAAACTGAAAGCTAAACTGGTGAGTAGGAGTTGGTATCAGAACTGCCAGTGAGAATATCAGGATCTTAGATGCTGAGGTTATACTGGGGTCGGGGCTGGAATTTCCTGCCTGAAGCTGGAAGCCTGTGAGTGCTGTGCTCTCAGACTAAACAGTGGAAACAGAACTAGGATATGGAGTGACCAGCGGAAGTGATAAGGCAACTTCCCAGTCATTCTGGGCCAAGGGTGGAAAATAAAGTTACTCACAAGAAATTGGAAATCTAAGCCAGCTCTATGCTTGGATGTGGGGCCAAATTCACACCACACATGGAGTTTGGAAAGCCTAAACTGAAAACAACCTTACAAACCCATGCAGAGTGGTAATAACAGAAAATCTAAGTCAGATTAATCTTTTTGTATTAACAGTTAAAAATTTGGAAAAATATTTCTAAAGCAATTGTACAAAGGCATCAGAGAGGGACAAAAAGCAAGTAGAAATGGGGAAGAGCCTACTCTTGAAATACAATGACATCTGGTGTGATTTGGGAGTCAGAGGCTTTTTGTCTGTAGAAATTCCTCAATAAGCATGAAGCTCAGGGTAACAGAAAGCCAGAACCTTCCTCCTTGAGATAGCATAAGACAAAGTTTAGAACTTGCAGAATGACTGGAAGGTTATGGGTAGAAATTGAAGAGAAGAAGGAGCTACAGAAAGAGTGAAACATAAAACCTTAATGTAAACTGAGCCAAAATCCTTGGTAGATCACTAAACCATGCCTGTGTTGGGGAAGGCCTGCAAAGCCCAGCTGATAAGCAGCAGGTGGACACTGAGAGGGTTGAGAAGAGATTTTTTCTGTAGGTCACCACAGGGGATATCAAGGCTACTGCCTGCTAGACCAAAATAAGAGAAACAAAACCCTTTGGGGAAACATAAAATCCAGACTCTGTTCAACACACCATAATAATCATCATCAATCAATCAATGAAAATCATCATCAATCAATCATCAATCAATCAAAAAAAATCACTAAACATGCAAACAAACAGAAATATGTGACTCATTCTCTAAAGAAAAATCAGGCAATAGAAACCAATTCTGAGATGACCTAGAAGTTGCACTCAACAGACAAGAAACTTCTTTAAAACAGCCACTGTTGGAACTACTCAAATATTTTACAGGAAAATACATTCATTATGAATGAACAGAGTGATAATCTCAGCAAAGAAATGAAAATTATAAAAAATAATCAAATAGGGGAAGGATAGGACTTCTGTAATGGTGGCATAAAAAGTTTAGGCAATTGCTTTTTAAGATAAAATTTATAAAATGGGACAAAATTATTTAAAATAATTTCTGTTCTGTGAAAGATAATGTCAAGAGAATGAGAAGACAAGCCACAGACTGGGAGAAAATATTTGAAAAAGACACATCTGGTTACAAAAAGACTCTGAAAATGTAATGCTAAGAAAAGAAACAACCCAGTGGAAAAATGGGACAAAGACCTCAACAGATACCTCCCAAAAGAAGATACAGGTATACTGCATGGTTTAATGATCTACCAAGGATTTTGGCTCAGGTAGCAAATAAGCATATGAAAAGATGCTTCTCCTCATTTGTCAACAGGGGAATACAAGGTCAAACAAAATGAGTTACCGCTACACACTTATTAGAAGAGCCGAATCTGGAACCAATTAAAATTTTAAAACTGAAAAATATAATATCTACAGTCCATGCCCATCACTATGATGGAAGAAAATCCAGTTAGTATAAGAAGACGAGAAAATTATATGAGTCATATAAATAATGTCTTTATTTGTCAATGACATGATCATATACATAGACGATCCTAAAGAATCTACGAAAAAAGTCTACTAGAATGAATTACTGATTCAGTATGGCTGCAGGGTAAGAGTTCGATATAAAAAGAAACATTTTCTACATCTTGGATCAACAGATCAACAAATCAACAGATCTGGATCAACAGAAAGGAATGAGAATGAGAATTCCAGAATTCCAGAAGTGATGGTCTAACAAATGCCTTAGGACCCAGCAGAGGTAGGGACATTTAATAAAACATAAAATTAGGTGGGAAAAGCACTTCAGCAAAACTTTGTATAATAAGAGAAAGAAGAGGTTCCAGCTTCCCCCAGAAGGAAAATCAGGCCTCTTGCTGTAAAATTGCTTTGAGTGGATAAGGTCTAAAAATGTAAACAGCATTTCTGAGGCACAGAGCTAGGTAACCCTTCCTTTGAAGTGACTATGTCTGGGTTGACTACCTGTACTACCTGTACTCTTTCAACTCTTTCAACTCTTTCAACGGCTCTGCAGAGACTTCCCAAGGGCCCTGTCATGCCTTAAATTCCATGCCTGGAATGCTTTAAAATTTTGCATGTTCAATGACTTGCAACTAGCAATCTTTATGTGGCCAAGATTCTGGCAGACACTGTCACAGAAGTGAGCTATGTGAAGATGACTTCAGTAGACTTGGTAGACCAGTAAGCTGCGTGAATGTCAAAGGGTTCCTCTCAGGAACACTGAGCTTGAGGCATTTCATTGATTTGTGGCAGCTGTAGCAGAGATTCTATAACGCTGGGTGGTGAATTATGGTCAGTTGCATCAGTGGGTTTCTTCTAGCATTGTCCCATGGAGTAATTGAGCATGTCTCTTGGCTGCTGTGCTTCCACTTTTAAAACATCCCAACCAGGTTCCCTAGTGTTCCTGAAGATCTTATCTCTGTGATATGCTGTGAAAATTACACTTAAGCTAGTGGGTTCTGTTTTCTCTACAAAGGACATTGATTAATAAAGACTTTGCTCCAGAACTGGTGTCAGGCTATAGACTTTCAAAGAAATGGGGATCTGGAATAAGTTATCTTTTTTCATAGGGTTTGAAGGCAGTGGGGATTGGGTTAGCATTACAGGAGGAGGCACAGGTGTTCTATGGCCTGTTTTGGTTGAGCAGTCTCTTAAATGATCCACCAAGGTCACTAGGAATAAAATGCATTTTGAAAGCAAATCTTCAGTGGCCACAGCCTTTTTTCTAAGAGTTTTATGCTTTTTGCTCTTATATTTAGATTTTTTATTCATTTTGCATTGATTTTTATATACAGTGTGAGGTAAGGGTCCAACTTCATTCTTTGCAAATGGATATCCAATTTACCTAACATCATTTATTAAAAAGACTCCTTTCCCCATTGGTCTCTGCACCCTGGTTGAAAATCATCTGGCCATATATGGGAGGGTTTATTTCTGGGCTTTCTGTTCTATTCCATTGGTCTTTATGGTTGTCTTTTTGCCAGTATCACACTGTTTTGATCACCACAGGTTTATCATAAGTTTTGAAATCAGGAAATGTAAAACCTCCAACTTTGTTCTTCTTTTTTTCAAGATTATTTTAGCTATTTGGGGTCTTAGGAATGGTTTTAACTAGTTTAATAAGGAATAATAATTTTATAATTTAATGATCTGCTAGGTTTCTATTGTTTCCGGGCTCAGTACTGGTCTATGCCATTATATATAAAATATAAAATATTATAAAATAAAATATATATAAAATAAAATAAGTAATGTAAATAAAAAGAAATAGGAATAGTGCAGTGGATTTATTAGGTATGACCCATGCATTCACCCTTAAATATATCCCCTCAGAGAGCCCAGACCTTTCCAGGGCATAGAGACACACACTAATGAAAGAAATGCAGACATATGGGAAAGTGTTTGAGTGGATCTTTTCCATGCATCAAAAATGAATGTGAGGATACTGTCTTTGAAATGGACTTCCTAATGTGAGTAAGGTTGATGGGCCTGGATTCTGAGGGGGGCAGAAGCCAAGTAGTAGTACTCACCTCTAATGGCACAGAGGGTAGGGTTACTATGGCAACCAGCAGAGTCAGCTCATTCATCAGTGATGTGGCCCACAGGAACTTCACAGCGACTAAATTATCACAGGGACCTGGAATAAATAGAAGGCCACTCTACTAAGGTACTACTCGATTTGTATAGCAAAACAAAAAACAGCTGTAGGTCTGGCAAATGGAGACCTAACTTTAGCCACCGCGTCTGAAATCCAGAGCCCCTCATTTAATTTCCATACCCAAGTTACTGTACAGATCATGGATCTCTTGAATAAAGAAAAGACTGTAACAGTATCACTGTAAGTGCTATAGTTCTCTCAATCAGCTTCTCCAAAGGGGCTTATGGAATGACCAATTTGGGAATGACTGGACCAGCTTTTAGTTCACACCAATTCTTAGAGATGGAAAAATCCACTGTGGCCCATAGGCGACAGCGAGGACTTTTAGAGGTCAAGTGATAAACGGAATTCTGACTTGTGTCCCACTCATCGGGGGTCCATGGGTCTATTCTGTGGCTAATTCCTGAGTTCCTAAATACAGAGTTGGAATACTTAGCAACCGACATAATCTACACAGGAGCTCCGTTATGGTGGTATTAATGGAAGCCCCTCGAAGCTCTTCCTCCCAGTGAAAATACAAGCCAAAAGCAACATTATCTCTCTGAAGGAATCACTGAGGTAGGTGCCAATATTACATAATTCATAGGTGCAGAGGTAATGATTTTTATTCTAGCCATTCAACTCACCTGCTTAACCTCTACCTAAAATAGATCATCAGGTCACATACACTGGACTAGCAATCAGAAAAGCATTCAATTTCTCAGAAGAAGTGCTGGAAAGTAGATGCACAGTGCTTGTAGGCAGAATAATGGCCTCCCACGTCCTGATCCCCAGAACCTATGAACACGCTCAGGCAAAGGAGAATTAAGGTTGCAGATGGAATTATGGTTGCTAGTCACCGTTTTTAAAATAGGAAGATTATCCTGGATTATTCAGGTGGATACAATGTAATCACAAAGGTTTACAAATTACATCCTTGTAATCACCTTTGAAAAGTGGAGGGGATTGGGGCTCCTGGGTCGTTCAGTTGGTTGGGCAGCTGCCTTCTACTCAGGTCGTGATCCTGGAGTCCTGGGATTGAGTCCCACATCAGGGTCCCTGCTTGGCGGGGAGTCTGCTTCTCTCTCTGACCTCTCCCCTCTCAGGGTCTCTCTCTCTCTCATAAATAAATAAATAAAATCTTAAAAAAAAAAAAAAAAGGAGGGGATGGGCAGAAGGACAGAGAAGGAAATGTGACTTCAGAAGCTCAGAGTGATGTCATGTTGCTGGCTTTTAACATGGACAAAGCAGTCCATGATCTAAAGAATGTGGGTGGTCTCTATAAGCTGGAAAAGACATGGAAATGGAGCCAACCCAGAGCCTACAGAAAGGAATGCAACCCTGAAGACACCTTAACTTTAGCCCCAGGAGAGATGTGTCAGATTCTGACCCATCTACAGAAGTGTAAGATAATAACTTTGTGTTGCTTAAGCCACTAAGACTGTGGTAATTTGTTATGGCAGCAACAGAAAACTAATAGAAATGTCTTAAAATTCAGTTAGTTTATATGAACCTTTTCTGGAGCAACTGCTAGAGAATGTGGTCTTCCAAAATAAAGGAGTAAATTTTTTTTAAAAAGAGGAAGACAGGGACCTAGGAAACTCCAAGACCTAGCAACTGGGTAGAGGAGAAGGGGCTTCCTGGGAAAGCAGGTGCTGTGCAAGCAGAAAACTCTGTTAGCCCAGGGAGAAGCAGCTGACAGCCTAGGAGCTGTGGGGGAGGAGCGATGGCAGACACTCCATGTATGTGGTCAGGTCACAAAGGGGTTTTAACTCTTCTGAAAAATTGGGAAGGAATTAGTGATCATGACATAGAAAACTAAGCCAGAAACAAAGAGGGAGTTTTAAATCCAGAAGAGCAAGGTTGTTTGTAAAAAGGAAATATAATTGTCATACCCTATTTGTCTTGGAAGTGAACTCTATTTGCATGTTTTAATAACACAGACATAGAAGTAACTTGATTTGAAGGATACAGGGAAGAAAAATAAAGGCTTGGACCTCTAGATCTCCATTTTTATTGGTTTACTGTTTGTTTATAGACTACAGAGGCACAGAATTGAATTAATCATAATCCTTGGTTTATGGCTCACTCTTAATGTTGCCCCAAAGAAAAGCTAGAACCTTGACAACTATTTATAACCCCATCACCCTACATGCGAACCCATATACCTTCTCCTCCATCTCAAGTAACCAATATCCTAAATGTTGTGTCCATGATTCCTTTGTTTTCCTCACATTTAATCTGGGCACTTTAAATTCATGACCACTCTGAAGATAAGGTTCCTCCTAGACTAGAAACAGGAGGATAGAAGGAGCTATTAACATCAACCACTTTGTACCCATAAAGCAGCAAATAGTTTATTCTCAGCAAGAGAGATTACAAAGTCTCAGAAAGGAGAGTGAACTGCAGGGCTTTCTCACACTAAATACTATTAGAATATTATTTAAGTGCCATCTAGCATTGCACGTACCTTATTTGTTCCCTCTTTAGCTACTCCTTTAAATGAAAGAGAAAGGAAGGGGAGGTACACAGAGATGCCAAAGCAAGATGCTAATGGGCTGATCTCAGCACTGTGAGCATCTTCTACCACCTGCAGGCAACACTCCAAGACAGGCTTGCTTCCCCAGTTGATGTTTCCCCCCCATCTTCCAGATTTGCCCCTGAGCCCAGACACTCTGGTGTTGCCTCCTATTATCCTAGAGCCTGTACCTTGGACAGCAGCACAGAGGGCCCTGGAGGCATGCATGTCACACCAGTCTGGAGCAGTGAGGGTTGAGTTGAGCTCTGCCTGTGCCCTCTGAGGACCCCAAGGCCCAGGCTGCCTAAAAGACAACTGTTTGCCTTGGCAACCCACCATGGTCAGTTAAGCAGGGCACAAGCAATCTGGAAGTCACTTACGGTCTATTTGGAAGAGGTTTCTAACCAGAATTGAGTTCTACTGTACTAGAGCAATGGACTCATTAGCCATGGAGCTGTGAGGGCTCTGGGGTCCACTTAGTCAAACATTCCCCGAGCAAGTAACTCAAGCACTTCCTTTTAGGATAGTTAACAGGTTTTACCCCAAAAGTGTCTCACAATTGAGGAAATTTGTAAAATGTTGAATTAAAAACAAATCAAGATTCCTTTTCTACCTGCCTTCTCAAAACCTAATTTCACAATGTAGAAATGATAACACCCAACCCAGAGAACTGCTGTGAGGGTGAATGAGATCATGAGCTGAGAAGCATTTAGCATGTTATCTTCATATTTGGTGTCAGCAAATCTTACTTCCCTTCTCCTTTTCCTATGCTTTTCATTTTTCTTTCAAGTATTCCTCTTGGCTCTGTAAATTATCCCTATAAGCAACCTTCCATGAAATTATGTGACACTGATATCCTGGGCTCTGGGTGGCATCAGAGTAACTACGTATACTACAAAGACCCCTACCCAGCTTACCTGGTAGGACAAGGGGACCCTAGGCCCAGTGGGGCAGAAATCCTGGTCAACACGGGAATGTGGCATTCATTGCACACTCTGAGTTGGAGAACCAATCCCAAGGCTTCAGTGGCAGCTCTACTTCTTCCTGAACCACCAAGGACTCATGGATGGAGTCCTGGGTCCTCAGCACAGATTCATAATCACAAAAGAGGGGATGTGGCAGCCAGTTCAATGGAAGAAGCACTAGACTGAGATCAGAGGTTTCCAGCTGGCTACTGACCCTAGCCAACACATGCCTGTGCTTCCTCAGTTATAGCATGCAGGGGTGTAGGCAGATGGTCTTCATGCTCTCTTTGTGATCCAATGGACCTCCATTTTAAAGGTTACCAACTGTGGTTTAATCAGAAGTCCAAGAAGCATAGTCCATGCATCCAAAATATATTTTATTGAGACTGGAGCACCTACAGTAACGTACACATTATAAAACATCGGACAGACTCAAGTTTAACAACTTTCACATTCACAAATACAAACTGCTTTTGGCTCTGAGGCACACAGAGAACAAGGGGAATGGGGAAGACAAGGTACTGTCTTGGAGGCCCAGACGTACTGGGCCATGTGCAGGTCTTCCCCCACAGAGAAGGGCCTCCTCTGACTTTGCAGTATTTCTAGATGCCCTCACAAGGAGGAAAAGTAAAGCTTTCCCCATGATTCCAGAGCAGGACAAACTATGTGTAATTCTGCTGCCTGTTTTCTTTCTGGTTCAAAGAATTTCCATGGCAGCATTAAGATGAAACCATAGGCTACTTCTTGACACCACAGAGACAGTAGGCACAGACCTGGAAGCCATTTGGCCTGAAAAATCCATCTTGGGAACCCTATGGGCTTAGAAGCCAATCTGTCCCATGAAAGTCAAACATTTCAAACATTCTTATAAATAGAGAGAGTAGGATAATGAACCCCCATGGTTAATTATAGGAAAGCAGATAATATGACCAAGTGCAGTTTCAATGAACAGTCAAGAGATTGAAGTGAAACCTGGACAAAGTTCTTTTCCCCAAACCTCAGTTCTCCACTCAGCTCCATATCCATGTTTGCTTTCAAGATCCATCTGGTGCTAGGAAGAAACCTAAAACCAGTGTAAGAGTGGCAATTGTTTAGGGTGGGTGAATTAAGTTCTATTCTGCCTGTGTCTCCTGGGTGACACAGTGAGTCACTCAGGACCAGACTGAAGGTGATGAAAACACTCGGTCTCTGGAAGGAGATTTCTCTGGCATGTTGAGTCCTTAAGGACCATCATGATGTCACAGGTTTCTGAAGGTGACATGGGAGCCACCAGGGTGATGTTGACAAGTGAGTCGTTTTGGGGGAACTGGTGTGAAGAAGCCGTATTATTATTCAGACAACACAGAGAAGTGGCCTGTCTAGACAGCTTGGGAGGATTTGAAGTGTCTAAGAGCAATTATTTCTGGCATGTTGGAGAGGCTGCTCCATCATCTCCTATAAAATCAGGGCAACGTTTTACCACTTCTTGTTCCATGTGAGTGCAGGAGGGAAGGAATTATGCCTCCTCGATGAGTTTTGTTTCCCGGCTCATCATGATGGCCACCATCTGAGAACTTCATCCAGACCTTTCCCACCACTGGCTACAAGAAGAAGGCAGTCTGTTGGCTCCATGACAGCCTTACTCTTGGGTTCCTCTCCCACCTCTTCTTCCAATTCTTCTGGTGGACACTATCCTTGGGAGAGAGGCTCGGAAGTTCTCTGTTATGCCCTGTTGCTTGCTTGTGTCTATGTGGAAAAGTGTAATTCAGGATGGAAGGGAGAGCGTGTGCACACACACATGCAAAGGGAAAAGTTGTAAATAAATCCATAGCATATTAACAAAATGCAGAAAGGGGTGAATTCTGTTTTCTTCTTTGTGCTTTTCTAAATTTTCCCAAGTTTTAATAATAATCCTTCTTTAAGATAACTCAGTAATTCCTCTTTAAGGGCCCTAATTGGTCCTTTCTTGTCATCTGTCAAGCCAACCACTCTACTACTGAGATTCATCCTGGCCCAGGACTTCAGAAAGTGAGGCCCAAAAACCCTCCATGTCAACTGTGGCTCACTCACCTTTCGATGGCCAATGAACATTGTTCGAGTAGAGTTCTGTGCATCTGGGTCAGCCACGCCCCAAGTATGACTCAGGTGTCCTTTATGAACATTCGGTGGTAGGGAGGGTTGTTAGGCAGCCAACTGACTCAGCCCTCATGTGGGCTGAAGCTGTCCTGGGTTCCCTGGCTCAGGGAACCAAGGTGATATGCCTCGCAGCATTTCTTAGACAGGAATTCATAAACACATGTCTGATTTGTAGTTGCCTTTTAGTTTTCACGTCAAATGGGGTAGGAGGCTAGACAGCATTTCCTAGGAAATCCAGGGTCCCGTGGCTTCTGTAGAGCCTTGTTTCCAGCACTGTGAAGGTCATGTGTGAGGGGACAGGCATTTTTCCAGGCTCCGTCCTCAGGCCCTTTGCCAACCTCGGCTGGGGACAGAGCCTTCTCCCTGCCCCTTCCCGCCTCCCTCTAACTCACTGCCATGATGGGCTCCACAGCAGACAGGTCTGTCTTCCCAGACTGGAGTTGGGAGGAGGGCAAGAGGTTACTGGCCAGTGGAGCCCTCCGGCCATCGCTCTTCTCTGTCCAAGCCACCCTGAAAGAAGCAACTGGGGAGGGTGGCCTCTCCTCCTGGGCCTTGGGCAGCCTTTGGCACATGCTCAGTAATGCCTTCAACTCGACCCTGAAGTTCTCATTGAGCCAGCAGTAGATGAAGGGATTGTAGCAAGTGCTGCTCATGGCAAACCAGTGGAAGGCGAAGTAGAGGGCATTGTTGGTATGGATGACCTTGCTGGACAGGAGGAGGACATAGCAGTTGAGGGGGAACCAGCAGAGAGCGAAGAGGACCACCACCAGCATCAGCATCTTGATGGTCGTCTTCTTCTTACGCCGAAGGGCCAGGTACTGCTCCGTGGTCACATCCCCAATGGTGTTGCACAACCACAACTTCTTGGCCACTCGGGCGTAGGCCACGGAGATGATGAGGAGGGGGAGGATGTACAGCAGGATGAAGGTGGCCAAGTCCAGGTACTTCCAGAAGAGGTCAGCTGGCTCAGGGAAGTCTGGCAGGCACAGGGAGCGGACAATGTTCTCACTGGTGGCAGGGGGGACAGGGAGAGACAGAGATATAGAAACAGGGAGAGGCAGAGATGGAGAAAGGAAGAGGAGGGTGTGCCATTAGTGTGGAAAGGCTTCATCCCAAGAAGCACTGGCCTTCCTCCCCACTGGGCTCCCAGCTCATCCCTTATAGCGCTTTTGCTACAGCGAAATTATCTGGGACATTTCTGGCTCTCCCACTAGGCTGGGAGTTCTATAAGGATAAGGAGAACATCTGCTCTCTCTGTGCCTCTTAACCTTGTATTACTCTTGAATAGGCCTGTAACAGAGACCCAGTAAATATTTGTTCAATGAATGGATAAAACACTGGTGTTCCTCGTCTTAGAACTAACTCACCCTGAGAGTACAACGTGCTCAGGAAATCCTGGAATTCCCCAGTTTATCACCTACTCCCATTCCAGAGGGGAATTAAGGAGGGGGGCTAAGAAATGATGGGTCTTAAGAATGTGAGTGGCAGAGCCCCAACTAAAATACCTTCAGCCATTCATATAACGAGTATCTCTTTTCTATGGAATGCACCTGGTCCTCTTTGAGGAATCCCCAGAGCTCGTGTGTTAGGACTCCGCAGATTCTGACCTGCTGAACCAGGAAGCGCTAGGCACCCAGGAAGGGCCGGCAAGTACCTCCCTCGGCATCCGAACTCCCGCTTCGGGGAAGTGAAAACCGCGGGGCCGTTTTGACGGAAGGCGGATTTCAATACTCTCACATGTAGGAAGCCACGCCACGAGATCTGTTACTTACAAAGCCCAGAACGGAGGCACCGGGAGCTGGGGAAAGGGCAGTCCTCTGTCCGCGTCACCAGCAAGCACGCGATAGAAAGCAGGGGTGCAAGTACCTCCTGTGTGGAAGGTGGCTGGGGCGGGGCTCACTCGAAGTGGTCCCTTTAGAAGGTGACCCAGGAAAAATAAGGCAGGAACTTGTGGTGGGAATCCTAACCCCGTGTCCTAATCTAAATGTCCTGATTGTGGGTGTGAACGGAGTTGTCATACTGCAAAAGGTCTAAACTCAAAATGGCTGTTTTCTCCTCCCACCCTGTGGCTCATTGCTCTTGTCCTAGGTGCTGGTGGCCCTCATTACTGATAGAGAATTCTCTCTGCTTCTGTTAGCAGGGGGAAAAAAAACAAACAAAAAACCCCAGCTCCCTCAGTGTGAGGGCAGATGGGAGTCCGAGTGCTAGGGGATTTGGGTATGTGATTCATTTCAGTATCATAGAATTTGGGGAGGGAGCCTTTATAAATTACAGCTGACCCTTGAGCAACAGAGAGGTTAGGGGTACCAACCCCTGCACAGCTGAAAACCCATGGCTGAGTTTTGACTTCCCCCAAATTTAACTACCAATCACCTACTATTGACTGGAAGCCATACTGAAAACATAAACAATTGATTAACACATTATTTTGTGTATGTATTAAATACTGTATTCTTCCAATAAAGTAAGGAAAAGAAAATGTTATTAAAATAAGAAGGATTTTAACCAACTGAGTGGCTCAGTGGGTTAAAGCGTCTGCCTTCAGCTCAGGTCATGATTCCAGGGTCCTGGGATCGAGTCCCGCATTGGACTCCCTACTCAGTGGGGAGCCTGCTTCTCCCTCTGCCTCTGCAGCTCCCCCACTTGTGTTCTCTCTCTCTATGACAAATAAGTAAATAAAATATTTAGAATTAAAATATTTAAAATCAGGAGAAAGAAAAAAAAACACCTTTCTAGTGCTGGAATCTATCAGTGGCAAAAATCCACATAGAAGTCGATCCACACCGTTCGAACAAGTGTTGCTCAAGTGTCCACTGCAGCTGTAATCAGCCTTCAGACTTAGTCTCTTGACCCTGCCTGTGGCACAGAAATGTATGTTTCTAAGTGCACACCTCAGGAGGAGTAGTGCGTGGCGACTGTGGGACACACTAGCACTGTGCCCCTAGATCCTCTCAGATCCCTTTTACAGGTCTGCAGTGCCAGGACCCTAGCCCCCAGACAACCCTGTGATCTTGTAGGTACCTAGCCTCGGGCCACTGAAATCATTTCCTACAGATCCCCTAAGAGCCAGAAGGGGCTGGGAGTTTCCATGTTCCCCAGGGAAGCCTGGAATATGAAAGCCCAGCTCCCTTGCTTCAAGGCTGAACAAACTCTGTGTTATCTTTGCTCTAGAGATCCGGTGCAGCTGGCTGTAGCTACCCCCAACAACCTTCCACCCCCAAATTGCACCTTCCCTTGGTCTCCCTCCACTTGCTATCCTGCATCCCCTTTCCCTCAGCCATGACCCCTGGGAGCACTTCCTTATAATTGATCTGTATCATCACAGGGTCTATTTCTAAGGAACCTCATCGAAAACAACTATGAACTGATGAAAATCGCTTGAAGCTCATTCGTTCACTCACTCATTTATTCAGTAAGTAAGTGATTACGTGCTGAGAGCCTGTTACGTGGAGACAGTAAGTTAGGTGCTAGGGGACACCAAGGTAGCAGAATCAGAAATGGTGCCAACTCTCCCCAACCTTACAGTCTAGCTGAGGGCAGCACCTTCAGTGAACTAGTACCACACACAAGTGTTTAAATTTTTAAAAAATGAAGCGCTTTGAAAGAAATTCTCATTCTGTGAGAGGATGTGACTGACAAGGCAGCCTGAAAGGGAGGCGGAGGAAGTGGAGCTTCCTGCCTCAGACACACGGACACAGGCATGTTCTGTTTGCAGGTCAGGTGAGAGTATTTAAACATCACCATTTTAGGGGTGCCTGGGTGGCTCCGTCATTAAGCATCTGCCTTTGGCTCAGGTCATGATCCCAAGGTCTTGGGGTCGAGCCCTGCGCTGGGTTCCCTGCTCAGGGGGAGCCTGCTTCTCTCTCTCCCGCTCGCCCTAGCTTATGTTCCCCCTCATGCTGTGTCACTCTGCCAAATAAATAAATAAAATCTTAAAAAATAAATAAATAAACATCGCCAATTTAGAATTTTGCCTCTTGGTCTGTGTGATTGTGTGGGTACGCGTTCCCAGTGAAAGAAGCTGCTCGCTACTGCCTTGACCTTGCAGACAAACTGGGTGGAGAACAAGGAGGGAGCCGAAGTGGTTAAGAGGAAGAGAGGAGAAAGAGAGGAAGGGATGCCACAGACAGTCGTCGTTATCGGCCCCCCCCCACCCCCGCTCAGAAGCAAGAGGACGGGAGACAGACAGAGGGAACAGCTGGGTGCAGCAGGTACTGGGGTCAGGGCCGGAGTGGGGATGCTCAGATTTCCCTGTCAAGGTCCTCAGTGGCCACAGGCTGCTCCTTACTAGCCAACTCACCTGTACTTGAAGGTAAATAATTTCTGGCAGATGGCGTGTGGGAGTGAAAAGAACGTTGCCATGGTCCAGATGACCGTGATGTAGATGACCCCTTTCGTGATGGAGATCCGGGGTTTCAACGGATGCATGATGACCTGGAAAACAAGCATTGTGTGTCGCCAGCCGAAGAAATGCAGAAGCAGACAGAATCCTGACGACGCAGCTGCCGTGTCTCTCGGAGGCAGGCAGGTCCGATTTATAAAGGAGCACCCCTTCATTCAGGATGAAGCCCCTGGACCACGCCACCCCCATGGCCCCCCTCCAGCAGGTCGTCTGGACTCAGAGACTCCAAGCAGCTCAGAGCCGTCTTGCCATCATATGTGGCAGAAGGAGGGGGCGGGGCAGGGGTGGGGTAGGAGGTCTGCTTGCATGATACCCACAAGGCCAGCAGAAGGACAAGCCATGGTCGGCCTCCACCTTGGGATCGTGCCCTGCCCCCTCCCCCTGGACCCTTTAGGTCATGGAGGGCTCTGACCTCATGGGAAGCTGCATGGACGTTTATCTGGGGATTCACAACACTGGTGATGAAATTATTTACTTATTGGGGTGCCTGGGTGGCTCAGTGGGTTAAAGCCTCTGCCTTCGGCTTGAGTCATGATCCCAGGGTCCTGGGATCGAGCCCCGCATCGGGCTCTCTGCTCAGTGGGGAGCCTGCTTCCCCCTCTCTCTCTGCCTGCTTGTAATCTGTCAAATAAATAAATAAAATCTTTAAAAAAATGTATTTATTTAAATTATTGCATTCGTTGTTAAAGCTGCAGTGGGGTCCAGCTTTCCCACGCCTATAGTAAAGCCTGGATTGCAGACTTTGGGCTGAAAAGCATCCTGGAATTGCCACAATGTGATAATCCATTCTCCTTAAACCTTTAGGTCAAGACTTGGGAATCTCATGGCATTCTCGTCTTCTAAGAGCAGGAGCATTCTCTTTCTTACAAAAGGCGCCCTGAGACAGGTGAATCCAGGGTTAGGGGGAGAGGTCATATAGAGTGACACAGTGGACATTCTGGCTGTGTCTCCCCAAATTTTTCTCCAGTTTTTTTTCTAGGTTTTATGGGAGGAAGTCACAGGCATTAGAAGTGGCTCTGCACAGCCCCCTTCTGGAGCTTGCCCTTCACGCTCCCTCCTTGTTCAGGTTGCTGAGAGAAGTGAGAGCCTGGGTCAGAGGCCCTGGATATCACTTGAAGATTTCACTGGCTTTGGGACGAGTCCCCATTTCGGGGGTTTATAACACAGCATCGTGATCAATGTGGGCAAGACTTATCCCTGAACTCCCCAGACCAACCCACCTTTGGCCCAAGGGTCACTCAGCCATGTTAAGATGGGGGTAAGCACAGGCCAGGTAAGGGCGACCCAGAATCCCTCTTGTTGAATTCAGGGAGAAGGTTAAGAAAGGCAAATATATTTGTATGCCAGAAAAATATTTGTATGCTAGCTTTTCAGACATTGCCCAAAGCGTCTGCAATAGAAACGCCAAAATGACGGACTTGCAGGGCTGAAGAAATCTGTTTGCCCAGCCCAGTTCCCTCCCAATGATGAATGTCTGCTAAACCATCCCTTTCAAGTGTCATCCCGCCCTTGTTTAAAAGTGGCCAGTGAAATGAAACTCATTACCTCCCCAGGCAGCTCTGTTCTATGTAAAAATTCTTTCTCACACTGAGCTGTATCTTTGAATTTGCGTCTTTGAAGCCTCCTCTCCTTTGGTCTTTGTTTGCGTCTCTTGGAGCTACTCACAATAAATTCTACCCTCTCTGTCCGGTGGCCCTTATGGTATGGGCCTTGTAAGGTGCCCCTCAGCTTTCTCAGAGCAGGGTGGTCTAGTGATCAGAGCAGAGGCTTGAAGCCAGACAGACCTCAGTGCTAATCCTAGCTTCATCAGTCACCAGGCAGGTGATCTTGGGAAAGCTACGCACGCACTTTCCTTCGCTTCCATTCCTCGATTCCACACAGACCTAAGGACGCAACATGGACCAACTAAGTCAGTGTGTGGGAGGTCCTTGCCACAGAGGCGTCCTCCTCCAGGATAGGCATCCCCAGGCCCTCTTTGGTTTCCTTTGCCATATCCACCACATGCGTCTGATGGGGCAGGACAGCGAGCAGGAACTTCCTGCCCTACCCTGAGGCCCGCTCCTGCCACCTGGATACTCTAGCTTCCTCCTCGATAACGGGGGCCAAGAAACAGCCATCTCCCTTGACTCTGTCCTGCAGTGATTTGCCAATCTCTTTTCATGTGTGATTTTCAGGTTGGCTTTTCTACACCCAAGACAAGCTCATTAATTTCTGAGACACGACATGGAAGCCTTTGCTGAAAAAACAAACTGGGAGTAATGATTTTCTCGTAGCACTTAGCACACGCGTTTTAAAATGCCTAGCCTGGGTGCTCAAACTGATCAATGAGACAACTACGCATACTGAAACATGTGCTAGAACACTGTGTTGGACCCTGCAGTTCCCTGAGAAGCGAAGCCTGATGGGGACGGACAGGGGGTCAGGGGTAGGTGCCCTCACCTGGTGGCGGTCAACGGCGATGGCCGTCAACGTCAGTGCGGAGACATGCAGGGAGCAGTACTGGGCGAAGCGGCTGACGTGGCACATGCCTTTCCCGAACACCCAGGTGCTGTTCACAAAGCGGACCTGGAAACCAGCCCACAGAGGTCAGAGGCCTTGAGCCTGACACCCAGCCCCTGTGGCCTCTGAGGAGCATCCCTCAGGAGGTTTCTTCCACTCCACTCTCCTCAGCTGTGGGTCACACACGATTTCCTCCAGCAGGACTGATTTCCAATCACTTGATTCAGGGAAACCTGATCACGTTGCTGGGGCCTCCCCCTGTTAGGTGCCGGGAGAGTGTGGGAATCTGTGGGCTTTGGACTTGGACTTGCCACCTCCACTGGCCTCTAGATGTGTGGCCTGGGCTGAGGGATACAATCTCTCTGAACCTCAGTTTCCTTATTTGTAAAACGAGCCTTAAAAATCTCTACCTTGCAGGCTTATTGTAAGGATTAAGGTTTCAGAAGGTCTATAAAGGGGGGAACACCGTGTCTGGCAGATCAGTAGAAAGATATTATTAGAAAGAAATAGGAGCTATTTTTCTGGTAATAATAAAATCCATTCTTGGCCCGCGTGAGTTCAGACTTAATGGGGGACACACATAGGAAAAATCACAACAGCGCGTGGGGGCTGTGCTCTCTAATGTTGACTAAGCAAACCTGCAAGTCCATCTGGGAAGGGGACCGAGGGGCCTGGAGAGCGGCAGGCAGGCTGGGGAGAAGACAAGCTCCAGGCCAGCGTGGGGCCCTAGGAGCAGACCGAGGCCTCATCCCACATCACCCACAGCTGCCTGCTCACTCCCTCAGTGCTCCAGCTGCTCCTGACCAAGTCTGGGGAGAGGACCCAGTATCTCAGGATGCAAGAAGGGAAGTATTCAGTGCCAGAGAAGGCCCGGAGAGAGGGCCACAAGGCGGGGTGGGAGAGGGCTGAGGCTGATAGGAAACACGATCGAGTAAATAACAGAGCAAGTCAGTTGGACAGGAAGAATACCATCCAGTGATTTACAACAGAGTATTTGCCTCTTACGACTGTCACCTGGGGCAAAGCTCTTAGGCTCTATGAGCTTTACTGTCCTCGTCAGTAAAATGGGCTAAAGTTGTTGTGAAAATCGAACAAGAAAGAACACGTGGAGAATAGGTAGAACAGTGCATTGTACAGAGGAATCACTTAACACAGTAACTACTCCCGTTACAACAGGAGATGAGCTCCTGTTACGACATGAGATGAGCTTTAAAGAGTAAGTAGTCTTGGGCGCCTGGGTGGCTCAGTCGGTTAAGCGTCTGCCTTTGGCTCAGGTCATGATCCCAGGGTCTGGGATTGAACCCCGCGTCGGGGTTCCTGTTTGGTGGGAAGCCTGCTTCTCCCTCTCCCACTCCCCATGATTGTGTTCCCTCTCTTGCTGTGTCTCTCTCTGTCAAATAAATAAATAAGAAATCTTTAAAAAAAAAAAAAAAGAAAAGAAAAGAAAAAAGGAATAAATAGTCTTTGTTCCTATAGTAGTAAGAACAAAGGCTTGGCCCTGAGTCAGAAATCCCAGGCCCTGTTTGAGGAATAAGCAGTGAGATGGTTTGGCGGGGAGTGTGTGGAAGAGAGTCGCGAGGGACCACGAGTGTGGCCAGATCGTGACACTAGGACAGCAGACCAAAGATTTACTCTCTGTGGGGCTGGGAGCCAGCAGCCATATGAGGCTTTTGAGCCGTCCATGAACATTATGGGGCTAGACATTGTCAGCGATTCCTGCTTCTCACCTCCCACCTTCAAGACATTACAGAGCCAACCGGGGCTGCCTTGCACGGCTTTCAGATCATCTCCTCTTCTACAGTCCCAAGGCAGTGGTCCTCGTGGCGTGCCCCACCATTTCTCCCCCAGACCATTTCCATTGGCCACTTGTGATTCAGGCTTCACACTGCTGATGGTATTTTCCCAGCTAAAAATCCGATTACTGTCACCTTCCCACTTTATTGTCACCTTCCCGCTTGGCCTCATCCTGGCCTTCGGGACAGAGCCAGATGCCTCCGGAGCACCCAGGCCCCTTCACAAGCTCGTCCCAGCCTTCCTGGCCCACCTCCGCTTGTCCCCAGCTCTCCGCGCACCCCCCACCGCCCCCTGCCCCCCCCCCCCCCCCCCCCCCCCCCCGCACTCTCCCCCCCCCCCCCCCCCCCCACCCCATCGAGAGCCACTCAACATCCCCTCAATACAAAATGAGCTTTGACACACTTTGCCTTTGGTCTCCCGGTCCCTGTCTGCGTGGAGCCTTCACCTCGACCTGGGAAACTCCGGCCCTTCCAGGCCGCTTTGAAATGTCACGTTCTTTGTACAGTCTCCTGTGACCCTCTCCTGGGACTCTGGCAGGACAGAACCAATGATTCTCTCCTCTAGGCTCCACCACATTCTATGCATGCCTCTGCCACCGGAATTATAAGTAACTGTTTGCTTTTCTCTCTCGATGACCACAGCTGAACTTCACGCTCACTGTCGTGTGTAAAGTGGACAGTAAAGGAGACCAGAGACGAAGAACGTTGTCACCAACTAGCTGGAAGACAGGATGCCTTACCTTAGAAGACACTCCCCACAGCCCTTTCATATACTCTTGTGCTTCAAGGTAACAGGGGATACGGGATTGGGGGGCGGTGGTATTTGGAGCCCTTTTGTCCTTGGCTGGTGACAAGAGGATTCAGAGTAGCCAGGAATCAGATATAAGCTGGCCAGCGAGCAGAAAAAGTCCATGGTTTGGAGTAGCGGAAGCTTAACATAGTCCAAGAACACCCCCACCCCCTCACCTGCCACCCCCGGGTTCAGTGGCTTAGTAGACAGACCTCTGGACTTGAGTCAGAAAAGTAATTCTTATCATGCCTTTTGCCAATTACTAGCTAAGTGACCTTGTACAAGGGACTGAACCTCTATCTGTGCCTTAGTTTCCTCACCGGCAAAACGCAATTTTCTCATAAGTGAGGAGAAAAGAGAGAATGTAGTATTAAAATATGAGGTTTGGAAGGATGTTCACACAAGTGGGAGTTCACCCTCTTCCTTTGGCTTGTCTATTATTTCTGGTTGAGTATGAGTGTGAGAGACAGAGAGGGACGGAGAGAGACAGAGAATCTGCTTTGGTCAAAATACCAATAATAACAAGGTTATTCCATGAAGTGGTAAAAAAAAAACCCAAAAAAACAAAAACAAAAATGTGACTCATGCTGCAGAAACCTAAGGGATAACTGTCATTAGACTGCTTGGTCCTAGCCCTCACAATCCCAAACCACCCAGGAGCACCACACTCCCGAGTCCCAAGTCCCGGAGGGACGGGAAGGACACCGCTCATGCCAAGCAGCCAGTGCCTTGGTGTGGGGGTGGAGGGTGGGGAGGTGTTCATCTACCACCCACGTGCAAGTACCCCCAGCCCAGCCCTGGGACTCAAGCCCACCTCATTCTCATCTCTTCCCCAACACACTTCTGACACAGCCTCATTGTCAAACCACAAAAGAGAGACGCAATTTAAATAAGTGTTCTAGGAAAATGCACTTAAGTGTCCATTAACAATTAGCAATTGTTTGCTGTTGCAGCTGTGGCACAAAGCAGCACCCTAGGGTGGCAGCGGGGCATTGAATGGGCTGGAACTTTGGGGATGGGGGGGACTTAGCCATCTCTGCCAACATTTCCAGGAGCTTCGATTTACCGCTTGATATCCAATAGGCCCAAAGGCCAGTGCTATTAAACAGGAAGTGGTCATTCGCTCCGGGGTGACTGCAGACACTCCAGTCACTGACCCCAGTGCCCCCAGCTGCAGAAGTTCGGGCTCAAAAGGTGATGAGACAGAAAAGAGAGCGAGAGGGAGGACAGAAAAAACCACAGACCGGAAGAGCGGGAAAGGGAGGATAGAGACAGTCACCGGGAGGGAAAAAGATGAAGACACAAAGAGTCAGAGCAAAGGGACAAAAGTCTGCGAGACAGGGCAGAGTTCAGACTTCAGCGAGGAAGCCAGAAGGGAAGGAGCTGGAGAGGCGCAGCCCGTGCCCCCACCCCCCACCCCCGCGCCTCGGGCCAGACCCGGGGCAACCGGGGGAGAGAACTGTAAGGACCGAGGAGAGAGGGGCGCCGGGCAAGCGGGACGGGCGGGGGCAAAGCGGGGGCCGGGGCCTCACCAAGGTGAAGGGCGTGTTGAGCAGCGTGATCATGATGTCGGCGACCGCCAGGTTGACGATGAAGAGGCTGGTGGCCGAGTGCATTCGCTGGTTCTTGAAGATGACATGACAGACCAGGACGTTGCCGAAGAGCGAGAAGACGATGATGAAGGAGTAAGCCACGATGAGGAGGGCTTTCACCGTGGGGTTCTGGGACTCGGCCCCGTAGCGCCTCCGGCCCACAAAGTTCTGCCAGTCGGAGAAGGTGTAGTTGCTCCAGAAGAAGTGCGAGGCGTTGGGCACGGCCAGGGCCGCCTCCAGGCCCGGCTCGTCGGCCCGACCCTCGGGGCGCTCCGCGGATCGCACCAGCGGGAGCAGGCAGAGCAGCACCCCGCGCGCGCCCATCCTGCGGGAGCCCCGGCACCCGAGCCCGCGCCGCGCCCACGTCCGCGGGGAGGGGAGGGCGCCGGCTGCGCTCGGGGGTGCTGGCCGCACTTCTCACGCTCTGCGCAGCTCCGCGCCGCGGCTCCGGCTCCCGCCCCGGCTCCCGCCCCGGCTCCCGCCCCGGCTCCCGCTCCGGCTCCCGCTCCGGCGGTGACGCGCGCCCGCTCCGCCCGCCCGCCCGGCTGCCCCTTCGGAAATGCAACCCCGCGGGGCTCGTAAGGCTCTCTCCCCGCGCGCTCTCGCCCGCTCGCTTTCTGGCGCGCCGCACTCCGCCCGCTCCCACGCCGGGAGTACAACTCCGCCCGGCTTCCGGGGATCTGTCCCTGTCACACTCGCCCCGCCATCCCGCCCCAGCCCGGTTACTGTCAAGGGAGAGGGCAGGCGGGTGGCAGCCGCCCCCGTGGGGGTGCCTGGCCCTTGGGGCGCGCAGCTTGTCAAGCCTGGTGTGCGGGCTCTGGGCGGCCCCCTGTGCGGAGACGGGGATGCACAACGCCTGTGCCCTCGGAGCGTCAGCCCGGGCGCGGTTTCCACACTGCGGTGGATCCCTGGGTCCGGCTGTTTTTAAGGAACAAGGCGAGTAAGGCAATGGAGGGGAGGGCTTCTCCAAACCCCTTCACCACCAGACTTCAGATTTGCTGGAGGGCTTCCTAGGTTTTGTTTCCTGCAGGTCTTAAGACAATGGGGGTGGTGGTGAGGGGGAGGGGTAGGCTTTTCCAAGGAAATTCTTCAAAGCGGAACAATCTGCTGACAGGATCAAAGAATCAAAGGAGATAAGTAGCTGCGTCCCCCCTGTGGCCGGAGAAGCTTTTGAAGCTTGAGGAAGGGGTGTATTACCCATGTTTCTGTTCTCTGCCTACTCCACAGGAAATCCTGGTACCTTGCTCACCCGTTTCCATTCCCATTGAGTAGTCTCTCCCAGTCATGACAACCTGGCCACCCACCCACTGACCCCATCCCGGGGAGTCAGGATCAAATCACAGCTTTGTCACTTCCTAGCTATGAGATCCTGGGCAAGTTAAATTTAACTTTTCTGCCGTTGGTGAAAAGCTTTCTAGAGCGCCCGGGTGGCTCCGTTGATTAACCGTCTGCCTTCAGCTCAGGTCATGATCCCAGGATCCTGGGATCCAGCCCAGCAATGGCTTCAGGCTCCCTGCTCAGCGGGGAGCCTGCTTCTCCCTCGGCCCCCTACCCCCAGCCCTGCTTCTGCTTGCTCTCTCTCCCTCACTCGCTCTCAAAAAATTAAATAAAATCTTTAAAAGAAAAAAAAAAAGCTTTCCTTTTCCCCCTTGTGGGATTTTCAGAGACCCATGAATGTCCCCACTACCCTGCCGTCTGGTGCTAGGTATGCAGTAATCTGTGGACTGGCATTTGTAACTGAGGGCGCCACACCCATTCAAATGGTAAAGGTCAGGTAGACTGTCTACGGCATTATCTCCCCCTGCTGGGACTCCACCAAAAGACTTAAGTCCAGGTTCCTTCTGAGAATTCCTTTTGGCCCAGGGGAAAGCCTGCTCCTTTGTCCCACCTTCACCCTGAAGAATGGGCCCCGCCCACCATAGTCCTCTATATTTCAGGAGGTCAGGAGGAGAGGCCCCAGGCACCTCTCACTTTGGAACTTTTCCAGGGGAAGTTAGATGTAAGCTTCTGTACCTCTTCAAACTTCAGGGATACAGTTCAAGCTCTCCTACTGATAAGCGGCTAGGAAATGGTTTAAGCGTCATCACAATAAAATACAGGTGCACTTCCCCAGGTGGGCGGGAGCCTGGGAAGTTTTCCTAGAAAGGTGGTACTTTGGTTCAGTCCTAAGGGAGGAAGAAACAGGTCACAGAGGAGGCAGAGGGAAGAAGATGGAGTATTCCAGAAGGAAGGAACCATGGTACATGCAAAGACATAGAGGTGAGTATGCTCCTGGCACATTCAGCGGCTGTAAGAGTGATATGAATGCATTCCCGAAGGCCCTTGGCATTCACCAAAGGGCGGTAAGTACAAAACTGACAAGATCACGTCTGCATTTTAGAAAGAACCCTCTAGTGACTTCCTGGGAAATGGGCTGCAGCCGGAGGCAGGAGGTTTGGCAGCTGGTCAAGTGATCCAGGATCAGAGGTGAGACCTGAATCAAGGAGCTGGCAAGGGGAAGAGCAAGGGTGACAGAGATGGGAAGGAGGACATGTGGCTGATTGCCTCGTTTTCAGTTTGAAGTCAAACACAAAAAAGATCCTCCTCTGACCTCACTTACCTCTCTCCATTATTTTATCTGCAAATTCAAAGGGGTCCATTCTTGTTTCCAGTTTTTCCTTCACATTCACTCTTCAGGCAACTCCGTGTAGGGGAGAGTATGGTGAGCAAATGTCCTTCAATTCTGCTGATGGACCTGGTGGGTCCCAGAGGATTAGGTGGTCAGAATAGGGGATTATGTGACTGGTCCTAGGAGAAGGGACAGGATGCCAGGCAGATCAAGTAATAGGTATTTAGTTCTAGAAAAGAAACAAGAGACTGCCTGTAAGCATGTAATTCAAGAGCCTGGGTAGACTTAATGGTCTACTAATGTGACTTGGTACCATCTCAGGGAGGCAAGGCTGGAATGTGCTGGTAATTTAGAGAACAGAATCCTACTTAATCAAATTGTTGAGAAAGAATGAATGGGCAGACTAAGTTTAGTCAGCCTGGAGCACACAGAAAGGAATCAAAGGTAGGCAGTGTCCTTCCAAGCACTGTCCCCCATGTACCCTGCTTGGTGCTCTGTGACAGGTGCACTCATCTGCTCCTAATTAATGCCTTCACTTTGATACATTTCTCCCCACATCCCCCTTGGTGATTTGAGAGCATTTATGCCAGATGCCTGAAACCTCCCCTCCATCGGAAGACAAGACGACATATTTTAGCTCTTAGCTTTCCACAGAAGAAAATTCTGAGACAAAGATTCTAGAGGAAGGGTTTATTTGAGAAATGAAGGCAAACACCAGTAAGGGAATGGAAAAGCGAGACAAGGTTGGGAAAGGGCCAGTAGTCTATTGGCAGGCCAGCTACCACTGTGAGTGACTGGAGCCCCTTCCTTTTGGGAAAGCCATTGCAAAGCAGACACATCAGCTATCCAAACCAGTAGACAAGAGCTGGATATCTACCCACCCAACTCCTATCAATCTGGTTGAAGGCTGCTCCCAGGGGTGTGATAATTCTCTTGTACTTCCAGCTGTCAAGGAGACAAGTAAATATTGGTTCTGGTTGGAATTTGGACAGATGTGCTATTCTGTGAGCATTCGGCTCTCCGATCAGTCTCCCAAGTTCCCAGCGCCCAACTCTCCTGGCCCGAATTTACTCTCAACTGTAGCAACAGCCCAGTGCTTGATGAAAGAAGAACATCCCCCACCCACCCCACGTCAAGGCTAAGTTTTTAAAAAGAAGTCCCTTCCTCAGAGACCTTAATGGTTCTGTAACATTATCATTTGCTATTATGAAGATGATTTGGGAAGACACAGAGCTGCTCTTACAGAATGAGACAGCTCCTTCCTTTGTGCGTTCTGAATAAAACTGAGGACGCTGTGTAGAGTCAGGCTGTGCCAGATAGTAATTATATTTCTGTCTCTAATAATAGTCACACATATTAAACATACCAAAGAGTAGAGAATTTAACTCTTTCAAATGGACTTGAAACAAGAAAAATAGTAAATCACCTCACCATCATTCACAAGACCAAGAATTACAGAATGGTAATATCATACAGAGGCCTCAGAAAGAAGTGTTTGAGAGCCCCACTCCATCAACATTCCCAGCACTGCAAGTAGTTGCTCCTCTAACGCCAGGGTTATTTCCTGAAAAGGTCCTACTTGAGTTAAAAATGCTCCAACCCACAATTCTTCTCTCGTGCCAATCATTGGCAGAGGGGAAGAAAGAACAATTAGCATCATGTCAGGCACATGACTGTCACTCAAAGTTGATCTGTTTTAATGGCAAAGGTGGGATGGCATCATACCTTAGTTACAAAGTGAATCAGGTAGACCTGAAATAGAAAGTATGGCTTAAGATATTCCCAACGCAATAAAAACACCGAGTGTGGGCATGTTACCCCTGGAATCGGTTTCCAAGTATGCTGAAAATATTCCAGTACCCTGGAGCTATAGACTAAAATGATATATTTAGGGGCACCCAGGCGGCTCCATGGGTTAAGCATCTGCCTTCGGCTCAGGTCATGATCCCAGGGTCCTGGGTTCCAGCCCTGCATCAGGATCCTTGCTCAACGGGGAGTCTGCTTCTTCTCCCTCCCCCTCTGCCTGCCGCTCCCCATGCTTGTGCTCTCTCTCTGACAAATAAAGTCTTCCAAAAAATGATATATTTAGGATAAATAGAAGAAGTACACCCAAATTCCAACGTATAGTTTGTGGCTCCGAATACTTTGGTAAGTTGTTTGAACTTACTCCACACTTTTACATAGGCAGTTTTATAAATGATGGAGCGGGTATTGGGCCAACTCATAGCAGCCCATTTAATCCCTACAGTAGACTACTGGTAGCCTTAGTGGTGCTACCACAGAACTCCTAGCTACTCTTGGTGATTCAGAGTGCCATCCTCCAGCATCTGGTCCTCTTGAACTAAATGTCCCCCAAGGTGATCTCAACCATCTCCATTGGTTGAACCATCATTCACAAGTGACTCCAAGATCTGTATCTCTACTTATCAATCCTCTTGAAAGCTCCCGGTTGTTATGACACATTGGGCTGTTGCCTGGACATTCCCACTTGGAACACCCCCCACACTTACAATTCAACATCCTCCAAACTAAACTCATTGTATCCCCTCCTTCCCTTACTTTCTTACACTTGCTCCTTTTCTTGTTCACTTGTTCACCATGGTTAGAGTCTTGCAGTGGCCTTACAGCCCACCCCCACTTCATGATGCTATTGCATTCGAAGATGCTATTTCTGTCTCGAATCAGCCTCCCTCTGATCCCAGGGCCAGAAAAACTCCTCCTCTCGGAAGACCTAGCCGAAGTCTTCTCTCTCCTGTGAAGACTCACTGACCTCCTTGATTTCCACAACCCAAGAACAAGCTGTGTTGCCTTATCTATTCAGTTAAAAGTGCTCCTGTAAAATGAGATCCATTCTCGGATGTGCACTTCCCTTGTGGTGCTCTGTTTGTGACTTACCTGTCCACCTTTGCAGGCCAGGATGGTGTTATTCTGCACGTCATGTCTTAGAGCCTTGCACAGTGCCCAGACAGGAGAAATAGTAGTGTCTATTGTGGTAGACACTGGACTTGGAGTCAGATGACCTAGGAAGCAAGTCTTAAACTTTTCTTGGTACTCCTTTTGCTATCTAGTAGGATTCTGGGGGCATATCTAAGTTCTCATCACAGAAAATTATATAAATCTTCATCTTCTAAACTCAATGTAAAACCATCCTTCTGTGGAATTATCTCCTGATCATTTAACGACTTAAAATGAGGAATCTTCATTAGATCTCTGAGGGGAGCAAAGAGAAGATAGGATTCTTCTAACGGGTGGAGCCGTGGAGTTCATATTTCAAGGTTTTCTGTTATCCTACAGGTTGAGTCATATTTCCTAGCACAAGCTCTAATTCTATGCTCTTAATTGCTATTGAGCTATTTTTTCTACTTCTCTTTTATTTCTGTTGTGTGCTTTGTTTCAGTTGGATCCTTAGAGAGTGAAAGAAAATTAAGCATGGTATCTAAACCATTTGATTAATACTGCATCTTATAGAGGAAAGAAGGATGTTTCCTGGGTTTGTTTTTTTTTAATAATACCAAGTAGAAATTTTATTTCTAGATGGCATCACTGGATCTGCAACTCATTTTCAGAGGATGTAAGCAACAGCTGTTGTTGGTCTTACACTCCTGAAAGTGCTTTAATACTTTTTTTTTTAAATTTTTTCTTTTTTTCTTTTTTTTAAGTTTATTTGACAGACAGATCACAAGTAGGCAGAGAGGCAGGCAGAGAGAGAGACAAGAGGAGGAGGCAGGCTCCCTGCTGAGCAGAGAGCCCGATGCGGGACTCGATCCCAGGACCCTGAGATCATGACCTGAGCCGAAGGCAGAGGCTTTAACCACTGAGCCACCCAGGCGCCCCAATACTTTTTTTTTTAAATTGTGACTTGAGGTCATTAGTTTTGAGCACCAGAAAAAAGTTGTCTTTTCTTATATTAATTTTGTGCTCATTTCTATTTTACAAAGTTAGTACAACAGTAAAGACAAATTCTAGCAATTACTTGCAGGCGGTGGAATCAAGGAGGTCTGTGGTGTTTGAAGTATGATGATCATATTTCTCTGGGGAAGAGTTATATACAGTCAAGTAAACAAGTTGGATCTAAATGTAAAAGTCAGATCTCAGCCAACCAGAAATCAATGGCTTACCAGTAATAAAATCTAATTTAAATTGTGTGAGGAAGGTGACCTAGCACACATTGCTGGCAGAAATGCAAGATGGTACAACCTCTATGGTAGAGAATTTGGCCATGTTTAGTAGAACTACATATACACTTACTCCCAGTAACTCCAACATCTAGGAATTTACTCTTGAAGATGTAGGTCTAAAAATGTCCAAACACTAACATGCAAGATGAGCATTACTGCATTATTCATGTAATTGTAAATGTTGTAGCTACTTGAATAGCCAAATATGAGAGAATGATAGTGTAAACTATGGTATTTAAACTCAATGGAATACTATGTAGCTATGAAAAAGAGGATCTTTGTAAAATGACATGGAGTGATTTCCAGCACAGATTATTCGGGGGTTGGTGGGGGGGGGGGTAATGCACACACACACACACTTTTTGTGTTAAGAAATAAGGGAAAATGAAAAAAATACACAAAACTGCTTTTTTAGGAAAAAGAAATGCAGAAAGGTTAAACAAGAATGGAATTGTTTACCTACAGTTGGTAGAACAGAAAGGAGTCAAAGGGATAGGGAAGGGAGAAAGATTTGAGTACACATTTTAAATGGTTAGACATCTGGAAGCATGTACATGTTTTATATATAAAAAAAAAAATTAAATCCTGGACTAGAGGGAAAAACATGCTATATAAGGAAAATTATTGGGACTGACAACATTGAAATATGGACTATAAAGTATTAAAAAATGAGAATTTTAAAAATTAAATTATTGAATGAATTTTAAATTTTCTAAAAGTCTAACTGTACTGATGTCATATAAGACAATACCCTTATTCCTAGGGTATATACAGTTAAGTATTAGGGGTAAAGGTGCATTACTCCTTGAAACCTCTCAAGACTGAAAAAATTTTTTATATGTGGGTGCATATTCACATGTACGTATGAATGTGTATGTAATATACACATACATGATTTTTTAAATGACAAAAACTTAAAAGTTAGTATATCTGAGTAAAAGATAAAAATAACTTCTCTATTATTCTAGTAAATCTTTCACAAAATTCAGTATTATTTCAAAATAAAAATTTTAAAAAAATGATGTAGGGGTCCCTGGGTGGCTTAGGTAGTTGTGTCTGCCTTCAGCTCAGGTCATGATCTCAGGGTCCTGCTCAGCAGGGAGTCTGCTTCTCCCTCTCCCTCTGCTTCTCCTCCACCCTGCTTGTGTTCTAATACAAAAAAATGTTTTAAAAAATTAAAAAACAAAACGAAACATGGCCTAGCTTTAAACCACTACTAAAAACCTCTGTATTGAGATTGGGGTGATAAACCCCAGGGGCTTCTGTCTACGATGGATGGATAGATGGATTGACTGAGTTCAGTATTTATAGAAAAACATTTTAATAATGTAAAATGGATACCTTCATTTAGTGCATCCTATTTACAGTCTGTCAAAGGACCAACAGAAATGCAGTTGTGCCTCCCACCCTATGAAGCAACAACTTTTTGCCTTTGGCAACTTGCTCCAAGTCCAGATACACCATGTAATCTATTTGAATGCACTAATAGGTAGACTGGAATTAAATCTGTAGCTTGCAGTTGAGCAAATACTGGTTTTTAAACACAATAGACACGGAACCTCTGAAACCAAACAGGAGACCTAATCAAGGGTACTTACTGCGGTAGTGCTGGTAGCTCCATGTAAATCACTGGACGCAGAGGGGCAGGAAGCAGCAGAACGTGGCCTAGCTCAACCAGCCTGACACCCGCTGCGCCTGTTTCTTAAATTAATCCACTATCATGTGCCATCACTAGCGAAGAGCCCTTTGAAAATCACTTTACCGCTTCTGATGGCAAGGCACACAGATGAAACATTCCTGCATCTGACTCAAAGGGAGTGGTAACCTTTCAATGATGGCCTGAAAAGCAGTAGTTATCCCTCAGAACAGACAATGGTGGCTTGACCAAGAGAGGTGATAAAGCGGCTGTGGAAACATCAGGATGTCAAGTACCAAGCTGAAAATACACCTTGAGATAGGGACTCAAAATGTGACTACGTAACTAGGGGTTCTAATTCAATTTTGGTCAGTAATCATGCTAAAGTAATCGGAGAAATGTGTACCCAATTGTTGGGAGTTAAGTCTGGAGAAGATTACAGGGAAATATACATATTTTTAATATATGCTCTGTTTGAATTTTAAAGAATAAATATTCACTGCCTTTATAATTTAAAAACAGCTAAAACCAGCTCTAGTGAATAGTCACAGTCAAGATACACAAATGTGCCGGCAATAGCAAGCTATGTTAACTGGCTTTACAGAGCTCAAACTAACATTCTAGTGTCTTCAGACCTAGCTAATAAACAATGAGTTAAAAAAAGTATTAAAAGGGATAAGCAAATAACAAAATGCAGTCATTTTTCATTCAAGAATATGGAAGCTTGGGGCGCCTGAGTGGCTCAGTGGGTTAAAGCCTCTGCCTTCGGCTCAGGTCATGATCCCAGGGTCCTGGGATCGAGCCCTGCATTGCATCGGGCTCTCTGCTCGGCGGGGAGCCTGCTTCCTCCTCTCTCTGCCTCTCTGCCTACTTGTGATCTCTGTGTGTCAAAAAAAAAAAAAAAGAAGAATATGGAAGCTCTTTGGACTTAAAACACAAACCTTTATTCTACAAATCTTTTACAATAATTTTAATGGAAATAAGCCTTAAAAAAGCTACAGAACACCATGATTTAAATGTATGATAGATTTTAAAAGTCAGATTACATTAGGGGAAAGTTATTTTTAAATATAGTACATTTCAAAAGACAAATTTTACAATGGGAGACTTTTTATTTTTTCTAATAAAGGGTTTTTCTCTTTGTTTATTAAAACATAAAACAGTTTCTTCTTGAACCGGTATTTGTAAAATTTATCCAACTGGCAACTTCCTCAGTCACAGGCAGAGCCAGGTGAAATATGTAAAGCAATTTACATCTAAGACTAGAAGGCTAATTTGGTATTACTGCATAGGCTTAGTATTATTGCATAAGTTCCAAATTTGCCGCAAAACTATACTTCTTTCAGATTTGCTGTTGCATCATCCTATCTGCCATCCAACGGTAGAAGCACCACCTTGTGGCAAAAAGAAGAGCTTCTCAATGACAGAAGTCAGGACTGGTTAGCCCGAGGAGACGGCAGAACACTCAGTGGGCTTCCGGGGCACAAGTGATGGTCTATTTCTTGACCGGCATAGAAATGTCATGAGTGCTCATTTTATAATTCCTTATTAAGCCACATGACTTTTCTGTTTTTGTTCTCTGTAATTTTAAAAGCTTACAGGGAAGAAATGGTTTCTATGTACCCGAATTAAGTCCTATGCCTACATGCTTGAACTTTCTAAGCACCAGTCATACTTCCTAGAATTTCCTAGAACTACAGTGCATTCTTAACCTTGTAAACGCGCTGCTCTGTTTTTACAATAGGAACAAAACACCAGAAAGAGGTCTATTCTTTGGTAAATAATGGAAGATCTTTCCCTCAGAACGTGTTCAGCACTGCTCTCTTGGCCTCCAGAAAGCAACTGCAGGTTGTCACCATTTGGAATCACCTCTACACACCTGTACTAACATCTCTGAATACCAAAAGACCCTAGATTTTATGGCCTTGATAGAGAATAGCAAGGCTACATGGCATATTTAACTATGTTAACAATATTCAATCAGAAAGGATTTTCTTTCACGTTTTACCATACTGAAGCGATACAAGCTGTTAACAAAGTGACTTGGATTCGCTGAGATTTTCACTTCTCTAACTGCCATGGAATCACCTTTCCTGGGAGCTATCGGCATGACATTTAGTACCTTTGTCATACCATGGAGAATTTTTGGAGAAAAAGTCTTCTTTTTTCGTAAGAAGCTGTCAGCATGCTTTTGTGACTGTGTCCTTCATGATGACCCCCACATGGGCACATCTCGGTGGCAGGAGAGAAGAGTCATCAGCTGACCCTGCCCCACGTGGGGCCTACATTGCCTGGATGCCACCATCCAAACCAGCTTCCATTCTACACAGGAAGCAACTCTCATTCCCGGCTTCGCTGATGCTGGGAATAGTCAAGATGTCGGGACATGGTCCTGACAATATTTCACAGGATAATGCCTTTTGCTGGGTTAATGCTATCGGCTCACCTAATCTTTATGCTCAAGTTGATACAGAATATATTTTAAAAAAATATTTAAAACAGATTTTTTATCCTAGTTCATCCCACAGAATGTTATATCCCAGTTCTGACCGAAGCCATGTCAAAGGGGTACAATATGGAGAAAGCCACTATGCAAATGTTCTTTTATAATTTGACATAGTTCAGGTGTGACCACGCCAGTAATCATGAATATTGCTCAGTCAAGTGTTTAATTCTATATATAAGTGAAGAAATGTCAGGCTGTTGTACCACCGAGATCTGTGACTTCCCTAGCAAGTCTTTAAATATAGCTACCTCAGAGAGGAAAACAAGACATACTTCAGGGGGTGTTTTAACAGTCTTAAGATGGAGATGGAATTATTGAGCTTAAATCTGAAAAGGTCAAATCGTTATTGCCTCCCCCACCCCCTGCAACACAAGTAAAGAAATACAAGCTTGCCCACGGTCATACCCCCCGAATGTGCCTGATCATGGAAGCTAAGCAGAGTCGGACTTGGCCAGTACTTGGATGGGAGAAAATATGGCCTTAACAAGGCTGCTTCACTAAGATGTCTGGAACTGGCCATGTCCAATGCTAAGATAAAATATGATTAATATAAAATTTTGGCATGGATAGTCCACAGAAGTTATAGTTCAGTACTTTCATCTAATATAATGCTCAACTGATCACTCTATCTAAAAAAGTTCTTCAGTATTTTTGAAAAAAATACAGTTAGAATAAGTTTTTTTTTTTTTTAACACTTTTCCTTGTAGAAATAGATGAGAGAGCTCCAGAATAAGGGAAGAGAGAACCATGAAGAATGAAGAAAATGACTAATGGGAACCCAATGGGAACCCAATCTTTTAAAAATCTTTGCTACAACTAAAATCAAAAACTTAATTCTGAGATTTTTCTATTTTTTAAATACAAATCTATCTAATTATTCAAAGCATAAGGTACCTCTAACATTCAAAGTCTCAGTGTCTGACACTATCACAAGCTTTAGAAAAAGAACAATATATAGTAATGAACAGTGAGCTTGGGCACAGTTTCGCAAAGACTGTTTGACCCTGAGGAAATCCAGAATCTCTAGAATTTATTAAAATTATAAAGGGGTCAGATTTTATAAGCTCTTTTCCTCAACTTTGGCTAAACGTAACTACATTAAAATACTAAGAGTCTTTGATCACGAAGCAGAAACATACAGTGATAGATTTCTTTTAATCCTTACTCTCAAGAATGGTATTTAAGCAAAACCCTCATTTGGTAAGACGTACACTAACACATGTGAAGAAAATAACATTCTGATTTTATAGAGCAGCCCCAGGTAATGTTAACAACTAGATTAAAAAAATAAGGAGAACCAATCTTATTCTGTACGTTCTTGAGCTGGGAAGCATCTCAATTAAAGGAGTCATGTTCAGGGAATGACACCCCAAAACATAAATTCTTACACATGAAATTTCCCTGTTAAGTACATCTTTTTCAAATTCTTTAGTTAACAGCAGTACTTTAAAAATCTTCAACTGTAAACTCTCAGCTTGCAACATTTTGCTTTTTCCTGAACCTTGAAAACTTCAAAGTTATATTAAATACATTATCTTCTGTTTCTTCTTAAAGAACTCATGTTCATAAAAGGATCATCATCGTCATCCTGAAATGACATACAAATGTTACAGGAGTGACTGTTGCACGCTTCACTCAGACAAGACAGACATGCTCACAGGTAAACAATACCAATAAAAGCCATTTCGTCCTTTCACATGAGGTGCCTTTCATTGTTCTCTCTGCTTTATGGATATGAATCGTCTGTTCATTTATCTTTTCCTCCCTTCCCTGGTAGCTCTTTCACCGTGGAAGTAAGTCAGTCAGTTAAATTCTTAGCAAGCTCTGAAAATAACTGATCCTGATATATGTGTAGGTGTGTGTGGATCCCTACAATATATATCATATACATTTCTCTCAATTATTAACCTTAAAAAAGGCAAATAAAGTATGGGTAAGCCAGGAAAGTTAATACTCTTCAAGTTATTTCTGTTTGCTTTTCGGGAGTTTTTTCCCTAATTACATTTTATTACTGATGTTACCTAATATTCTGGAAACTCACCCCCCCGGCCAAATATGAAGGCACAGGACCTAACTCAGAAATAGCTATAATTCTTATTTCCTGTTACCCATTTCATGCCAGCAGTAGACAGCTACTCTTAGACTGCTGCAAAAAGACACCTAGCAAATCAATCTTTGAAGTATCTTTCTGGAAAAAGCAGCAGTATGGAAGAGTTCTCATGCTGGAATGAGACCGAAGATTATATGCACAGTAAGAGCATATAATCTTAGTTAGCAGGAAAACTAACAAACCTCAGATGAGCCCAAATTATAAAATTTGATGAGGATAACTTAAAATTGATTCTGATGTATTCTCTAGCTAAATATCCAGGAGAAAGCAAATCTGCCTGTAAATTTTCTTTCTTTCTTTTTTAATTAATTAGAGAGGGATAGAGAGCAAGAAGAGAGCACGAGCAGGTGGAAGTGGCAGAGAGAGAGGGAGAAGCAGACTCCTGGCTGAGCAGGGAGCCCAGTGCGGAACCCGATTCAGAACCCTGGGATCGCCGAAGGCTGATGTTTACCTGACTGAGCAACTCAGGTGCCCCTGATTTGTTTCTTTTAAGACATTAATAAAAAGGGATAATTATTTGGTGTTAGGCTAAGTTAGCTATCCTTTGTTACCTACGTTACCTATCTCTAGTGAGAAATGAATGCCTAGAAAAATACAAATTGACTCACATTACTGATTCATTTTCTGCTATTAACAAAGGCAGAACTTATTAAAAACCAGAGATAAATCCAACTTGAGGCATAATAACCTGCTAATTGCTTTTCTTTGCAGTTAACATGAACTATATCCAAATCTCTAACTTTAACATTTAACATGTCCATCTATACATGACTGGAATGAATAAATGACCACAACTGCTTGCTTCCCTCCTGGAGGCAACATGGTACTATTTCACAGGGAGCTTGAGCTCATGCTGCCATTGTTCTCTGCAGCCTGAACTGCTGGTGAGTCCTCTCCTCAAGCTGGTTCAAAACCACAGCTGGGATACAGGACATGACAGCAACAGCGGAAGCTCAAAACGAAAGGTGTGAGTCAAGGGCTACAGCAGGGATGAACCTGCAGGGCATCTTTTTGTCAGTCACAAAAAGATAAACACTGTGACTCCACTTATAGCACGTATCTAAAGCAGTCCAATTCATAGAAACAAAAAGTAGAATGGTGATTACTGAGGCTGGGAGGAAAGGGAAATGAGGAGTTGCTCAGTGGGTGGAGATTTTTAAATCCAGATGAAAAAATTCTGGAGATCTACTGCACTACAAAATGAATATACTTCACACTAGTGCACTGCACGCTGAAAAATGTTTAAGATGGTAAGTTTTTTTTTTTTTTTTTTTTTTTAAGATTTTACTTTGGGGCGCCTGGGTGACTCAGTGGGTTAATAAGCCTCTGCCTTCGGCTCAGGTCATTGTCTCAGGGTCCTGGGTTTGAGCACCGCTTTAGGCTCGCTGCTCAGCAGGGAGCCTGCTCCCCCTCCCTCACCACCCCCCTCCCCACCTGTCTCTCTGCCTACTTGTGATCTCTGTCTAATAAATAAATAAATAAATAAATAAATCTTTTTTAAAAAAGATTTTATTTTATTTATTCAAGAGACAGTGTGAGAGTGCGAGAGAGAAAGAACACACAGGAGCAGGAGCAGAGGGAGAGGAAGAAGGGAGAAGCAGCCTCCCCATGGAGCAGAGAGTCCAATATGGGGCTCGATCCCAAGACCCTGGGATCATGACCTGAACCAAAGGAAGATGCTTAACTGACTGAGCAACCCAGGCACCCCAAGATGCCAAGTTTTACCCTGTATGTTTGTACCACAATTAAAAAACTTTTTAAATAAAAATAAAGGGGGTGCCTGGGTGGCTCAGTGGGTTAATCCTCTGCCTTCGGCTCAGGTCATGGTCTCAGGGTCCTGGGATCGAGCCCCACATCGGGCTCTCTGCTCAGCAGGGAGCCTGCTTCCCCTTCTCTCTCTGCCTGCCTCTCTGCCTACTTGTGATCTCTCTCTCTCTCTGTCAAATAAATAAAATAAAATCTTTAAAAAAAAAGAAATAAAGAAAGAAATGGGGTGTCTTGGTGGCTCAAATCAGTTAGGTGTCTGGCTTCTGCTCGGGTCATGATCTCAGGGTCCTGGGTGCGGCTCCCTGCTCAGCCGGGAGTCTGCTTCTCCTTCTTCCCATGCCCCTCCCCCCTACCTGCACGCTCTCTCTCAAATAAATAAAATCTTTCAAAAATTAAAAAAATAAAAGAAAGAAATGAAAGGGGTTACAGAGCTAAGAAAAACACATTAAAGCAATTTAACAAAAACTAGCAAAGGCCCATTAACTGGCTGCCATGGAGGAATGGGAAAGGCCAGGCTTTAACACAGCTGAATGAACGGATGAGTGAAGCCAAGAGGCTAGTCTTGAGTCTGCCTCTCTATTCCTTCTCCCCCAGCTTAGAAGAGACTTGGTAGTTTTATGGCCTGGACATAAATTGTAGTTTCTTTCACACGTCCTGCCATGTGGCACTTCAGTCAATATCTGAAACCCTCTGTAAATGAAAATCACCACCATGTACCCTTTTATATATGAAATATGTAAAGCATGTAGCAAGTACTTAATAAATATTTTATTAAAGTAACATTAAAAACTTCTAGAATATCATTATCACTTCTCCAAATATAAATGACAGAAATGGAGGAAAAACTATTCTGATCCACGATTAACAGGGCAAATTAATTAAGAATTCAGGATATCCTATTTTAAAAATTGGCAGGTTGGGGCGCCTGGGTGGCTCAGTGGGTTAAGGCCTCTGCCTTCGGCTCGCGTCATGATCTCAGGGTCCTGGGATCGAGCCCCGCATCGGGCTCTCTGCTCAGTGGAGAGCCTCCTTCCTCCTCTCTCTCTCTGCCTGCCTCTCTGCCTACCTGTGATCTCTGTCTGTCAAATAAAGAAATAAAATCTTTAAAAAATAAAAAAAATAAAAAATAAATAAATAAAAATTGGCAGGTCTTTTATAGCTGAGTATTTAGATTTACGGGTACCCAACAAACATTACTTGTTGATTCTTTTTTTTTTTTTTTTAAAGATTTTATTTATTTATTTGACAGACAGAAGACACAAGTAGGCAGAGAGGCAGGCAGAGACAGAGAAAGGGGGAAGCAGGCTCCCTGCTGAGCGGAGAGCCCAATGCGGGGCTCGATCCGAGGACCCCAGGATCATGACCTGAGCCGGAGGCAGAGGCAACCCACCGAGCCACCCAGGTGCCCCTACTTGTTGATTCTTAACATTAAGTACAGTTCAAAGGAAGGTTATCAATGCACGTATTTTAAAAAATCATTTCCAGCAACTAGCTTAGCAGTCCTTACTTAAATTTTATAGACAGCTGAAAATTGATGAAGATTTAACAATATTACTTTATTACCTCATCTGATTCAAAATCAACTCCTTTAGCTATTTGGCTCTGGGACATGCACTTGCTTGATGATGATGCGCTCGACCACCTGAGGCAGAAACATGGGAAAAATAAAGAAAATGAATGAGAGAATTCATGAGCCCTTTTAAGTGCGATTTTTCATTCTAGTAGCAGCCATGAGTAAAGATAGCTAATCCCTTCCCTCAATCTACACTAGAGACAGTAAAAATGTAATGGTGAGGAAAAGGACTCTGGAGCTAGGGTCTGAATTCCAATTTTGTCATTTACTAGCTATGTGGCTTCAGGCAAGTTACTTAGCCTCTCTGCCTCAATTTTCTCATCCATAAAATGAGGATAGTAATAAGTTTTTAGAGAATTACTGTGTTAATATGCTAAAAGACTTAGATCAGTCGCCTAACATCTATTAAATACTATACCGATCCTTGCTTATTATAGTGCTTAGCATGTATTAACATGCATCTACTATCATCCCCCACTCCTGAAAATTGAATATGGAAATATTTGTATTCAAATACCAGCTATATTTCTGTTACAAGATAAAGGGATTTCAGGGGAGGCTCACAATTTTCTAGGGCTCACTGCTCACTGCTCGTCTTACTCATGTTCGATCCAAATCAAATAGCAAATATACACTGAGAGCTTGCTCTTTTCCAGGTACTCTGATAGGCCCTGGGAAATATCAGCAAACAAGATCATGATTCCCCTCCTTATGAAGCTTAACTTGTGGTAAAGGAACTCATATTTGTCTGTCTTTTTATCAGCAGGAATTCTAAATCCTCTTAGATCAGGTCACTGCAGTCTATCCAGCCTGGTTTTTTACTGCCTATGAACTAAGAATGGTTTTCCCATTTTGAAATGGGGTACATTTAAATGGTTTTACAAATATCTACATAATCGCCTCAGCTTTGCCTCTTGGTCTGCAAAGCCTAAAATATTTGCTATCTGGCCCTTTAAGAAAGTTTGCCAACTCCAGTCTTAAATGAAAGCAGCATTTGTAAACTTTTAGCTACTAATTTATTACCATGCATTGGGATGTTACAGCAAAAGTACGTCTGAAGTATATCTGAAGATCTTGTCTGGACAAGTGGGTTGAGAATCAAGAGGGCATATGTCAGAAGGAAAGAAAAAACCCACAGGTTCTTCTACATAAAAGTAAAGGACAGGAGGATCTATGAAGCAAACTTGAAGGGCAACACGGCTTTAGAAGTAGAGATCAAGGAAATTTATCAAGCGATCCATCTGGGACATGCCCATCTCTCTATACTTGGCCTAAGCGGGAACTGGTCAGTTGCTGACTTGTTTCCATCTGTGACAGGAAGCAGGTCATCAAGAGCATACAGCCACAGTGCCAAGGAGGCAGAAGTTAGGTGAACCCATTCTCCCTGGGGGCTGGGGAAAGGGGGCTGGTTTATGGAAAAAAAAAAAAACCCCACTAAGACCTGACTTGGCTTCTGATGTCTCCCCAAATAACCAATGGGACCCAGAAACGAGCCAGTCATCTATGATGGACAGTGGCTCATCTGATCACAGCGAGAGTCCTAAGTTCTGCATCGGGGGGCTCCACAGACTTACAGATCTCATTTGTGAAGGACCCCTAGCCCTAGAAATCAACAGTAGGGAGGGAAAGAAATGGTTATACTCTTTTGATTGCTGGGTCGAATAAATGGGCCTTATCCTGGTTATGAGAAAAGGTTTAATTTGATTTGCTTCATGTGGATGGCTAAAATAAAAAGAGAGGGTGTATCAAATTGAGCGCCAGGAGCTGTAAGCTTGTTTCCCTTTTTTGTTCAGATACTATTTGGGGCCATATATCAGAGCGTTCAGCCTAGAGATGTTCAGCCAAGAAGTCAGCTGCAGCAGTGTTTAAGCACAAGGTGACATGTTAGAACTGGCCTAATACTGTGGCTGGCACATCACAGGTGCCACAAAAATGCAAGCTTTCCACCACTCAATGTCTGCCCCTCCCCCACACCCCTTATTGATGTTTTGAGGGAGGGTCCTCGGTTTATTTGGTACTGCTACCAAACCTGAACGGCCCTCTTATTGCCAGCACAAGGACAAAGTCTGGAACAACCTTCCCAAGGAAAAGTAGGCTCTCTGTTACCCATCTGGCAGGAGGCAGTTTTACAGCCCTTAAGTTATTTCCTTTTCCAAGTTAACTGCTGGGCATTATGGAGCTTTTATTGCTTACCTTTCCTCCTGTTACTCTTGTTCTATTTTCCCTAGCCTGCTATTTAATTTATTTAATGAACACTTATAGAGCTGTTACTGTGTTACTATGTGTCAGGCATTGTACTTAGCACTTTATAAGTATTAACCCACTTAAATCTCATAACCATATGGGGTAAATACTATTATATTAATTTTATAAATGAGGATACTGAGGCACAGAGAAGTAAAACAACTTGTACAAGGCCCATACCTTGTATGTTTTAGAGCTTAAATACTGTAAATAATCAAAATAACCATACAAACCTTGCCATTAATAAGTCAGTCTTCAAAACCCACCAAAATTGTGTCAGTCGTTGCTTCATCAGAAACACAAATTTGCCATGGCTGATTTCTGATCTGCTGCCAAAAACATTAATTTCTAAGTTGCCTCTCATCATTTAAATGGTTCCTACTGCCTGCACAGTGGTTTGAGAGGTGAATCTGTTGTGCTATGAAGCGAAGCAGCAGCACAAACAGGTCTGCAGCAGAACCCCTGGCTGTGTGACTGGCTGGGCCTCGGTAAATAAGTAAGCCACTTAACCTACTGTGCCTCACTTTCTTCCAAGGGACAATGGGATAGTTACAGCTTCATCTGCCTCCTGGGGTGCATGTGAGCACCACACAAGTTAATTCACATGGAAAGGCTCAGAAGAATAAACAATTCAGTTATTCTTATTACCGCAGGAGTAAATAAGAAAGTGACAGACATTTATTCTACTGAAAAGTAGACAACACAAAATGGTAACAAAAATCAAGATATTTTTCTTTAATACCTTTAAAATATATGTCAAACATACTAAAATAGTATTTCCATTGGTTCTAATAATGAAAAATAAGGACCTCATGCAACCTAAACTTCTTATTTCCTCTCGACTACTGATGCACTACTGGGGGGAAAAAAAAACCTCAGAAAGCTACACTTGTTTTTGTTTGTGTGTGTTTTAATTCACAAAGACAAGAATGATCAAGCAAGTACTGAAAGGGACTCTCTTCCTTTGATGGACTGACATATTCAGATATTCTTTCAATAAACCTCCTTTTCCCTAAGCAAATTTGAGTTAGGTTTTCATTGGATCAAAGAACCTAAGGTGTCCTGACTAATATAGGACTTAGTTTAAGTCCTTAAACTTATAGTTTAAGACAGTAACTCAAGACTGAGAAATGCTACCCCAATTATCCTCAACTATAGACCACAAATACACAACCTGACTTGCACCTCAGCCTGTCTTGGTATTTTGCACTCGTTCTACCAAGGCCGGCACTGGCTTTGGCAACGCCATACTCTTCTGGGTCTTTCTCATTGCTCCTACTTTTCCTAAATTCTAAAGGTTAAAACCCAGGTACTAGAACACAAAGCCCTCTCTTCTCTACCTTCTCTTGTAAGGTGATCAATCCATTCTAATAGCTTCAAGTTCAATATCTGTGTATCTGTTATATGCTGTTGAGAAGGACATTTAGGTATCATTCAAACCTCGCATCTGAGCTACGGACTCATATATCCAATTGCCTACCACCAACCCCTTCATATAAATTTCACAGGCATCTCAAACTTTCCACATCTAAAGCAGAATTATTTGATTTTCTGCCCATCATCCCTTACCAAAATCTATTTCTCTTCTTTGATGACTTTCTCAGTGTATGGCACTAAGAGTTCAAGTAGAAAACCTGGAAACCAACCATGATAACTCATTCTCCCTCACTCCAGATAGTCAATACATCCCCGACGTCTGTCATGTCTACCTCCTAATATACCCTGAAACCGTCTATTCCTTCCCTTTCCCTTGCTACCACTCTGGTACAAGCCTCTGTTATCTCTCTTCTGGGGACTACACACACTCCTTTCAGGTCAGCCTACGTACCTTGCTTCCTGTACCACAGGGGTCCTTTATAAATATAAATCAGATGGTGCCACTACTCTCTCAAAATCCTTCCATGGATTTCCCTGCATTTATAATAAAGTCCAAATACCTTACCCTGCTCAACTGTTACTGCTTCATGATGTATTCCCGCTTTTCTTATTCTTATCTCAAACCCCTTCTTTTCCATGGATTGGTCACTGGCTCCTAACTACAGTTAAGCTTCTTTCTTTTTCAAGAGGCTAAGGATCTGTGCTCAGAAAACTATAGGACACTCATGAGGGGCACCTGGGTGGCTAAGTGAATTAAAGCCTCTGCCTTCAGCTCAGGTCATGATCTCAGGGTCCTAGGATCGAGCCCCAAGTCGGGCTCTGTGCTCAGCAGGGAGTCTGCTTCCCCCTCTGTCTCTGCCTGCCTCTCTGCCTACTTGTGATCTCTCTCTCTCTGTCAAATAAATAAATAAAATCTTGGGGGGGGGGGGGGGAAGAACACTCATGAGAAAAACTGAGGAAGACACAAAGAAATGGAAAAATGTTCCATGTTCATGGATTGGAAGAACAAATATTGTTAAAATATCAATGCTACCCAGAGCAATCCATACATTTAATGCAATCCCTATCAAATACCATCAATTTTTTTCACAGAGTTGGAACAAATAATCCTAAAATTTGTATGGAAACCGAAAGGACCCGAATCTCCAAAGGAATGTTGAAAAAGAAAACCCGGGGCGCCTGGGTGGCTCAGTGGGTTAAAGCCTCTGCCTTCGGCTCAGGTCATGATCCTGGGGTCCTGGGATCGAGCCCCACATCGGGCTCCTTGCTCAGTGGGGAGCCTGCTTCTCTCTCTGCTTCGGCCTGCTGCTCTGCCTGCTTGTGTTCTCCCTCTCTCTCTCTCTCTCTCTCTCTGACCAATAAATAAATAAATTAATTAATTAAAAAAAAAAGAAAGAAAGAAAAAGAAAACCCAAACTGGTGGCATCACAATTCCAGACTTCAAGCTCTATTACAAACCTGTAATCATCAAGAGAATATGGTACTGGCACAAAAACAGACACATTAGATAAATGGAACAGAGTAGAGACCCCAGAAATGAACCCTCAACGTTATGGTCAACGAATCTTCAACAAAGCAGGAAAGAATATCCAATGGAAAAAAGACTGTCTCTTCAACAAATGGTGTTGGGAAAATGGGACAGCCACAGACAGAAGAATGAAATTGGACCACTTCCTTACACCACACACAAAAAGTGACTCGAAATGAATGAAAGACCTCAATGTGAGACAGGAATCCATCAAAATCCTAGAGAAGAACGCAGGCAGCAACCTCTGTGACGTCATCTGTAGCAAATTCTTGCTAGACACGTCTCCAGAGGCAAAGGAAACAAAGGCAAAAATGAACTATTGGGACTTCCATCAGGATAAAAAGCTTTTGCACAGCAAAGGAAATAGTCAACAAAAACTAAAAGGTAACCTACAGAATGGGAGAAAATATTTGTAAATGACCTATCAGATAAAGGGCTAGTATCCAAAATCTATAAAGAACTTATCACTCATCACCAAAAAAACAAAAAAATCTAGTCAAGAAATGGGCAGAAGATGTGAACAGACATTTCTCCAAAGAAGCCATACAAATGGCTAACAGACCAATGAAAAAATGCTCAACATCACTCAGCATCAGGAAAATACAAAACCACAAGGAGAGACCACCTCACACCAATGAGAATGGCTAAAATTCTAAAATTAACATGAGGAAATGACAGATGTTGACTCTCTTATACTGTTGGTGGGAAAGCAAGCTGGTGCAGACACTCTGGAAAACAGTATGGAGGTCCTCAAGAAGTTAAAAAAAGAACTACAGGGGCGCCTAGGTGGCTCAGTGGTTTAAAGCCTCTGCTTTCGGCTCAGGTCATGATCTCAGGATCCTGGGATCGAGCCCCGCATCGGGCTCTCTGCTCACCAGGGAGCCTGCCTCCCCCTCTCTCTGCCTGCCTCTCTGCCTACTTGTGATCTCTGTCAAATAAATAAATAAATAAATCTTAAAAAAAATAAAATAAAATAAAAAAAGAACTACACTATGAGCCAGGAGTTGCACTACTAGGTATTTACATATACATGCATAAACACACACATGGTTTGTCTCTCTGCGGGGAAGAAATATATTTGTATACATGTATATATTGTATACACGTAGTGATCTGAAGGGGCACCCGCACTCCAATGTTTACAGCAGCAATGTCTACAATAGCCAAATTATGGAAACAGCAGAGATAGCCATCAAGAGATGAATGGAAAGATGTGGTGTATATACACAATGGACTACTACTCAACCAACAGGGGGAAAAAAAAAAAATCCTGCCATTTGCAATGACATGGATAGAGCTAGAGGGTATTATGCTAAAAGTGAAGTAAGTCAATCAGAGAAAGACAATTATCATATGATCTCACTCATATGTGGAATTTAAGAAATAAAACAGAGGATCATAGGGGAAGAGAGGAAAAAATAAAACAAGATGAAACCAGAGAGGGAGACAAACCATAAGAGCCTTTCAATCATAGGAAACAAACTGAGGGTTGCTGAGGCGGGGGATGGGGTAACTGGGGGATGGACATTAAGGAGGGCACAGGATGTAATAAGCACTGGGTGTTATCTTAGACTGATCAATCACAGACCCGTACCTCTGAAACCAGTAATACATTATATATTAATTAATGAATTTAAATTAAAAAGAAAAACAAACAAACAAACGAGAGGCACTCTGTATGTGCTCTTCCTCCTGCTTTTTGCAAGGCCAAGTCTCTCAGCAAGATTTCAGTTAATTTTTTAAAAAAAAATATTTTATTTATTTATTTGACAGAGAAAGAGGGAGAAAAACCAGAGGGAACAGCAGAGGGAGAGGGAGAAGCAGGCTCCCTGCCATGCAGGGAGACCAATGAGCAGCTCAATCCCAGAACCCTGGGATCATGACACGAGCCAAAGGCAGACTCTTAACTGACTGAGCCACCCATGCACCTGAAGAGTTTACCTTAAAGGTGATCTCCTCAGAGGCCTTCCCTGATCTCTCTTTCAAGCAGATGTCTGTGGCCTGTGACATTACTCTTTACTGCTGCACCCTGATAATTTTGTAGGGGCCAACAGTAGACCATCCCAACATCAGTTACTTTGACATGAGGATTATTTTGAGTTAAAAAGCAATCAAAACTCAGCAGATTCAGGAAAGCTCTTTACCTTCCCCCAAACGCCTAAAAAGGACTTAGATATTGGACCTACTCCAGGAAGAGAGCTATCACCATAGGTAGGTAACCATATTACGGTATGGACTAGGTATGGTAGACAGGGAGGAACCCAGCAAAGATTTTGTTTGATCAAAATCCTCTCTGTCCTACTGATTCTGAGTGGCCCGGCAAACATTCATTTACCAAGCACTTACTGTCTTTCATCTTCCTGTGAATTGCTTTCTTTCCCACTGATGTCCAAGATCCCTACTCTCTTACTTCAGAATGACATATATACCTCATTTTGTCTGTCTTTGGAATTTCCACGTTTGTGTGGATTCCCCCTATGTATGAAATTAAACTTTATTTCCTCCTATTAATCTGTCTCATGTCAATTTGGTTCTTAGCTCAGCCAGAAAGACCTTGAAGGGGAGAAGAAATTCTTCCTCTCTGACAATTTCTTTTAAACATTCTTAAACACCTGTTGATCATCAACCCAAACATTACCTACTTTCTTTGTAAAGCCTTCGATGACCTATTCTAGAAGACAGTGTCACTTCCCTCAGATTTCATTACACTTGAATAAAACATTTACCTTGTTGGATTATTAGTGCCTCGTAATTAGCATACTGCTAAAGTGGAAATTCCTTGAAGGAAGGAGACGTTTCTTCCATATTTCTACCCCCAGCTCCTAGCATAACATGTAACTGAGTAAATATATGGATGCAGAACTACATATACCAATTTTCCCAACACAGATCCTTAATTCACATAAAGCACATATTCTCTGTAGGGTCAGTATCACGCCCAAGGAACGAAAATTGGTTCTAAAAGATGGGGTAGGTGAAAAATCTGAGATACTACAATGGTTTTGGCCTTTCCCAAGCTCAATCCTACCCAGCAAAATTTCATTCTTTAGTATTTAATTTCTCTTATTCTTTTAATTTAAATCAAATTTAATTTTTATCCTTAAGAAATGAAAACAAGGTTGAGCTCATGAAACCAGTGTTAAACACTGAGGCAGGGTTTTTTTCCTCATTCTCTTCCTTCTTGCTAACAACTCCTGCTCAGGCCATTACTCTCAGCTGCCCTTCTCCACCCCTCTCAAAACTCAGATTCCTATCTCAAAACCTCAGCTAAATGTTACTCCCTTAGAAAACCCTTCCTTCTTTCATAGCCCATAATTCTTGCTCCGTTTTCTAAGAGCCTGTGAGCACTCACACCTAATCTGTATCATAAAATTTCACACATAATTATGTACTGACTCATCATCCTTTAATGGACTGAAATGTGTTCATCTCTCTTTTCCACTATAACTTGCATTGCCTAAAGGCAGTAACCATGTGAAAACATTTATTCTGATCCCCAACAGACCTCATATAATGCTCATACAGAAAATCAGAGTTTAAAAAAGCTCTTGATTATTTTCTTAAGTAGAAATTTTCATTAACTGAGCTTCAGTTAAGCAGTGTCCACTTAAAACCCAACACAGAGAAATGCTAACAGTGCATCAAGCCAAGTAATAGCAAAAATGGCAAAAACCAAAAGGGACAGGTAGAAGCAAACGAGCGCTCCAAAGGCAGGAAAAGCCCACGTGATCCTCTTTTTAGTGTTTGGCACAGCACCCTGTGAAACGCAGTACGTAAAAATGCGATATGAAAGAGAAGCTGAAATAAAATATTTAGAAAAATACAATAAAAAAAAAATACAATACTCTGTTCATTAGAGAGAACACAGAAAACTCCATCAGGAAAATCCCTGAGTAATAAAGGCAAAAGGAAACAAATTAGAGGTTAAGTTTCACTGAAAAATACCTGCAGTAATGCTGCGTCATCTCTATGAACTCGGCTTTGCTCTATTTTTCACTTCTCTATTTATTTGGCCAGTTGAGAACAAATCTGTTAAACTTCTATGGCACAGAAAAATGTATAGGTAGAATTTTGGATGATTTAAAATTTTTCGGGTGTTTCTTCTTGCAGGAAATCAGTGCACCTACCTTTGTTCTGTTTTGGAAGTCGTAGGAAAAACGTCTTCTTCCACATCTGACTCATCCACCTCAATCACCTAAGGGAAAAAACAAAACAGTGAATAGATTTTATGGGAATTTATCTGAATAAAAATAAATAGTTGTATCTCAAAAAAAATTTTTTTTAATAGATTAGAAAAAAAAGTCAGAAAAAAGGGGGCAGAAACCAATTGTTAAAACTTAAGTTTGGGGCACCTGGGTGGCTCAGTTGGTTGAGCGACTGGACTGCTTTCAGCTCAGGTCATCATCCTGGGGTCCTGGGACGGAGCCTGACAGCAGGCTCCTTGCTCAGTGGGGAGTCTGCTTCTCCTTCTCCCTCTGCTCCTTCCTCCTCCTCCCAGTATCTCCCATGCATGCTCTCTGTCTCAAATACATAATCTTTTTTTTTTAAAAGATTTTATTTATTTATTTGTCAGAGAGAGAGGGAGAGCGAGCAAGCACAGGCAGACAGAAGGGCAGGCAGAGGCAGAGGTAGAAGCAGGCTCCCTGCCGAGCAAAGAGCCCAATGTGGGACTCGATCCCAGGACGCTGGGATCATGACCCGAGCCGAAGGCAGCTGCTTAACCAACTGAGCCACCCAGGCGTCCCTCAAATACATAAAATCTTAAAACAAAACAAAACAAAACCACAATAACCAAAACCTGAAGCTTAACCTGACTTCCCTCTAATGTCACTCTTCAATCACAAATGGTATCTATACATGTCTGAGCTCACTCTTCTCCTAAACACCATGGCAGCCGAGGTACCTAGAGGAACATTTATTTATTTGAAAGAGTGAGCAAGAAAGCACAAGAAGGGAGAGCAGCAGAGGGAGACGGAGAGGGAGAAGCAGACTCTCTGGTGAGCAGGGAGCCCCAATGCAGCGCTCGATTCCAAGACCCTGGGATCATGACCTGAGCCGAAGGCAGGTACTTAACTGACTGAGCCACCCAGGCACCCCAAGATATTTGTTATTCTTGATTCTATCATCTAAAATACTATGTAAGGACCTATTTTATATTTCTATTTTAGCCAGAGGCTTCCATTGAGGTTAAACAACAACTTTGTTGTTTAACCCTTAAACTGTCCCTGCTCCCCTTCCCCCAGGGGACTTAAAAACAAGTCCTGGAGACCAGCTCCAGGTGTGGAGGCCAAGAAAAACAAGGCTGTATCCACCTCGAGTCTAGCCCTGACATAAGTACAGCCATCTTGGCAAAGCAAAAGCCGGCACCTTGCACTATAAGAGTGGGTTAGCATAAGAATGGCCATCGTGAAGGCCAGGAAGCCATTTTACTGAGCGTCCCTAACCAGCCCACAGGTGCAAGTAACTTGAGACAAGAGAAAGTAGCTAAAACCTGAAAAAACAACTTAATCATATACCACCAGGGCAGTTAGGTGGTGGCGCCACAGGGACCAAATGTTAAAGAAAAACAAATAGTTAACTTGCAGAGATCACAATCCTGCAAGACAGGAGTCTCTCTTGGTTTGCAGATGTCCTGGTGATTTACAACAAAAAGGGCTATCTCTTCAATGGCCAGAGACAAATGGCTCAGTTCCTCAAGGTCTAAGGTCACACCATAAAACTGAGGGAGGCTGAGGCAGAAGGAAATGTAAATAAAGTTAAATTTCTTCTAAACCTAAATCTCATTTAACCGCCAGGATGGCGCCAGGGTGATGCCGGGGTGGCAAAGGTTAAACAAAGTAAGACTGTCAAAGTGGGGCACAAGATCTGTATGTAGCTATGAAAAAGTGCCTTGAAAATGCTATATAAACCCTTGGCTTTGAGTGCTCGGGGTCCTTGTTGAAACCCGCTGCCCCGGGCAGATACTTGGACCCCAGCTAGCTGGAAATAAACCTCGCTGTGTGACTTGCATTATCGAGAGTGTTCTCTGTCTAATCAAGGGGTGGGCGATTCCGTACCCTAACAACTACTTACTGGGACGCCTGGGTGGCTCAGTGGGTTAAAGCCTCTGCCTTCGGCTCAGGTCATGATCCCAGGGTCCAGAAATGGAGGCAGCATCAAGCCCACATCGGGCTCTCTGCTCAGCAGGGAGCCTGCTTCCCCTTCCTCTGTCTCTGCCTGTCTCTCTGCCTACTTGTTGTGATCTCTGTCTGTCAAATAAATAAATAAATAAATAATTTTTAAAAAAAAAAAGGAAAAAAGAAAAAAAAATACTACTTACTTATCTCTCTACATTTTGTATTATCTTGACACTTAATACACACAGTTGCTACATCTGCAGCTAAGGAACAAAGCCAAGGACAAAACAGTGAAAAAACAGTATCTGAGAGATCCCCCTCCAGGCTGACCTAAAACTATTAATAAAAAATTGTTAAATGTAGTTGTCCAAGAAACTATGAATCCGGCCAATGTTTCTGCATTTTGTCATAAAACCACCAGAAGATTGTCTTATGTGCCTTGAAGGAATCAAAGGTATTCAACGCTCCCCCAATCTACCACTGTGTAACCACAATGAATGAATACAAAAAAGCTATTTTAGCACAACTTATTCCTTTTGAACTCATGTTCCTGTCTTGCAAGAGAAAAAAATCCAGAAAAGAAGCTACTTTGTGGGTGTGCTATTTTGCTTTTAGATGATCTGCAAGTGACAGCAGGCAATAGTTGAAAGCAAATAATAAAATGGAGCTCAGGATAATAGTTATTAGCACCCACACATCAGCAACAACAGGAAGAAGGGGGGAAAAAGATGAGGTTAAGGGATATAAAAGGACAAAACGAAATCAGAGCAGAGAAGTTTTCTGGAACAGAAGGGTGGGTAACTTTTGTCACATATTCAAGAGTTGAAGAACGAAATTTGAGAGAATGCTGCTGGGGCAGGTATGACACAGAACACAAATTTTCAACTGCAGGTGATAATGGCTATTATTCTGGAAACTTAGGGACATGTCTGAGACATTTTTGATTGTCATAATTGGGGGGGGTTGCTACTGGCATCTAGAGGATAGAGGGTAAGATGTTGCTAAAATCCCCACAATGCAGAGGACAGTCCCTCCCAGTAAGACTTACCTGGTTCAAGACTTATCTGGTCAACAGTGCTGCTATGGAGAAACCCTGACACAGAAGCAAGAGCACTGCCTTAGGCGTAAAGACATGTGGGTCTTGAAAGTAAGGTAATAGGCGCTTCAAACACATATAAAATCTTGTAATCCAAAGGAAGTGCAGAGGGCCTATGTTATTGAATCTAGAGCTTAAGACAGAGGTCCTTACATTCTGACTGCTTAATTTGTCTTGAGTCTAGCTCCCAGCCATCAACAAACCAACCGTGGTATCATGAGAGGATAAGTAACAAAAGGAAGCCAGATTTAAATAAGACTTCTGTATGCACTGAACTCCAATCTTCAATATTAATATTCTATGCATGGACCTTTTTGGCTCAACAATGTTATCCTTGAAAATATTACTGTAAACACACATTTATGGGTTCCTAATCATGAGATACAGTATTTTTTTTTAATATTTTTATTTATTTGACAGAGAGAGACACAGCAAGAGAGGGAACACAAACAGGGAGAGTGGGAGAGGGAGAAGGAGGCTTCCCTCTGAGTAGGGAGCCCGATGCCGGGCTTGATTCCAGGACCCTGGGATCATGACCTGAGCCGAAGGCAGAGGCCTAATGACTGAGCCACCCAGGTGCCCGAGATCCAGTATTTAAAGAAAAAAAAAAAAAATCCTAGAAGCCCTTGGTCTGGATAACCCATAATATTCTGTCCAGCTTTAATGTTTCCCACTTTTTCTTCATTTACTTTGTAGATCAAAGAACTGACAATTCAAAACGCAGGAAGCATAAATTATTAACACACAACTATAAAACTTTTCATCTTACCTCTGAATAATTCTTAGTAGCAACATTTCGGGATGGCTGCTGTCTTGCAGATTTAAAGGCTATAAGGTGAAAAGAAAAAACATCCACTATGTTATTCTTAAAATAACTGAAAAAAAATTGTACCTATCTTTATCTTCAGACTTTGTAAGCTCAATCTACAAAAATCCATGAGAGCCAATTATAAAACATTTATATTTTTTAAAATCTAAAGGGAGGTGGAATTATATGTTCAAATAAATCAATGCCTAACTGTCAGTCTCCTGATTTCATGGCTTATTCAAATAAAATAACAGGTGATGTTCATAAATACACCTACACTAAAAATATTTTATAGGAACTATATGAAGGATAAAATCTGATCATCAAATGGATTAAACTCCAAATATATCAAAGGTAACCCTCCTCATGTCTTCTTTCCCTTACAGTTGGCAGTACCTTTCCCTGTGGCTAGATCAGGAACCATGTGGTTCCAGTAAGAGCTTTCTTATTCTCCTCTACTTTGTTAGCCATATTCAGTATCTAAGAAAGAGTCCAGGGGAAATCCTAGAAAACAGTGTTATCTTTTACGCTATGATATACTTCCCTTTAAATCCTCACATTTTAGCTTTAAAAACTTAGAAACATGAAGTTTAGCTAACCCTTTATATTTCCCAAGATCAAAATCATGATACTACGATTTTATAATAAGAAATACGGGTTTAGTCTCGGTCCCCATTTCTGGCAGAGCTCCTAGTACCCGGAAATTCCTAAGTACTAAGAGCCAGAGAAGTGTCTTTTGTCATGTTAATGAAGTGACTTTCAAACCAAACCTAAATCTGGGGGCTGGTTGCCAGGGAACCAACATGGAAATCAGGAAATGAAGGCTGGAACTCAGTCCCACCCCAAGATTTCCAAGGAGACAGGGGGACCGGAGGTTGAATCAATCACCAATAGCCAATGATTTAATCAATTAATGGTAATGAAGCTGCCACAGAAACCCAAAGGAGGGGTTCAGCAAGCTTAGAGGTGGTAAACTAGAATGCTCCCACTTGCCAGGCTGCTGGCCCCCAAACTCTGAGGATACAAATCCTTTGTTTGCAACCTTACCTTTTGTATTTCTTAATCCGGCTGCTGATTTATATCCTTTGTAATAAACCAGTAAATTAGTGAATTAACTAGTTCCCTGAGTTCTGTGAGCCGCCCCAGGAAATTAATTAAACCCGAAGAGGAAATTAGGGGAAAAAGACGGATAAAAAGCACAGCTAGATTTCTGATTAGCCTCTGAAGTGGAGGGAGGCAGTATTGTGGAACTCAGCCCTTACCCTAAGGAATCTGATGCTACATCTGGGTAGACAGTGTCAGAATTGAGTCAATTTGTAGGAAACCCAGCTGATGGCTAAGAATTGCTTAGTGGTGTGAGCCCCCGCATCCCCTCCCTTGCCCCCTCCCACTACAATGAATTGGGTACAGAATATTTAAAACCTAGAATAAATCTCAAACTGCCAATTAGAGTTTTATTTCCTCCTAAGCCTTACCAATTTCTTAATATAAAACAATGTTTTCCCCAAGACAACCCCCAAATTAAACAGGGTAAGAGGAGAAAAAAAGAAAGAGGCCCCGAAAAAGTCAAAAGCTCAGAGAAACCCACAAAGTCCAAAATTCTTGTAGTTTGAAAACTCAGAAATTGTTCTATCTAGCCTAAATTTATGATTTGTTCATTTTTCCTATTCCAGGTTCTATCCCCAGTCTTGTGATGTCTATCTGAGAGGAGAAATTAAGGGCAAAAGCAAAGTTCTTACCCACTCTACTCAATTACTAGGGCCTTACATCCTAACTCTACTTGAAAGGCTAAAGAGGGCAACTGAATGATAAAAGTCAGCCATCATGACTCTTAAAGAATATTTCTACTCAATAATTATTGACTAATTGAATCCTCAGACTCTCAGATCCTGAAGAGCCCGCCTTAAAAATAAATAAATAAATGGCCCTCCTTTCTTTATATCCCCAACAAATAAATGTCAGTGAGATAAATTAACCTTATCAGAAAAATAAGCACTGAGTTAAGTTAGGAAGGCAAAACAGTATGGTGGTTGTAGAGTTAAACTCATTTTGACTGACTAGTTGGGTGACCAGAGCCAAGCTCCTTGGCTTCCTTAAGTCTCAATTTCCCCGCCTATAAAGTGATGTGGGAAATAAAGGCAGAAGAAAAATTACTGAATTTCCATACTACCTACAGCCCACTGGCAAGTCCTTGAAACAAAAGAGTGACATTCCTTTAGGGACTCAACTACCTTGAAGTTGATACTCTGCTCAGGGCAAAGGGTAATCTTAGCCCAATTCCAGGACCCCCTAAGTCTACTTTAACACATAAAAATTCCTTTGGAAACTTGCTTTATCTCTATCCCCAAAATACATGTGGACAATCATCCCTTAAGTACAGGACCCACCCATATATATTTGAAGGGTCTCATGACAGAGTTTTTACTAAACAATAATAAAATTACCTTTCCTAACAATAGTTAACCCCCTCAGGATCCTGGAAACCTTGTTTCCAAAATACCTGGGAGGCTTACACTATCCCCAACCCCCTCCCAACCTGAAAGTATAAAATGGGCCACTCCTCATGAACTCAGCACAGCTCTTTCTGCCCAAGTCCTGTCCCTGTGCTTTAAAAAAAAAAAAACAAAAAACCATCTTTTTGCACCAAAGATGTCTCAAGAATTTCTTCTTCGCCGTCAGCTTTGAACCCTAATGTCTTTCTTACATCATAAAATAGTGTTAATCAAAATTCATGCAGAAAATCGTTGCAAAGATAAGAAGAGGTGATTAATGGAAATAGTTCTGCCAAGAGACTAGGAGGAGCAGGTACTCTGATAACGTAGCTAGCGGCCCGCCATGACAGTAAACTACATGGAATCACAGAGCCTTCAGAGCCACCACTCACTCGGTCACCACCCTCTGCAGACAAACTTCAAGGGAAAAACTGGGGCTGTCAAATCTTTATTTACAACTGCTGCTGGCTGAAGTGTAATATCTACCGTTTCCAATAAAATTCCAGTACAATAATAAATCTCTACACTCCACAGGGCTTGTTAATAATAGAATCGTACTGTTACAGCTCTCTTCATGCCTCCATTTACAACAGGGATTTGGAAGTTTCTGCTTTTAAAGATTTTTATTTATTTATTTATTTGACAGAGAGAGAGAGAGAGAGAGATCACAAGTAGGCAGAGAAGCAGGCGTGGGGAAGCAGGCTCCATGATGAGCAGAGAGCCCTATTGCGGGGCTCGATCCCAGGACCCTGAGCCACCCAGGCACCACTGCCACTAATACTAATAGCAATCATTTTTTGGATTCTTACAGGATTCTAAATCCTGTGCTAAGTAATGTATACCCATGAGTTCAACTGATACTTGCTATGACTCTGTAGAGTCAGTACTATGCTGCCAATTTTACAGCTAAGGATTTGAAGCTTATAGAATAGAAAGAAGCAGTTTACGCCTCCTGGGGCTTAACATGTATATATACTATGCCAAATAGTCCACATGTATTTTCTCATTAATCCTCAAAAAAACCCCAATGGGATAAATGCAATCATCAGCCTACTTACAGACGAGGACACTGAAGATGAAAAGCCTAAAAGGACACATAGCTAGTAAAATCAAGGAGTCAAGTCAAACCAATGGCTGACTTTAGAACCATGTTTTTAACCTTTATGCTATCCAATCTCTAAGTAACTTTTATTCATTCATTCTCAAGCATTTAATGAGCATCTATGCCAGCCAGGCACTATGGACACCATGATGAAGAAGAATGACTCTGTCCTCATTCTGCTGATGCTCCCCTGGTTTATGGGCATGGATCCAGCTGGTGAATTGCTGGCCCACTCACACCAGGTCTGACTCCAAAGCTCAGGTTCTTAACCATACCATCTGCTGCAAAAGGCATAACAAATAGATTTTTTTCCTTAACATAACTCAGGAAATCTTAAGTTTCATATTAATTTGGCTTACCTTTTACAAATGAGTATTATTACTTTAAAAAAAAGGATTATCTGTGGGGGCGCCTGGGTGGCTCAATTGGTTGAGCGACTGCCTTCGGCTCAGGTCATGATCCTGGAGTTCCGGGATCAAGTCCCACACTGCGCTCCCTGCTCAGCAGGGAGTCTGCTTCTCCCTCTGACATCTCTCCTCTCATTCTCTCTCTCTCCCTCTCAAATAAATAAATAAAATCTTAAAAAAAAAAGGATTATTTGTGAACATTTTAAAGCACTGTAACTGGTCTTCTGTCTTCTCTATACAAACAGAAGCTTTCTTCCACATTATCAATGGGTAACAGAGCAGAGCTCATGAGAGAGTATCTGTTACAAGTCTCACAGGCATAGTAGTTCTGAAAGGAGCCAAGGGTAGAAACTGAAAAAAAAAAAAATGCTCACAAAAACCCTATGAGATATAAAGTTCTAGATGCACAGGAGGCAGCCACCTATGAGTTTTGAAGAAAGAAAATAAAGATAAAAACCTCTGTATTTGTTTATGTGGGCTAGGTTTTCAGACAAACACTGATGCTCAAAGCAACACAAATTGCTTCATCAAACACATAAAAACTTTCTAATGGCACTGAGTTCCTGGTCACATAAAGAATTAATAGGCCAAAACAGAAGAAAAGCTCCAACTCAGAGAGGCAAGCAGAATCCTTTTCTCTGGGGACCTGCTGATCTGGACAAATGTTCACACTGGTTTTGACAGTTCTGTAGAGAGAACTGTCAAGGCCTGATCAAGATTGGTGGGGGGAGGGGACCTGATGCATGTCCTCCCTACCTTAAGCTGGGACCACAATGGTTCAGGAGAGAAGCATATGTAAAAACAGGATTTTGTAAGTACATTATTAGCTGGTTGAACCTCAAGTCACAACTTTAAATGTAGTTTAATGTGGCCTAAGACTTGTGGTGCCTCTAGAAGCCTGGAGAAACAAATATGAATCAACTCTGGGGGAACTTAACTTCATCTCTGATCTCAAATTACTCCTGCTGATCATTTCTTGGGACAAAAGATAACAAAACATACAAGGAAACAAGTCATCGTAAATGAGAACAAGCAGAAACGAAATCAGAAATGGACAATAAAAAGAAGCCAAAGGCATTCAGACACTGGGTTATTAGACACAGAATACAGAACAAATATCTTTACTATGTGCACAAAAAAATTACAGACAGGCTTAAAAACATCTGCAGGGAATTTTTAAAATCACACAATGTATTTCAAAAGAACTAAGTAGAGTTTCTACCCACATCAAAAACAACAAAATAAAAACTTCAAAGGACAGTTTGAAGAATAGATGGGCATGGGTCGGCTCAGTCTACAGAACAAGCAACTTCTTATCTTCAGGTCAGGGGTTTGAACCCCATGTTGGGGTCAGAGTTTACTTAAGAAAACAAAAACAAAAACAACAGATGGGTGAATTGGAAGATCAATATAGCGCAGGAAGATAAAGCAAGGGAAAATACAAGAGATTAATAGTCATGGGAGGACAGAGTGATTCTTAGATTTTTTTTTTTTAAAGATTCTATCTATTTATTTGAAGGACAGAGATTACAAGTAGGCAGAGAGGCAGTCAGAGAGAGAGAGGAGGAAGCAGGCTCCCTGCTGAGCAGAGAGCCTGACATGGGGCTCGATCCCAGGACCCTGGGATCCTGACCTGAGCCGAAGGCAGAGGCTTTAACCCACTGAGCCACCCAGGCGCCCCAATTCTTAGATTTATTTAACTTCTGAAGACTCTGAAGGAAGGAGAAAAAGAGCACAGAGGTATTATCTAAAGGGAAAGGATTTTCTAGGAGCCATGAAAGACACCAATTCACAATTTCATGAAGCCCTATAAAAAAGAATCTCCTATCTAGATTCATCAGTGAAACTTCAGAATACCAAAGACAGCCAGCTGGAAGGAAAAAAAGACTACTTCCAAGGGAAAAAAAAAGGCAAGCTTAACTAATAGCTCATTTCTCAACAACAAAACTGAAGTCCAAAGATTCACTCTCAGTGATTAATTCTGCCCACTGGTGCCAAGGAAAGCTTCACATAAAACAGTTAAGCCAGGACAATAAAAGGCAGTTTGGGTTAAGGTCAAGGTGGGTATGCCTTCGTGTCACATGCTAACCAACTTCTGGTGACTTAACTTGGAAGTGTACGCGTTATTTTCACTTCGTATTTCTATCTCCCTGTTTCTTTTTTTTTTTTTAATGAACATTTTATACAGATCTACTGTGTACCAGACTCTACCTTTCACCTTCAGAATAACCTATTATGTAGAGTCTATAAGGAAAATAAACTTTGGAGTCTGAGTGACCGTAGTCAAAGTCACAAGGCTTTTCCATGTTGAACTCTGCCTAGATCATTTCTATGCTGCCTATTTCCCCCCTTCTCTGCTTTTACCTTACTCCTACCAAGAACGGAAGAGTACCTCTTCAGATGCCTTTCCCTAAAAGAAAACATGCTTTTGAAATCAAAATAAGAATCTCAGGGGCACCTGGGTGGCTCAGGGGGTTAAAGCCTCTGCCTTCCACTCAGGTCAAGCGCCGCATCGGGCTCTCTGCTCAGTAGGGAACCTGCCTCCCCTCTCTCTCTGCCTGCCTCTCTGCCTACTTGTGATCTCTGTCTGTCAAATAAATAAATAAAATCTAAAAACAAAACGAAACGAAACAAAACAAACAAACAAAAACTCAGCTGGCTCTCCTCAAGTACTAAATAATCAGAGTAAAAACTATTATTATTTTTTTTTCAAGTAGGCTTCATGCCCAGTGTGGAGCCCAGCATGGGGCTTGAGTGTAAGAAAGTAAACACTTTCTCTCTTGATCATTGGTGACATACTGACCAACTGACTCACTTTTCTATCTTCATGATCCCTCTATAAGAAAGGAAATAAACAAATTTGTCTAAAGTAAGGGACTACAGAAAATAATTTTTAAGGCTCACCCTCTTCAATAGCTCTGATGAATCGCAAAGACCTTTTAAGGAATGATTTATCTCATAATCCTAATAACACTTTTGACTCTACAACAATGGCAACAGAAATCAATGAGGTTTCCCAATGAGGATTTCCTATTTGGAATTTATAAATAACTACTAGATAATCATTTGCAATCCATACTCACCATCTACAATAGACATATTTCTAGATGTTGACATAGTCGTCTTTGAACTTCTGCTTCGAGTAGAAGTCTCTAGACCAGTGCCTAGTGTTAGAATAATGAGCAGTCAATATACAATTCTATCAGGAATCAATGTTTAAGACAGTGCCAAATGAAATGTACATAAAGTTACGTCAAAACATAGCTTATATAAAAAGTCAAAGACATATAACAAAAAACACATAGTCTACTCAATTTTCAAAAACTATACTTACAAAAAAAGAAAAAAAAAACTATACTTACACCACATTTGGTTCATACTCTTCCAATTAAAATATAAGGAAACATTTTGTAAAGTTAAGAATAATGAAAATGAACTATCACTAGAGGATGAGGATCTCTTTCTCTGGAAATTTTTAACTTTTAAGTACTATTTGACCAGCTTAAAATTCCTATGGATAAATATTTAATAAAAACAACTGAAAATATTCCTAGAAACAAATTTATACAATATACCAGGAAGTCACTGGATGACCAATTTTCTATTATTTGGATTATCCAAGGACAACAGTCCCACGTTAAATACAATGATGGCAATTAATGTTAATGACTGCTTGAAGATATCATATTGTTTTAGGGTAGCTTTCTTTTTGAACATATTTTATGAAGACACTTTATAAAAATGTGGACATTTGTATCTCATGATAGTAACAAAAATAATAATGTTTATGACCTGGAGTTTCTTCCTGCTGCCAATGGTCATTAAGCAGCCATTTTCCTTAGCTGCTCATATTTGCCTATTACTTTATACCTGTGAGAGTACCCAAAAAGTACTGTGTGAGGAATGTAGTGAAGTTCTTAAAAAAAAGCGTTAAGAAACATTAAAACATTATGTGCACGTGACCATTAAAATTTATTTAAGTAAACATATATGTCAGAACTATATTAAAGACTGACTTTATGCATTATAAAAACAAACTTTTAGGGGCGCCTGGGTGGCTCAGTGGGTTAAAGCCTCTGCCTTCGGCTCAGGTCATGATCTCAGGGTCCTGGGATCGAGCCCCACATCGGGCTCTCTGCTCAGCGGGGAGCCTGCTTCTCCCTCTCTCTCTCTGTGTGCCTGCCTCTCTGCCTACTTGTGATTTCTGTCTATCAAATAAATAAATAAAATCTTTAAAAACAAAAACAAAACAAAACAAAAAACCAAACTTTTAGAAGATTGCATAACTTAATTCTGACGACAAAAATACAATCACGTGCGTCCCATTCAATTGCCAAGTGTGAATGCGTGGGCAAGCCAGTACTCAGTGCTGACCTCTTCCTCTCTGAGACCCTCCTCTCAAGACTGAATTCTGCCCTCTTCCTCCTCGTCGGCCTCTTCCTCGGCCTCTTCCTCTATTGGCTGCTGCTGCGATGTCCTCATCAGAGTCATCAGCCATCTGTTCTGCCAAATCTATACTCATAAGGTCCTCAGCACTAAAGGCGGAAGCAGCATCCTCAGACTGAGATCTGAGGGCTCTGGCCCTTGTCATAGCCTAAGAGGGAAAGAGGAGAAAATACACATTAGTAGAAAATGCAGCATCCTAAGTCATTAATCTGGTTACTCAGATAACATTTAATATTGTCAAACTATCTGCACTATTATTTCTCACTAATCATGCTATAAAAATGCCAAGCAGGAGAAACTCTCCTTCCCCATCTATCAAATTCAATTCCTACGATTTGTCAGATCAATGTGCCATACTTATTTGTAAAATGAGACCTTTTGAAAAGGTATACTGAGAATGATAAAATTTCACAGAATCAAAACTTTTAGAACTGGTTAGAATATTGGCAATTGCCCCTAATTCAACATCACCATTTGTAAGAGACTGTCATCACCTGAGCTACTCTGTACAATGGGCTCTTAATAAATAACAAGAAAAATTCTTACAAAAAATGGCTGTTATCTCTGGGTGATGAAATTTTACAGTGCTCTTGTTTTCTTCTTAATTCACAAATCATAAATTCTCTACAATATAGATTTTTAAAATACTACTTTGGAATCAGAAAATTATGAGCAATAATCTCTCACAAAAATTAAGTAGAATTAAGAATAAAAATGTAAAAAAAGAGGGGATCCTGGGTGGCTCAGTTGGTTAAACATCCGACTCTCGATTTCAGCTCAGGTCGTGATCTCAGGGTAGTGAGATCAAGCCCCCACCAGGCTCTGCACTCAGTTTGGAGTTTGCTTGTCCCTTTCTTTCTGCTCCTTCCCGCAACCTCGCACTCTCAGATAAGTAACTATATAAAATCTTAAAAAAAAAAAAAAAAAAAATCAAGATAAAAAGAATTAAGTAGAATATAACAACTGAAGGCCTGGAAAAGAATAAAAGCTTAATACCAAGAATATGCCACAAATTTTAATTTGATAAGAAACTGCCCAGAAAAGACAAGTTTGAGATTTAATGAAATATTTTAACTCTGAAATGAGTACAGATTTTCTAATTAAAAATAAAATAAAAGTAATGTTCCCTGAGGTTCTCCCTTAAACCAATCAAAATGTTGTGAGGAGAATAGAAATGAGACATAATACATTCTCAATAAAATCAGAAAATAGCTCCAACTTCAAAATACAAAATTTCTGAAGAGTTAACGAATATAATGAAGATCTGACCTAAGGAACAAGGTAGAGAAGAGTCTTAGGCAGTATAAAGGTCTCTAAAATTGATCTATATATTCTAAGGGACCATAACTATAGTCTCTCTTGCTTGAATAAAAAATTCTGGGTCTAAGAACAGGTGGGGAGAGCATTTCTGAGCTCTCTGTGGTACCATGAAGTGAAGAGAGGCAGGGCTAAATCAGGAGATGAGAACAAAACACGTAGGGTAGAAGTAGGAGGGAAGCGGGAGGTGGGAGATAATCCAGCTGCATGATGATTATCTCAGCTTAAAGGAAATAATAGCTAAATCACGGCAGAAATGGCTGTATGGCATTACCGTGTAAAAAGAAAAAAACTTCAGGGAACATAACAAAAAATACAAAGAAAAAAATGGCAGAAAAAGATTTCAACTCATTTTTCTTGTCCCAGATGAAGGATGGTCAATCCTCATTATTCCCAGATTCTATACTTGTAAATCACCTACTTGCCAAAACTTATTTGTAACCCCCAGAACAATATTCCTGATACTTTTACAGTCATCTGTGGACCTGTGCAGAGTGGAGAAAATTCTGAGTCTCCTGACACACATGTTCCCAGATGAAAAACACTGGACACTCAGCCTTGTTGTTTCAGCTGACACTTTAAACAAGGATTCTGTGGCATATTTAGTGTCAAGGTTTTCACATTTCTGGGCTTTTGGTTGGTGATTCAGTGTCGCTGAAGTGCTGTCCAGTACTCTCAAGTGCAAGAAGGCTGTGATGCGCCTTACAGATGAAATACATGTGTGAGATAAGCTTCATTCAGGTATGATTACAGGGTTGCTGGCTCTAAGTTCAATATTAATGACTCAACAATATACATTAAAACAGAAAAAAATAAGAAAAAGGTTATGTACTGATCAGCGGATAAAAACGCTGTAACCAGTAGTTGGCAGGAACCCACTCCTCTATTTCCCCTAGGAGCAATATGGGTTAGTGTTCACGAGGTTAGTGTTTGCAGTAACACAGAACATAAAAAAAAAAAAAAACAAGAACCAGCTGTACTTTTTTAAAACTACATTTAAAGAGAAAAAGGAGACCTAAATTATATGATTAATAAGACAGAGCTAACTGATGTATTGAACTCTCTATTCTGAAAATATAGACTTCTTTCCAAGACCTCATGAAACGTTTCATGTATCATGGGGTACTAACAAAAATATCAACTAAGTTCTAAATAGTAAGGGTATTATATAGTCTAATTGCCATGAATCAAATCAGAAATTAATGATAATAAAACAAAAACACCTGCCTCCAAATCACAAAAATAAAATTGAGAAATCTGGAAAATAATAAAATACTAGAAAATCTAGAAAACAATAAAAATACTGTAGACTGGAATATATGAAATAAAGCGGTGTTTATAAAGAAAGCCTACAGCCTATTAAAAAAGAATGAATGAAAATAAGTAGATTTGATATTCAAAAGTTAGGACAAATAAAGCCCATCCAAAGGAAATTATGAGAAATTAATAAAGATACAATCATAAATAAACAAATCTTAACTAAAAATCCATTCAAATTAATAAATTTAAGAGCTGATCCTCTGGTACAAAGCCACATTGATAAAAATCACTAACTTAATAAAAAGGGAAAGAAAGACAAATATACACCATTAAAAATCAGAATCGAGGGGAAAAAAGATTGAGGGAAAATTAAAAGAATCTTGACAAAATACTCTTCAATCTAAGTAATTTGGATAATAAATAACCTAAACATATCCAACAATAGACACACAGTCTCAACAGACTAATAATAATATCAAAGAATATGTAAGAAAATTATTAAAGGAACACCACCCCCAGAAAAGGAACCACAACCAGCAAGTTTCACAGGTATTCTATCAAATCTTCAAAGAACAGATAATGCCATTGCTATTTCCATAGTACCAGAGCATAAAGAAAGCAAGCTCCCAATTTCTTTGTACAAAGCCAGCATAACACGGTACTGAAAAACTGACAAAAGGCTGCAGGCCCAAAAAGATGATTACAGTATCTTACTTATGAATATTAAAGCAAAGGGAATACAGGAACATATGGAAAAACCAGGATACCTGTTACCAGAAGGTTCACAAAGTATTAACAAGAATGGGGCACTAATAGAGTATGTTTTAATATAACTCACCAAACTAATAGAAAGGAGGAGGAAAAAATCCTACAGGCTTATCTCCACAGATGTCAAAAAGGCCCTTACTTCATCACCCATTCTGGATGTGAACAAACCCCAAAATCCTTCTTTTACACAACAAATACCCTAAAATATGCTACCCCTCCCCCCCACAGAGTCCATGCACTTTCCTGTGAGTGTTCTTACAGAGAGACCACTGTCCTTGGCACAAAACCCAAACCCAACAAAAATTTCTGGGCAAAGAACATGACCAGGTGTTTCATGTAAATATAAATGGTTTAGAAACATAAAAATCGCTGAGTCACTAGTAACAAAAGTAGCAGGGGTTAAAACAATAGTAAGAAACAATTTCCTCACCCTCTGGATTTTTTTTTTTTTTAATTTATTCATTTGACATACACAAGTAGGCAGAGAGAGAGAGAGAGAGAGGGGGGAAAGCAGGCTTCCCGCTGAGCAGAGAGCCCGATGTAGGGCTCAATCACAGCACTCTGGGATCATGACCCAAGCGGAAGGCAGAGGCTTTAACCCACTGAGCCACCCAGGTGCCCCCACCCTCTGGATTTATAAAGATCAAAAGATGTCATGATACATCACGATGACAAGGATGTGGGGGAAACAAGCACTCCCAAATACTGGGTAGAATGCAAACTGGGTGTCACATCTCCGGAGGGATATGGCAGTATCTAACAAAACTGTAAGATGCCTGTGTCCTTCTGTGATTATTTTTTGGAATGGATTACTCACCCTCATTTCCAAATTTTTACCTTTCCTCTGTCTAAATACCATAACTTCATTTTATCATTTAACATTACATTCAAATATTTTAACTCCACTTTTCTGTGCAACAGATTCTGGAGTTTACGGATAAATATTAAGTATGTTACCTCCAAGAATTAGCAGTGGAATTCTAATTGACCTCAGGAGTGTAGGTTCAGAGCCATTGTAAGTACAGATCTAGAGCCACTGGTAGGACAATGATTCCATATGCTTTTTTGTGAGATTCGAAAACTCCTATCCTGGTAGTACACCTCTGTTTTGTTTTGTTTTAATTGTGACAAAATATATATATCATAAAATTGAGCACCTTAACCATTCTGAAGTGTACAGTTCAGCGGCATTAAGCACATTCACCCTGTTGTGCAACATCACCATTATCCCCCTCACGACCTTTCTTGTCATTTCAAACTGAAATGGACACTCCATACCTGTTAAAACATAACTTCCTGTTCCCTAACCACTCCCTTCCCCTCATTACCACTACTCGATATTTTGTTCATACGACTGACTACTCTAGGGATCTCATTTAAGTGGAATCATATAATACTCATCCATGTACCTGTCTTACTTCGCTTAGCATGTTTCCAAGGTCTGTCCATATTGTAGCGTTATCAGAACTTCATTCCTCTTAAGGCTAAGCAAAAGTCCATCATCGCACATATACACCACCTTCTGTATATCTGCACACCTTTTGATGGCCATTTTAATTGCTATCACCTTTTGGTTATTGTGAATGCTATGCGCATGGGTGTACAAACATCTGGTCCTTGCTTTCAATTCCTTCAGGTAAATACCTACAAGTGTAACTGCTAGGTCACATAATTCTCTTTTTAATTTATGGAGGAATCATCCTACTATTTTCCACAGATTCTTTTATTATTCCCACCAGCAATGCACGAGGCTTGCAATTTCTCCATATTCTTGGCAACACTATTTTCTTTTTTTGTAATAGTCATCTTAATAAACGTGAAGCGGCTTTGGTTTAAATTTCCATTTCACTAGTGATGCTGAGCATCCTCTCATGTGCGTATTGGTCACCTCTTTATCGTCTCTGCAGAAATGTCTGTTCAAGTCCGTCATCCACTTTTTGCTGTGACTGAGTTTTAGGAATTTTTTTAATGTTCTAAATATTAATCATTTGCCAAATACATGATTTGCAAGTATTTTCTCCCATTCCTGGGTGTGCCTTTTCGCTTCGTTGACAGTGCTTGGTATTACAGTTTGAAAGAGGGTATCAACCCTGCCTCAAATTCAGGTAGAACACAGGAAACCAGAGGGTGGGTAAACTATGGACTATGAGTCAGACGAAGAACAGATTTCACATTTTTAAAGCACTGTTTAAAAACAAAAACAAAAAAACAACAAAGAAAAAACAACCATATACACAGACAAGAATACGTGACAAAGACCACATATGGCCTGCAAAGCCCCAAATATTTACTGCTTGGCCTTTTATTTAAACGTGACCTTACAGTTAAAGAAATTACTTAGAGCTTTTCAGTGTGAACAAGAGTCTTTAAAGCCTCTTGGAAGGACTAATGCTTTTGTCTGTTTGTTTAAATAATTTAAACCCAGTACTAGGATTCATGTTCTGAGCTAAATGATTCTACATGGCTTGGAGTTATAGATTGGGAAAGTCTCAAATTCCATTACAAGTCCTAAATAGTATGCTAAGAATAAAGACCATTTATAACATCCTATGGCAAGCTGACAAATTACCTAGGAAACCCCAATTACCTGCTAACGTCTTAAAATGTAGCTGAAAAATCTAAACCTAAAAGTGCTTTTTTTCTGAAAAACTCCCAAATGCAGTTTGTCATGTCCTCTACTACCTTCCTTTTATAAAATACTCACCAAATTCTTTAAAAGACTAATGAAAAACAGCTTAGGGACTCCAAACACAAAGGCCATGCAAAGAAATATTTCTGTAATTTATTAAATTGAAATGGTGAGTTAAGTTTAAATGATCCAAGGACCAGGAGTCATTTCTTTCTTCTAGTATTCATTCTTGCTATTTGGCAAACTCTTTTCTACTTGAAGGATGCTTGGTAAGACGAATACAAACATAAATGTGATAAGGGATCCCTAATCTCTAGCTTCCTCCTCTTAGCTCCCCCAAACCATCTTGTAAATGGTACAGCAGTTCCATCTACACTTCTGAGGGACAGTAATTTTTGATGTTCTGCATATCAAAAACTGTCAGAAATTTCACATTTTTAGCCACTCATTGGCTATGCATTGTATGAATGTTGTTATAACATAAAGTTCTGATAGGAGGACATGGTATAGTAGAAAAGCCTAGACTTGAAGGTAGAAATAGGTTCCAACTCCACCCCAACGCGTAACCTTTACTGTGCTCTCAGTGTCATTCGTAAGATGGAAACTGAAATTGTGCACATGACACATCTAGAAAAAATTCAATAAATGAAAATTTAATGAATACCATTTGCTCTTTCCCCTTTAAAACAGTAATGAATAAAACCAAGTAGGTAATGTGTTCTGCTTTTTCCATGACATCGATGTAGGGGAATGAGTCTGACATCGGGAATACAGAGTGTGAAATTCTGTGGATGGTGAGAGCTCTTAGTTCTATAATCAAGTACTGAAGGCTATTAATGAAAGGGAGGAAGGAGCTAGGAAGAAAACTGTAGTCAATACTGGCACTACTGTTAGTAATGTTAGTTAATGTTGCAAAATTCCCCATATTACATGATGAAGACAGTGTAAATTGTACAAAGGGAAGAAACCTGTCACAAAACTAGACACTAAGATGATCCTCCCATATCCTCTCTAAAGAAGGTTATTAACTGAGTTAATTTCTAAGTATTCTAACGAACTGGGACATAATTATTTGGGGGGGTGACTTCCCCACAGTAAGTACACGGCACCTAACTTTTGTAATAAGACAGAGAAAAGAAAAAAAATAATACCCAAAATGCCATTCCTAATCCTTAACATTCCAGATAAGGTGCATTATTGGATCAGGCTAAAATCCTAAATAGTCTGTATGGTATCACAGACGATGAAGTAAATCCCATACAGATTTGGCAATTTTACTTAAAAAAGAAAGAAAAAAGTCTGTCTCATGGCCTTTAGAGATGGTACTGAAGAATTATTTGGTACGTGATTTTTCCTCTGTCAGGATCTAAAACTGCCTCACATTAAAGGCTGTGGTATTACCTGGTGGTCATCAGTAGATAAACCACTGAACAGATTCCTTTGGAAGAGAGTTCAGAGGAAAAAGGAGTAAACTGAGAGTCCCATTCTCCGTAGGCAGGGTTCTTTTCTGTTTTAGTGTCCCAGGTATTGACTTTTACCTAAAAAGTATGTTTAAAATAAAGTAAAAAATATTTAAAGGGTGGTGATCCAGGGGGAGGGAGGAGAAGGGTGTCTTATTCTTTTTTGCTTACAGCAGAGAAAAGAGTGGAGGTTATAAAAGTTAATTTGAGGGATGTGTCAAGTTAATTTGAGGGATGTGTCAAGTGCTTCGGCTCTTTGTAATTCACCACCTGTCAGGGGCAGTTCTGAAATACTTAGGAAAATGACAATGGACTAGCAGGACTGCTGTATTAACTCAGCAAGGGTGACTCTTTAGGTTATGCTAGAGTTTAGCATTTTCTTTCTATATATGTCTGCCTCATCTACTAAATCAAGAGTCTCTAGTGGACACGAACCACACATTTTCCACATCTGTATTGCTAATGCCAAGTAGAACTGCTAGGCTATAACAGATACAAATGAAAGCAGTGAAGACAAAAATCCCAACAATAAATTAGTTATGAGATAACCTTTAAATAGTAGATAGCAATCATAAAATACTAAGGATAATCAGAAAATAGAAAAATGCATTTCAACCATGAATTCACCAAGCGCCAGACAGAGGCCTGAAGGTTCAGCAAAAATGGTGGCTAGCCAGAAGTTCCTAAACTGGGCTCGGGTCATGATCCTGGAGTCCCGGGATCGAGTCTTGCATTGGGCTCCCTGCTCAACAAAGAATCTGCTTCTCCATCTGACCCTTCCTTTTCTTTTCTTTTTTTTTTTTTTTTAAGATTTTATTTATTTATTAGACAGACAGAGATCACAAGTAGGCAGAGAGGCAGGCAGAGAGAGAGGAGAAGCAGGCTCCCTGCTAAGCAGAGAGCTCAATGTGGGGCTTGATCCCAGGAACTTGAGATCATGACCTGAGCCAAAGGCAGAGGCTTTAACCCACTGAGACACCCAGGTGCCTCTGACCCTTCCTTTTCTCATGCTCTCTCTCTCTCATTCTCTCTCTCAAATAAATAAAAAAAAAAATCTTAAAAAAAAAAAAAAAGTTCCCAAACTGCAGAGAAGTCGAGAAAGACCAGCATTGATGGTGATCAAGCCCACTACAACAATTTTGAAAGCCCAGTGGATGCTGTATATTTATCTATGGTAATATTGCTAGCAAAACCCATGTTTCTTCCTTTTTGCCCAAAATAGTATCAGTTTAGTAGAGCAAGATTTCCTCTTATGCTAGTAAGATGCTCTGAAAGCAATTATGTATTATTTTGATTACTAAGGACTCTTGTCATTTGTGCTCATCCTCCCTGCCCCCCCAAAACACATAATTAAGTACATTTTAGACAAGAGCAAAAGGACAGAATGGGAATATTGGGAAGCTGAATACTGGTAGGCTACACTGGTATAAATCACAGGCAGCTATCCTCAGCCAATCCCTGCTCAGGCCTATCTACCAAAGCAAGGTCCCATGGACTATTCTACATATATCTACTAGTCACTCTAGCTTAACAAACCAACACAGAAGGACAGTAATTTATATAAGAAATTACCTCTCGAACTTCATCTTCTTCATTAGTGTCTTCTTGTCTGCTTTCTCTGAAACGGCGTACCTGTGTTAAAACAGTAAATCAAAAATGTTTAGTCCTATCATGGAAATATAAAACAACGGGCTATGACTGATTAAGAAATGCTTTCCATCAGACCTAAAAACGGGAATTTTTTGTTTCAAATTTTCATCTAAATTCTAGCTAGTTAACATATAGTGTAATCTTGGTCTCAGTAAAACTTAGTGATTCATCACTTACACATAATACCGAGAGTTCTCATCATAGCAAGCGTCCTCCTTAATTCCCATCAACATCTAGCCCAATCCCCAACCACCTCCCCATCATGCTTCAGTTTGTTCTCTATAGTTCAGAGTCTCTTATGGCTTGCTTCCCTCTTTTTTTTTCTTCCCATATGCTCATCTCTTTTTGTTTAATTCCATGCATGAAATCAACAGTATTTGTCTTTCTCTAACTTGTTTCGCTTAGTATAATATACTCTAGCTCCAACCATGTTGTTGTGAATGATAAGATTTCATTCTCAGGGTCATGAGATAGAGCCCACATAGGGCTCTGCACTCAGTGGGGAATCTGCTGGAGATTCTCTTTCTCCCTTTCTCTGCCTCTCCCCGACTCCTATGTGCATGAAAATAAATAAACCTTTAAAAAAATAGTATCTGAAGTGGGCGGGCCTCTGAAAATCATTTTATCAAGTCAACTTGTTTATTGTTTGCTGATAATGGTCCTGGAGCCGAAAGGGAAACTAGAAAGATTCTTTTTTAAAAAATTCCTGCCCTACAGGCTCTTATAGTAATGTAATTAGGGAAAAGTTCTATTTGTTTAATAATATACGTAGCACCTCTTTGCTGAGCAAACACTACTGTACAAACACTTTACTGCCAAACACTACTGTAGGAACTGAAAATCCAACAATGAATAAAATAGTTACAAATTCTGCCCCCATGGAGTTTAGGTTTGTGTGTCTGTCTGCCTATGCAGCCAATAAACAAAAATCAAAATAAGAAGTTATATTGTGTTTTAGATGGCAGGTCAGACTGAGTTAATTTACAGCTAGACTAAGAAAGCGCTGTCATCTCTGGGGAACCCTTTATTTACTGTTTATTTCTGATGGTTTTCAACCTGCATAACCAGTTAGAAGCATGGCTTGATTATGAGACCAGAAGGGCATAAAAGATCCCCTGGGAATTTCTGCACAAATCTTGGTGTGTTTAATCCAGGGACACCTGTGTGCAAATGAGGACATGAGAGTTTATGCCTGGCTTCTCACAGGTCTCTAATGCCTGCCCATACTTTTTTTCTTGATGCGTCATATCTTTTGCCTTTAAATGAAAATCTCAGTGAGTATGCTCAGTAGAGTCTTGAGTTCTTCAAATATTCGAACTTGTGAACACTTTGCAAAAGACAGTAAGTATGCAGGGTGCCTGGGTGGCTCAGTTGGTTAAGTGTCTGCCTTCAGCTCAGGTCATGATCTCAGGGTCCTGAGATCAAGCCCCATGTGGGGATCCCTGCTCAGTGGGCAGCCTGCTTCTCCCTCTCCTTCCCCTTCCTGCTCTCTCTCTATCTCTGTCAAATAAATAAAACCTTAAAAAAAAAAAAAAGGAACAATTAAAAAAAAGACAATAAATATGCAGGGAGAAATAAACCAGGAAGAGGGTGAGGAATACCAATGAGAAGTCACATCTGAATAGAATGATCATGCAAGGTCTCACTGAGAAGGCAATTTATGAGCAAAGGGAATCAATCTTGCATAACTAGGAAAGAATATTCTAATCAAAGGAAAAATTGTGCATAAGGGCACTAAGGGAGGGGTGCCTGTGTGGCTCAGCCAATTAAGTTTCCGACTCTTGATTTCAGCTCAGGTCATGATCTCAGGGTGGTGAGATCGAGCCCCACATTGGGCTCTGTGTTCAGCTCGGAGCCTGCTTGAGATTCTTTCCTTCTCCTTCTGCCTCTCACGCTGCCCTAAATAAATAAACAAAATCTTTTTTAAAAAAGGCACTGGGGCAGAATGTATAGTATGTTTAAGAAATAGCAAGGAAGTTGCTGTGGCTATGAATGTTAAGAAAGTAACAGAAAGCCAGACTGAATAGGGTCTTGTAAAAAAAAAAAAAACCTATAAGGACTTTTTTTTAAAGGGAGTTGATCTCAAATATGTTAGTATCACTGACAGCTGAATTGAGAACAGAATGGGGGGGTGGAAGAGGGGCACAGTTAGAAAAAGGGAGAGGAGTTTGGAAGCTATCAAAATAATCTAAATGAGGGGCGCCTGGGTGGCTCAGTGGGTTAAAACCTCGGACTTCGGCTCAGGTCATGATCCCAGGGTCCTTGGATCGAGCCCCACATTGGGCTCTCTGCTCGGCAGGGAGCCTGCTTCCCCCCCCCGCCCCCGCCGCCTGTCTCTCTGCCTACTTATGATCTCTTTCTGTCAAATAAATTAAAAAAAAAAAAATCTTAGGAATAATCTAAGTGAGAAATGGCAACGTGATGGACCACTGGTAGTGATGAAGACGTGTAGTCAGATTCTGTATGTATTCTGAGTAATGCCAAAAGGACTTCTAGTCAGGATACAGGTGGCATAAAGAGTATCTACACAGAGAGCAAGGCTGAAAGTCAGCAATTCAGACTGGGAATATTACTGGTTTGAGGCGTCTATTAAACATCCAAGTAGAAACGTCTAGCAGGCCGCTGACTGCAGAAATCTTGAGCTGAGAAGGCATCTGGGCTAGGACTTTTGAAAATCACCACCAAACAGACAGAATTTAAGTCCAGGCAGCTGGAAGAGATTACAAAAGGAATATTGAGCTGAAGAAGGGCTCCAAGGACTGAATTCTGGGGACTCCCAATTTCAGAGGCAGAAGAGATGTGAGAAAACAAGAAGAGAAACTGAGAATATGCACCGTGAAGAGAAAGAAAAGCAGAAGAGCATGCGGTTCTAAAGCCAAAGAAAAAAACATTTCAAGAAGAGTTCAAGGGAGATTTAAGATGAACTGACAGTGGATTTAGCAATGGAGGTCACTGGTGACTTCCATGTGAGCAGCTTCACTGGAACGATGGGTCAAAACCCCGGATAATGGGTGTAAGGGAAAAGGGAGAGAGAAAAATCAGGGCAGCAAATACACAGAACTCTGAAGCAATTCTGCTGTAAAAGACAAAGAAAATGAATAGTAGCTAAAGGGAAATGGGAGTAAAGAGGGCTTTTTTTGTTGTCTAAGGAGAAATGACGGTATGTTTGTTATGATTTGGTAGAGGGGATAAAATTATTTTTAAAAGTGGCATAGTATGTTAATTGTGCTCTAGGCAGTAAATATCATACCAAAAGTGCTAGGTCACTCAAAGAAAGGAGTCAGAGTGAAAACACCAAGTAGATACCATGTGCTGGTAGTGTCCTGGGACTTTACATGCGTTCTTTGGATCCTCACAACAATCTTGAAGGAGTTTTTTATTATTATCCCCATTTTATAGATGAGGAACAGAGGTAGAGAGGCTAAAACGCTCACTGATAATTACATGGGTAGTAAGAGTTTTGATTTTGGACACAGGAAATTTGGTCCAGAGTCCACGCTCTTAGCTACATCCCCCCATCCCTCACAGACCCTCTCAGGAGTCGTGATAGCTCTCCAGGTAGGCACGCTCAAGTTACTTGCTTTTGTGTTTGTGGGTTTTTTTTGTTTGGTTTTGTTTTTTAAGAATTTTAGGTTCACAAAAAAACTGAGGAGGTACTGAGATTTCCCATATAGCCCCCCAGCGCCACACATACATAGATTCCCCTATTATCAACCTCCCTCCACCAGAATTGGCACATTTGTTATAACTGATGAACCTACACTGCCACATCATAACCATCCAAAGTCCAACGTTTGTTGTTGTTGCTTTAAGATTTTATTTTTAAGTAATCTCTACACCCAGCATGGGGTTCAAACTTACAACCCCGAGATCAAGAGTTGCGTGTTCCACCGATGGGGCCAGCCAAGCTCCCCCAAAATCTAGTTTATATTCTGGTTCACTCTTGGTGTGCTATGAGTCTGGAAAAAGAATGACCTGTATCCACCTAAATCAGAGTATCTTACAGAGCAGTTTCACTGCCCTGAAACTCCTCTGCACACCTACTCATCCCTTCCCTTGCTCCTCACTCAACCCTACGACCTCTGATCTTCTTCTTGTCTCTACAGTTTGGCTTGTTTTTTCAGAACATCATATAGTTGAAATCCTATAGTTTGTATGACTGTATACTTGATGATGTTGTATGGTTGAAATCATACAACCTTCTGCAGACTGGCTTTTTCCACTTAGTAAAATGCATTTAAGCTTCCTCCGTGACTCCACGGATTGACAGTTCCTTTCTTCTTGGCCTAAATAATGTTCCCTTGTCTGGGTGTTTCACAATTTACTTACCCAATCACCTACTGAAGGACATCTTGGTTGCTTTCAAGTTTTAGCAATTATGAATAAAGCTGCTATACACACCTGTGTGCAGGTTTTTATGTGAACATAAGCTTTCAACATCTTTGGGGAGATACCAAGGAGCACGACTGCTGGATCATATGCTAAGAGTATATTAAGTTGTTTAGGAAGCTGCCAAACTGTCTTCCGAAGTGACCGTACCATTCTGCATTTCCACCAGCAATGTGTGAGTGTTCCTGCTGTCCAGATCCTCACCAGCATTTGGTGTTGTCGGTGTTCCAGATTTTGGCCATTCTAATAGGTTCATAGTGGTATATTCCATTGTTAATCTGCTGATGAGATATGTTATAGAGCTTGTTTTCATATGCTTACTTGCCATTTGTACATCTTTGGTGAGATGTCTGTTGAGGTGTTTAGAATGTTTTTACATCAGGTTGCCTGTTTTCTTATTGCTGAATTTTGTTTTAAAAGATTTTTTTTAATTTGAGAGAGATAGAGGAAGGAGGAGGAGAGGGAGAAGGACAAGCCGACTGTGCACTGAGTGTGGAGCCTGACACAATGTTTAACTGGAAACCAAGCATTGGACACAAACCAACTGAGCCACCCAAATGCCTCTAATTGCTGAGTTTTAAGAGTTCTTTGTATTTTTTGGATAACAGTCCTTTACCAGATGTTTCTTTTATAAATATTTTCCTTCAAGTCTGTTGCTTGTCTTCTCATTCTTTTGACATTGTCTTTCACTGAGCAGTTTCTCATTTTGATAAATTCCAGCTTATCAATTCCTTCTTTGACAGACCATACCTTTGGTGTCGCATCTAAAAAGTCACTGCCATAGATTTTCTCCTATGTTATCCCCTAGGAGTTCCGTAGTTTTATATTTACATTTGAGTGGGATGTCATATTTTATATCTGTATTTAGTGGAGAAATGCATTCCTGCTAAAAATTTATGAACCCCATATACCCAGCATACTTGGCATGGAATATTATTAGTTGCACAACAACATCTCGAGGCTTTAAGAGAACCACGTTGACTAATTAAAAGCACTAAAATCAAAGTCAAAGGGAATAAGTTTTAAAAATAATGTTTCGTTCTGCTTAGAGGGAATCCAGAGGATATAGAAAATGATCCCCTATAATCTCATTATATATAACCAGTGATATATATATATATATATAACCAATGATAATGTTTGGAATATTTTCTTTCATTCTCCACACATACACACACAGTTGCATATAAAATAAAAATCACTGGAATCACAGTGTATATAGTTTTAAATCTACGTTCTTCAAAAGTGTAATTTTTAATGGCTGCACAGCATCTAGTATGTATGTACCCACATTTACTTCAACAAAAGTTTTCAAATTTTCCCACCGCAGACCACACTTAGATAAATTACTGCATACACAAATTTCTACCTCACTGTTGTCTTGGGAAAGGGCTGAGTTAAACAACAAATCTTAAGCCTTTTGATATGCCCTGACAAACTGCCTTTCAATGCAGCAGCTCAAGTTTGATACTCCCACCAGCAGCATACTAAATACTTCTTCTCAAACTGCTGTCACTCTGACAAATAAAAAATACATCTCAGTTCCTCTTAATATCATTTTCACATGCTTATTACCACTTTCATTTCTTTTGTGAACCACTTATTCATGTCTTTGTTCATTGTTTCTACTGAAATGTTTACTACTTTTCTTAACATTTACTAAGGTACTTTAATATTGTGACTAACAACCTTTCTTCTGCCCACATACAAGTATTTCTCCCATGATAATACATTTTGTTTTTTGATAATCTGACATGCAAGCATTTACAATTTCTGTGCAGTCAAACCTAAAGAGCTTCTCCTCTGATCTTTCCACTGCTTTTATGCTCAGAGGTCAATCTGAATTTCTAGATGAAATACCAAATCTCAAACAAAACTTACTAAAAAATTGAAAAGAACAGAAGTTTTCATCCTGAACCTCTAAAGTTTATTTTAAAGCATTTTCATGATCTTCAGGAGAAGATACTATCTATGGAGAACAAAGCTAACATTTAATGGATTTCAACCATGATTCTGTTCTAGACCTTTTCCACTTTAATCCTCATTTCACAAGCTCAATTTTATAGATGAGGAAACGAAACAAATCAAAGAGGCTAAATGGTGATTTAATAGAAAGAAAAGTCAGGGCTACTCTAAGGAGAGAGTGTCTAATTAGATTTCTCCACCCCAAATTGTTACCTCTTCATCGATTTTCTCTTCTAGGGCATCAATATGACGCTCTTTAAGAAATCGCTGTGTTTTTTCCAACTGGTATTTCACTAATTCCTCTATGGCATCTTTTTCTTCCTTGTCCACAAATTCTTGTACTGCTTCACCCATTCCCCTCTCTGTTAGAAGTGAGAGCTGCACATTCTATAAAAGAGGTACAAATCAATGGATGCAGAAAATCAGTATCTATTCCTTACCAAATAATTCTATACAAGCTAGGAAAATTAGAGTATAATGTTACTAGGGGAAAAAGATGAAAAAGTTATCTAGCTGCTGAAGGGAAAACAAATCAAAAAACAAAACAATGGACAATAAGTAAGCCTACTAATAAATTTTATGGGCCAGAAAAAGCCAAGTACAAATAAGAAACGAGAATAGTGGTTAAGACAGGTGGGAAAGCAGAGGCCTGAGTGGTTGGGATGTAGAGTCCTGAAACGGTAGCTGATGATTAAGAGATTAGCTTAATCAGTGTAGTGGGCAGAGTAACGGCCCCTTAAAGACATCCACATCCTAATGTCTAGGCTGTGAATATGTCACACAGCAAAGGAAAACTATGGTTGGTTACAGATGGAATTAAGGTTGCTAATCGGCTGGCTGTACAATCAGCAGATTACCAGGTACTAGGCAGGTGGACCCAGTATAATCACAAGCATCCTTAAAAGTGGAAGAGGGAGGCTGAAGGAGGAAGTTAGAGGGAGATCTGTCTGGGGGAAAATAGCCAGAGAAATGTAACATTGCTCGCTTTGGAGGTGGAAGGAGGAGGCTGTCGGCCAACAAACATGGACACCTCTAGAAACTAGAAAAGACAGGCAGTGGATTTGCCCCTCGAGTCTCCAGAAAGGAACACAACCCTGCTGAAACCTGGATTTTAGGCCAGTGAGATTGGTGTCAGATTTCTGACCTACAGAACTGTAAGATAACAAATGTGTTTTATTTTCAATAATTATGTTTGTGGAAATTTGTTTCAGCAGCAACAGGCAATTAATAGAACCAGATCTTAAAGGTGCATAAACTCATGACAATGAAAGTAGCTTCATCATCCTGTGCTGTCTTTAATTCTGAAATTACATCTAGACGCAAGAGAAATAAATCCTGGATTCAGAAACATGTAGCAGAGATAAAAAGGAAGAGCAAAACCAACAATAACAAAATAGCCAAAATAATACCATAGGGGCGCCTGGGTGGCTCAGTGGGTTAAGCCTCTGCCTTCGGCTCGGGTCATGATCTCAGGGTCCTGGGATCGAGCCCCGCGTGGGGCTCTCTGCTCAGCAGGGAGCCTGCTTCCCCCCTTTCTCTCTGTCTGCCTCTCTGACTACTTGTGATCTCTCTCTCTCTCTGTCAAATAAATAAATAAAATATTTAAAAATAATAATAATAATACCATAATTAAGCACTGATTCTTCTTGATGAAAAGTAACCAGAAGTGAATGTAATTCATTGTTTTCCCACTTAGTTCATGGACACATCGTGAAGATCCCTTTCGCTGCAAGTATCATTATACATATCCCGAATTAAAGTCGGTTATCCTCAGAGAGCCATTCTTCAACATGTAGGCTGTAATAAAGAAATTACCTTCTCTGCAGTCTGAAAATACTGTCTGACAAGGTCTTCTACTCTTAGGGTTGTTCCTTCTGAAGGTTTTGTATTGAGATTCCCAAAGTTGATCTCTTCTCCTAGAAAAAAAAAGCCCATGGAGAAACAGTAGCTTCTGGACAGCGTGAAAGTGCCCAAATTCATGGCAAGTTTGGCTCAGTACAGGAGTTAAGGCCAGACTTGGTTAAGGATCAGCTTGCTCAACAGGGTAAATTTTGAGGCAAAAACATGGCATTACTGCCAGCAGCTGCAGTCTTCCTCAAAATGTGTATTTCTCTACCTATCTGCAAGTCTTATGTCTCTTATAGCTATTCTCAAAGGATGATCTTTAGACTTGATATCCGAGACCATTTCAGGGAATGTCCAGGGACAAAACTCCTTTTGTAACGACACCAAGATGCTATTTACCTGTTCCGCTATGTTGCCATTTGCCCTGATGATAAAAAAAGCAATTGTGGGTTCCTTATTGCAAGTCAAGGCAGTGGCCTGGAATCGTACAACACTGACCACCACAACCACACGGCTCCAAGCAAAACAAAGAAAGCCAGTTTCACTTAAGAATGTCCTTAATGAAACTGCAGAAATTATTCATTTAATTAAATCTCAGCCCTTAAATATGTTCCTCTGTGAGACAAATGGGATGTCTGCTTACAGCACTTTTGCTGCATTCCTAAGCAAGGAGAGCTGCCTTAAAAATAGCAGGTAAGGAATCCAAAGAGTACTGGTAGGAAGCCAAGAAGCAGAGGGTCCAGGACTTACTCTGCTCATAGCCTTTGTCAGGAAAACAAATATTAACTGTCTAGCGGATGTTGGTCATGAAAACACAAATAGTGAAAAAAGACAGGATCCCTGCCAGTAAGGGCACGTTATGAAAATAAAGGTGGCAAATGCTCTGAGAGGTAAAAACAGAGAGTATGACACATGAAGAAGAAATACCCTGGTTCTTCTCAGAGAAGACTGAAAATAATGTGCACGTATCAGATGCAGCTATCATTTGAATTAAAACTGCAGAATAAATAAGATTCACTAAGCAACACAGGGAAAAGAAAAAAGTACTTGAGTCAGAGGGAAAAATACGTGGCCTGGAGGGTAAAGAGGCACGACGTTCAGTGTGCTTCTTGCAAAGTGCCTGAAGGCTAGTGAGCAGAAATCTTTTTCAAATCTCAAGATGGTTTAAAAAAAAAAAAAAAACCTCCAAGACAGTAGAATTAACACAGCTTCCTAAGTATGATCACTACATTTTACGATGCTGGACACTATGTTTAGACTATTTACACATATCGTATCATCTAATCCTCACCATGACTCTATGAGGCAGGCTCAGTCATTATCCTGATTTCACAGACAAGATTAAACATCAGAGAGCTTATGTAATTTGTACAATATCACACAGGTATTTGAGAAGTAGAGCTGGCAGAAGTAACAAAAAATGCTTTCAATGAAACATGTGAAAGGGTTGTTGTTTCTGTTTAGCAATTTATGTTTAAACCAAAAAGGAACAATTAGAATAAAACTATGTATGAAATTCAACTAACAATGTACTAGTTCTATAATCTGTATTATGATGAACGCTACACCCATAAAATCTCTAGGTATTGATAAGGATGGACAATTAAAGTAAACCACTATGAACAAATAACTAGATGAAACTCATAGCATAAGAAAATAATTATCTGATAAGGATTTTTTCCTAAAACAGTATTTATGAGTTCCATTTAAATATCTGAATGAATGTTTCAGGTTGTTTAACACGCAAAGAATCTGGTCACAACTTGACACTGAAAATTGAAGCTTATTTTTTTTTTTTTTTTTTTTAATATTTTATTTATTTATTTGACAGACAGAGATCACAAGTAGGCAGAGAGGCAGGCAGAGAGAGGAGGAAGCAGGCTCCCTGCTGAGCAGAAAGCCCGATGTGGGACTCGATCCCAGGACCCTGGGATCATGACCCGAGCGAAGGCAGAGGCTTTAACCCACTGAGCCACTCAGGCGCCCCAATTGAAGCTTATTAATAAAAAAACCTAAAGGGGCGCCTGGGTGGCTCAGTGGGTTAAAGCCTCTACCTTCGGCTCAGGTCATGATCCCAGGGTCCTGGGATCGAGCCCCGCATCGGGCTCTCTGCTCAGCGGGGAGCCTGCTTCCCTTCCTCTCTCTCTGCCTTACCTCTCTGCCTACTTGAGATCTCTGTCAAATAAATAAATAAAATCTTTAAAAAAATAAATAAATAAAAATTAAAAAAAAATTTAAAAACCTAAATAGCTTTACCTATAAAACAAGGGCCATATTTTTCTATAAAAATTCTCTGACTCGATAGCTTTAAGAAGATTATATTTCTTACAAAAAAAGCACTATTTCAGCTGGATGGCCTATTTTTATAAATGCATTTAAAATAAGGGCAATTCATTTTTATGAAATTTAATTAGAAATTAAATTAATTATCTGATCATGAGAAACACTAAACTATAAGATACTTCTTATTCCAAAAGACTGGAGTCTTCCTAAATCTTGTATACTCAAAAGCTGAAATACTTGAGGCAAAATTTGAGTATATTCTCTGAACACTAATAATGTACTGTCAATAATATATATTTTGAGCAATAAATCTTTAAAGATTTTTATCCAGGCAGCCCGAGCAATAAATTTTTAAAGTCTGTATGCACTGTTACTCAGCAGGCAGAACTGTTTCTAAAAACTTTATCTGCAGAGAAAGTCTTCCCTTTCTTTACCTTTATCTTCAGGTTTGAAACAGTTGCTATCAAATTTTTAGAAGACAAAAGATTTAATTATTCCAACTGCCAGTTTAAGATAGTAGAAATAATCATATAAAATATTTTCATTATTTTCTACTTCTTTTACTAAAGACTGAATTTTATAAACCCTGCAAAAAGCGTTTTTTAATTTGTGAAAATAACTAGCTTACCTGTGTTTTCCTTTTGCTCTCTACGCCTAAAAAAATGGATAACATCTTTTGGATTAGCTACCCGATCCACAAATTTCTGGCTAAAGCGAAGAACACTGAAAGGCTCAAAACCTCCACTATAGTCCACCTGGAAATATAAAACAAGCTATGAAGGCCAGATACAACAGTTTACCAATTTCATTATTTACATTTATGCTCAATACTTTAAAGTTAATAGATGTTCCATAATTCATGTTAAAGATCATGATGGTGTTAATACATTTTATTCTACTAAGATAACAAAGCTTCGAAGGTTTGTGAGTTTACACAAGACATTTTGCTTGACAGACCTAAAGTACAGCAAGTATTCCCACAAGGTATGAATGGTAACATTTCCCTGTGATAACACTAAGAGCCTAGGCACCGGGAGTAGCACCTAGAAAGGAGGTGAAATTTCTAAACATAAATGTTTAAACTTTCAAAACAGAGAAAATTCTCCACTTAAGTAAAAATGCCAGCCCTACATGCATTAATTAATGGGTCTATCATCTTAGGGGTATACTTTCACTAACTTAGGGGTAAGAAAGAAATGCTGGGAAAATCCACGCAGGAAAAAAATCCAACCTATTAGCTTTGAGAAATGATTACCCTCAAAGCACGGTATCTATTTAAAAGTCACAGTCAGGCAGGCTCTTTCTAAGTTAAGAAGTTTACAGCCACACAGAGACCTTTCCAAAGAGAAATACATACTACATTTTTTCCCCCAAGAGATATAATCATTTCCCCAAACTAGCTGTTCTAAAAACAGGCTCAGGGAACAGGCATCGTACCACATCACTAGCCTATCGAAACCTCCCTACCCTCTGCCCAGTTTACACCGTTCATCACACTTAGCACTGGCTGGCATTTTGTTCATTTATTTGCTATTTATTTTTTATATCTCTCCTCGTACCTCCACCTCCCGTAAGACAGATATATTCAAAACCCCCTCTGTTTTGTTGTCACTGTGTCCCCCAGCATGCAGAACAAAATGTACTCAGAAAGTATTTGTTTACTGAATCATAAAATTAATGAGGGTCCCTTAGTTGATACAATGTACTCTTGGACTATACTAATGAAAATATCTGTCCTTTCATTTCATGAATGATTTAATAATTCACTATGTTTAGGAAAAGGAATGCCAATTCTCTATTTAACTGTGCTGGCTTCTAATGGTATAAGGCGGACATAGATGGGAAACATGGCATCTTCTGCCTCGATAAAGAGAACTATGTGGTTCTCTCTGAGCAACTACGCATTATATCTCTACAGCAACCATGATATAAAAAAGAAAATGCTGGGGCGCCTGGGTGGCTCAGTGGTTTAAGCCGCTGCCTTCGGCTCAGGTCATGATCTCGGGGTCCTGGGATCGAGTCCCACATCGGGCTCTCTGCTCAGCAGGGAGCCTGCTTCCCTCCCTCTCTCTGCCTGCCTCTCTGTCTACTTGTGATCTCTCTCTGTCAAATAAATAAATAAAATCTTAAAAAAAAAAAAAAAAAGAAAATGCTAAATGCTCAGGCTACTGGGTCTCCCCAAAACTCTTCATACATTTCATCAGTGGTACTCCAGCTTAGGTTGATTTGTAATTTTCTGCTCCTAAGAGTCCAAAAACTCATTCACTAAGCAAACTTTACTGAGGAGTCCACAATGTGCTGGGCACTCCGCTAAGGCCCAGGGATATAGCTATAAAGAAGTTTAATCTTGTTTGTCAAGAAATTCACAGGTGACTGAGAGGACAAACATGTAAATAACTAAGTACAAGCAGAATGGGGTTGGTGCTTAACAAGTACATACAAAGCAGACCGAGGGCACAAGGTAGAAGCGCTGATCCTGAAGGGAGGTCCAGACAGGCTCTTGGAAAAGGGGAAAGCTTTAAGTGGATGCTGAAGGAAGTGCTATGGAAGGAGAGAAGCACATTGCACACAGCAGGATCAACATGAGTGAGGGTATGGAAGAGTAGAATAAACTCCACCGGACCCAGGGAGCAGTAACTTTTAGCCTAATATAGCTGGAACTTAGAAGGCTCTGGCAGAAAAAGTAGGTCAGTTTTGACCAGGTCATGAAACCCTTGAATGCCATGCAAGACTTGTTCCTATTAGCACGAGGGGATAATTAAGTAATTTTTAGGAGGAAAGACATGTAAGATTATGTTTTACCAAGATGACTCTGGCATTAGTGTGAACAGGCTGGGGTGGGGGGAGGGAGAAACTGAAGGCAGAGTCAGGAAAGAAGCTGCATTTATAGGCCAGATAAGAGAAGTCAAGGCTCAACTTCAGCAATGACAATGGGTACAGAAAGGACCAGATTACTTACTGTACAACAGGTGATATTTAATTCACTTTGATCCTATAACTGTATGAGGTACAAACCAAGGGACAAAAGATCCAACTGCTCGAGGTCATATAGCAACCCAGGCATTCTGGCTCTAGACTGTACTCTTTATTTTCACACTATATATCCCAGAGTATCTCAAATTTTAACATGCATACAAATCTCTTAGGGATCTTACTAAAACACAGTTCAGGGGGTGTGATGTAGTGTCTGAGATTCTGCATTTTAAAAAATTTCCCACGGGAGGGGCACCTGGGTGGCTCAGTTAGTTGGACTTCTGACTTGTGATTTTGGCTCAGGTCATGATCTCAGGGTTCTGAGATCAAACCCCACCTCTGGCTGCCTGTAGACATGGAGTCTGCCTGGGATTCTCCCTTGCCCCCTGCCCTCTGCTTCTTTCTCTCCCTCCCCTCTCTATAAGTAAATAAATACATAAATAAAGCAGTAATTGTTAGAAGGAAAGAAAGAAAGAAAGAAAGAAAGAAAGAAAGAAGAGTTTCTCAGGTGATGTCAGTGCTGCTGCTTTGATTACTTAAGTATCAGGCTTGGTGGTGGTGGGGCAGGGGGAGGGGGCTCTTGGACCTCAACAAGGAGGTCTAAGCTGGGGGTAAAGATGTGGGCATCATCACGCTATAGGTGGTCCTTAAAGCCATATGCCTAGGCTGAAAAGAAGGCTAAGAGAGAGGTTCAGTCAAATGTAACTCGAAGAAAAGAATGCCAAAGACTGATTCAGCCAGATGAAAACAAGCTACTGCCTTTGACAACTGAACGCCATCTTTTCCTCCTGAGATGACGGTGTCAGAGCCTTGGTTATAGTGGATTGAGGAACAGAATGTTAAATGAGCAATTAAGGACTATGTATTTTGAGTTTGGAAAAAAATAAAAACAAGGGCAGAACTAGTTCAAGGGAAAGGCATAGGGACAAAAAAAAAAAAGAGGTCTGTTACTTTTTTTATATGATGACGGAAACGAGTAAGTAGGTTTACAGGCAACGGAAGTGCTTCAATTTCTTTAAATTTTTTAATATTCTCAAATACTTAATTCTTTCAACATATTTCTCAAGCACTTGCTATATGCCAGAATTGTTCTGAGATCTCTGGGTACATTAGTCAACAACATTCACAAAGTTCCATGCTCTCATGGAACTGTTTTGTAGTTGAGGACACACAATAACCAAAATAAATACACTGCGTATAGTAGGTTATGAGGATGTGTTGTGGAGAACAAAGAAAGGGAGGGTAAGTGAAATCAAGAGTGCCAGTAAGAAGATGTGGGGGTGCCATCTCATTGGGGGGGCCTGACCAAACAGACATGAAGGAAGGGAGTGTGTGAGAGGACAACTGCAGGACACCATAGGGAGTGAAGGGAGAGAGATAGTAAAAGATGGAGTCAGATCCTGCCAACTTATTAAGCAGAACAATGGACTATTCAGAAAATGAAAAAAATAAGAAAAAAAATTAAACTTATCAGAATCAAACTGCGATTAACTCAAATCCTGACAGCTTTATTATTTCTGGTGCCAGATGGTGATTGCTTTTATTATTGTATTACTTTCCTTACTAACTTACAAAACAAAAAAAATTATGGAAACCGTGTAAGTACTGTCCTCTGAAAATCAATAAAGTTTAATTTCTCTACACAGAACTTACTCGCAGTCGGATAATAGGCTTCTCTGGCTGTCCAGAATTTCCCAGACGTTCTCGCTCAGCGTTTTCAAGCATTTCTTTAATCTCGAAATAAAAATATTGTCATGACTTGGGGGAAGGATACTACTGGCATCTAGCGAGTTAGAGGTCAGAGAGGCCACTGTAGGACTGAACTCGTACAATGCAACTTCCCACAAGGGATTATCTGGGCTAAAAGGTCAAGGCTGTGTCAAGGCTAAGAGATTTGACGTAGGCCTGACCAACCAAGCCATTTTCCACCTCCCAAGGACACATATAGGACCTTAGTCCAACAGAACTCCTAGGAGTTGATTTACAACAACTCAGAAAACAGGCTCTCTCAGCTCTAAGGACATTGTGAGTCTGGGTGCAAGCAACCCTGTGGACATATCCTCCTCACCTCCTCAGGGTGAAGCTTCAGACAGCTACCTACAGAGTGTCACGGGGGCTAAACATAGAAATAGACACAGAAACCGCAGTCTTAATGTGGGTTTTTGGGTCTAATCCTCTTGAAACCAGAATACTCAGCTATGTGAGTTACATGTGAGTTACATGCCCTGGGAAAGCTGTGACACTGGGTAAGTGATTTCATCTCCGGTTCAGTTCTTCTTTCCATAAAATTTGGACAATAGGATCTACCTACCAACAGCATTGCTGAGTGGATTAAATGCAAAATGCTGTCAACAGTGCCCAGGATATATACACAATCGATGAATATCAGTGATAACTGCAAGAATTACAGTGGCTGTCAGCAATTAATGGTATTAAGCTGTCCATTTACATCCTATTAAGTGCATTCGCACAACCTCTGCAGCAGCTCTGGAATTTCTCGGAGGTTGGGGAGGGGGAACCTGCATGGAAGGTGAGGTATGGTACCTATGCCAAAGCTACAAGTCACATGACAGGCACATTTGAAGATCTCATTGGAGGCAGCTTTCAGGGTGAAAAGGATGCTTAACAGAGATTATTAGAAATGCTAAGGCTTTCCTCATCCTCCACTGTATCTTCACCAACAAAAGCCACTGCTTGCTTTCAGAAATAAAATGAACAAATTATCAAATCAGAATAAAAAGAAAGAAAAGATTATGTGTAGATTTTTGAGGAAGAGGACTGGAACTGGGAGGGGCTTAATTAAAGTTTCTTCTACGTTTAATGTTCTTCCATCTCCAAGACTAGAAAAAAGGTCTTTGATACAACTGAACTCATTTATGGAACAACAGTGCTTCCTTGTGGGCTTCATGAGACTAGAACAAGGACAAAGACTTCTCCTACTCTACGGAAGTATTTAATTCAATGTAAATCACCTCTCAGCTAAAGCAGATCTCATCGACCTTTATCTAGAGGATTACCTTCTCCAAGCAGAAGCTCTGTATGGCCTGAGTTACTTTAGGATTATCTGGGTTAAAAATGTCTGGATGATCAGCCAGAACAATATCCTCCATGAAAAACTGCCGCACTGTGTGAAGAGGAATTTTCTGCATATTCATCTTTCTTCCTTTTACTCGCAGCAAACCGACATGTCTGAAATGAGGGAAATGAAAGTAGTCAGACTGTAAATTTTCTCAGGAAAATGTACACACCAAAACTACTGTATCTCTAAGTTCCTACAGAATATTTCTCCATAAAAGCATAGTCTTAAAAAAATCTTTTAACAACTTAACGCTGTATCATCAGGAAAAAAACGTTAACATTCATCCAAAGAATAAAATCCACTCATACCTCCCTGCCTGAACAAATACACACTCCAGTGAGGAAGATGACAGTAGGCAGGACACGACATTACCAGACCATGACAACAGACAGATTATGCCACATATATGGATTATGTGTGAGTATATACGTACACACACACATAAAATGAGTTAGCAGAATTTTGAAGGAAAAAAGCCAAATTTACATCCTACTACCATATTCTTTAAACCTGTTATTATCATCATAACAATCAAAATCTGAGTGGATTCAAAAGGTAAAATCCATTATAAAAATTGGGCTTATTCGCTGTTAACTACTTTATCATATAATTCCCCTAAAGAATTAAAATAAATGAGATATACTACAATGTTGCATTTATAACCAGAACAATCTCATTTAAATGGCATACAGTGAATTTGTTTATAAATGGACTTTGAGAAATTGGTAATCATCATCCACAGCATTCTAACTTGAAATTTAATTAGTAAAAGTGTTAGCCCTGAATATGCCTAATAAGCGGCAAAATAATTAACACTACTGGGACACTCTCCTTTGAAATGGCTTAAGATCTGGGAAACTAGTAAGACTACATCAAATAATCAATCTTCCTAAAGAAATCTATCATATAAAAAACCATCAGTACTTTGAACCTATGGGATGATTATAGCAAGAGATTTGTTTATTCTAATTGATTTGCAAAATACAATAATTACTTACTTCTTTACAGTTTCTCCTGGGGAAAGAGAAGTAACCACTGAACTTCCAGGTTGTGATACATAAAAGAGTTGCTGTTCATTTTTGGTTGGAGCTATTTTACACTCATGTTCATGGCCCCAGATAACAAGATCAATGAAGTCATCCAAAAATTGCTCTGGAATGAAGTTAGTACTTCCGTGTTTACTCCTATACAAAGATTTTAAAAAATAAATATAAACATCCAGAGCTATAGGAACACTTCGTATTAAGAAAAGATACACAGATCTTTCTTTCTCCATCCATTAAAGCCTTATTACAACTCTTATTTGTGCCAGAAACTATTCAAGGGATTAGGGGTGCAAAGAGAATACCTAATTCCTGCCCTCAACAGGTTTACAAATATGCAGGACACAGACAGGTAGGAGCCACAAAAGAGAAACTGGTCAGTTCCACACTGAGAGGCAAATTGCAAAAGGCTTTACAGAGGGCAAGTCAGGAAAGCATGAGCTTCATCTAGTGTGGCTGAGCAGAACGAATGCAGGGAAGAGCTGGAAGTGAAATCAGAAAAGCAGCAGCATGAGCTCTATCAACAGTGGAAACATATAAATTGATTTGATTATTCACAGAGGCAGAAAATGAAAGTGAGTGAAATCTAAACTTTGTAGAATAAAAACAAATCTCTAAACATGCCCAGCCATTTTTTAACATGTTTACTGAAAAGAATGGGAGTAAGAATTTCAGTCTTACCTGAGAGATGAGTTTTCAATATTAAATATTATGTGAAGATTTGCAAACTCTGGTTTTATACCTAGATTAGCTGTTATTATTAAAAGATACATGAAAACCCAAAGTGAGGAAAGGCAAGAAGTTTTCCCTAACACTGACTTTATCACTGGGAATTTAGTAAGTGTCCAAATACTTCAACCTAGCATTCACTTAAGGCAAATCAACATTCATTCATTCAACAAATATTTCCTGTGGGTCCACTCTATGCCAGGTGTCCTAGGCCTCTTCTAGATACCAAAGACATAGCACGGAACAAAGTCCTTGCTAGTGTGGGAACGAGCAATAATAAAATATGTACATGTGTGTGCATTAACCTGTCAGGTGGTGGTGGGTGCTATAAAGAGAGATAGAGGGAGAAGTGACACAGAATGGGAATGCTACTAAGCTACTATGGTAGTTAGGATAGGCCGCTCTGTCAGGTGACACATGAGCAGAGAACCGCAAGGAGGGATCGAGCATGCAAGGGAAGAAAGTTCTAGAAAGAGGGCTAAGTCCTGGGCAGAGTCCTAGAGCAGATGGGTGGCAGAGGTGGTGAGCGGGAACGTATTCAGTGAGTTCAAGGACCGCAAGGAGAGGAGCATGGCAGAGCAAAAGGAATGCAAGGAAGAGCTGAAAGTGATCAGACAAGCTGCAGGCTCCTGTAGCTAAGGATGTTTTTATGTAAACAAAACACTTATCTAGGGTATGACATAATCACAGTTACTGAAGAAACAGGTAACTCGAATACTGTACGATGTAACTGTGCTTTCACAGAACACTGACTCCTTCACAGAAGAGGGAATATTATACTGGTGGACTGACTCTGATTTGTGACTTAAAAGTTGACCAAAACAAAACAAAACAAACAAACAAAAAGTTGACCAAAACATTCTGATGGAAGTATTTTGTATGACAAGGTCCTCTTCTGCTTTGGAGTCTACTTTCTTTTTCAGCCACAGAAAGAAACCGGCCCATGTATAGACACAAATGGGAAATAAAGCAAAATGTAAAAGACTCATGAGAAGTCACTAACTAGGACAAACCCTGTTTTTTATAAGTCCATTGGAGCAATAAAAAAGTACATGAGAATGCAGAGGGTGAAAATGAGTCCAACAGTATTACAGAAGAACTGCATAATCATGTTGAAGGGGCTCTGGGAAAAGGAGCTGGCCTTTCGTGGCCTTTTGTGGCCAAAACACAAGTGGTGTTTTGACTACATATAGTAAGGCTAAAGACTAAAATAACTTACATAAACTATACACTCATTGACAAATTTGTTTCTCATGGGTAGAGGTCAGAAATTTTGAAATTACCTTATATGTCAACCAAGACTGAAAAAATTAAATTAATATGAGACTGACGCGCTGCCCACTGCGCTAAGAAGGCAACAAAAAAATTAAATAAATATATTACAGATATTATGATCCAAGTTTCTAACTGTTAGAGAAAGAACTCCCAAATAAGGAAAGGGAGAAGACAAAAATGAACCCTATAGGGCTGGATTAGAGTAAGTACAAACTTTTTTTTTTTTTAATTTATTTGACAGACATCACAAGTAGGCAGAGAGGCAGGCAGAGAGAGAGGGGGAAGGCAGGCTCCCTGCTGAGCAGAGAGCCTGATGCGGGGCTCGATCCCAGGACCCCGAGATCACGACCTGAGCTGAAGGCAGAGGCTTTAACCCACTGAGCCACCCAGGTGCCCCAGAGTAAGTACAAACTCTTGCTTGCGTGTGTGTTTTTAACAGCTACAGATGTATATACATGGGTTAGGATATATACACATATTCCCTTCACTCTGATCACTGAGGGCTAAGAGAGTCCCAGCAGCAACAAGCACACCTGGCGGACGTATTTGGGTCTCTAAATACTGTTCTCCAATAAAGGCAATCAGGGATCCTTGGCAAAGTGGTTGATTCCAGGACTAGGGCCAAAAATACAACATGAGCCTGGTGCACCTTGTGGTACCAGAAAGTGAAGGACATGATCAAAAATAAATAAAACGGAAAAGGGCATGTTGAGAGGACAAAGAAGCTAAACTAAAAGAACTCTCAGTGGTCAAAACTGGAACAATTTGAGCAACAACAACCAAAAAAAAACCCTGATAGTTTTGGATTATAACTCAAAGGATAAAATAAATATCCTTAAGTCCATACCAATAATAAATGAATAAATAAATGAGAGAGAAGGGACAAATCTTCCTTATAGAAGAATTTCAATTAATAAATGCAGAAAGAATGAGGGGAAATAAAAAAATAACAACTGCAACACCATAGTGTTCATTGCTGGAAATGAGATCCCCCACCAAACACACAAAATTAGCAGGCAAAATTTTAAGGCCGAACAGTATTTTTCCCAAAATATTAATTACAAAATGGGAAAATGGGACCTTGACCTTTGTGCAACTTAGCATACACCACCTTCATCAAATTATGAGTGTTACCATCACCAGCAACTAGCCATTATCAACATCATCCCACCCGTTCCCATTCCTGATGCTGCCATTCCACCTCTCAGTCTGACTGAAGTTCCTGGAATCACTCAGGATTTTTCCTTCTGACTTTTCCCTACTTTGGGAAAGTAGAAAGTGTAGCAGAATTGAGAAGCCCGAAGCAAGAGAAAGACAAACTCCCAATGCTGCAAAGTTACAGGGCGACTGTACTTATTAAAACTCTGGCCTGCTCCTCCTTCGAAACTCACTGTTCAAGAGCATATATAAAACAGAAGGCTGCCTTGTCATGCCTTCCTTTCACTGAGTGCTTAGTGGGTTTAAGTACCAGTATTTTGCATTCAGTAAGAGTCTGTTCAATAAGTAATAAATTATATAATCAGGCCCAAATCCCTTTAGATTCTTCCTTGTAACTTCTCAGGTCTGTCCTTTCCACATCACTTTCACTGCCATCATTTCACACTTTAACTACAGTTATCACGGTAAATCTTGCATCAAGTCTTCCTTTCAGTCGATCCTGAACCCTAACAACAGGTCAAACTTCTTCAAAATACTAACAAAAGACAACCGCTCTAGCTATATCTAATGTATTCTAGAAAAATATCTGCCTATATATACCAGGAGATGCATGTAAGAGTATTCATAACAAAAAGGCTGAAAAAAGCAAGACTCTGGAAATAATATAAAACATTTACCAACACAAGAAAAACTGTAACTGTATAGATCAGTGGAAATTAATTATGCTTTTAAGCATCAAAATGTATGAATCTTAGTAATGTAATGTGGAACATAATAAGCCAGCTATATAAAATACACAGAAGGGGGGGCGCCTGGGTGGCTCAGTGGGTTAAGCCGCTGCCTTCGGCTCAGGTCATGATCCCAGGTCCTGGGTTCGAGCCCCACATCGGGCTTTCTGCTCAGCAGGGAGCCTGCTTCCCCCTCTCTCTCTGCCTCCCTCTCTGCTTACTTGTGATTTCTGTCAAATAAATAAATAAAATCTTTAAAAAAAAAAAAATACACAGAAGGGTTCCAGTTGTTCCAGTTGTACCAAAACTAAATAAAATACTCATGACAGATAATTATGTGATTAAACAATAAAGAAAAGCAACAGACTGATTAAATAGAAATTAAAAATAGTGCTTCCCTCTGGGGTAAGCGGAAAGAAGAGGTTAGGGAAGCTCATGGGATAACACATTGTGAATGTTCTACTTCTCTGCTGAATTTAAAAGTATCCAATTTTATAGTTATTCCTGTACCTTATTCATATGTCATAAACATTCTTTACAGAGAAGAATGTATTGGAAACAATTTCAAAATGCAGTCACACAAAGCACATGGAAGTTTTGTGTGATCCTGCACTGACAACTTTCAAAGAATAAGAAACATTTTACAGAAACACGGAAGCCTAGAAATAGAGATTTGAAGAATCTCAATACTGGATTCAAAAATTAAAAAACAAAAAACGAAAAACGAATACTTTCACCTGTTCTGATGAATCACAAATAAGTTAAACCAAGAGTTTTCATCTTCTTTTGGTCTCAACATTGTTACTTTTTTATTGATGAACATTCGATAGAGTCTTTCATCTGGAATGGACCCTGAAACAGACATTATTTTAAAACCGGTTTTTTATTTGGTTGAAAAATGAATGTTTTGCTTCTAACTTATGTGCTTCTCTAAGTATTTCGTTTTCTTATCAGAGATATATTTGAAATCTGGGATCATTTACAAACGAGTAGGTTCCAGGTTCTTGCATGACAGCTGTTGAGAAGATACTTGCATTTTAAAAATGTTTTCCAAGTCAGGCATACATACCTTCAAAATCTGGAAAACATGGAATGAAAATTTGAAGTTTTCTATGAAAACTATTTCTATTTGAAGTTTTCTTAAATTCTTATTAAAATTTCCAATAATGTTGTTTTTCACTACCCCTTTATTATACATACTTTCCATCTAGTATACACATTATAATAGATATGTTAAAAAGGATGAGGTAAAAAAATAAATGTACTTAAAAATAATATTCTTTTTTTTTTTTTTTAAAGATTTTATTTATTTATTTGACCGATATCACAAGAGGGCAGAGAGGCAGGCAGAGAGAGAGAGAAAGAAGAGGAAGCAGGCTCCCTGCTAAGCAGAGAGCCTGATGTGGGGCTCGATCCCAGGACCTTGAGATCATGACCTGAGCCCAAGGCAGAGGCTTTAACCCACTGAGCCACCCAGGTGCCCCCAAAATAATATTCTTATATACTGTTTTTAAATAAAGATATTCTTCTTTTTAATAACATAATGACTTTTAAATAATTCTTCCTAAACCCCAAAGGATCACCTTAGACTAGTGGAGAAGGCCAACAAAAACAACTAAACAAACAAATTACACTTTTAAATATTGTAAAAGGGAAAAAGGATACTAAGAGGGCAAATATCAGTGAGGGGACAGTTGCTACTTTGTGCAGTCATTAGGGAAGGCTTTGGGGGAAAAAAGCCAGTAACACAGAAGCTAAGAACCTGAAAAAGTCTAACTTCTTTAAAAGAAATTTCTAGAGTGTGACCAATGGAATGGATATTGGAATACAGAACATATAAACTGGAAACAAAAAAGTCAAGGCATACAAAGTCCAGGGTATTAGGTTATCTACTTAGGCGTTGTAGTCCTGAGAATGCTGACAAAACTTGAAGATAGGTAGGTGAAAAATTTGAGGGGTAAGGGCAGGGCAGTTTAGCCAATTAGCCTTGCGGGGGCAGGATGTTTGCAGACAGGAAAGGACGTGGCAAGCAGGGAGAAGGGGGATTCCCACCCCACCCATCCCCACTGCTCCTGCCCTAAAGTCTGTAAGAAACCTGAGAGAGGCAGAGAAGCATGTGGGACACAGAACCTTAGGGACCAGTTTCCCTGCAGGTTGGGAAGTAGAGATACCATGCAGAAAAGAAACATGATATGAGGGACTTTATTAACTGTAGAGAGAAGGGCTAGGGTGAGAATGTGGGGTGGGGGACAGAGTCCAGTTAAGGAGAACAGAAGAGGATGAAATGAGAGTTTGGGAAAAAATGGATGACTTGAGCAATGCAACAGGTGGTCCTGAGGCACAATGGGATCTGTCTTAGTCTGAATGTGGGAGTATCACCCATTTTCTACAGATACGATCCCTAGCACTACAGTGATTAAAATACCTGTTAGCATCTTTTTTTTTAATGTTTTTATAAACATATAATGTATTATTAGCCCCAGGGGTACAGGTCTATGAATCGTCAGGTTTGCACACTTCACAGCACTCACCATATCACATACCCTCCCCAATGTCCATAACCCCGACACCCTCTCTTAGCATCTTTTTAAAAAGTGTATTTCACTCCTTGCTCTACCACTTAGGAAATCAGACTTTGATCTCATTTTCCTTATCTCTGAAATATAGATAACCATGGTATTTTTCTACTTTTTAGAAATTATGAAAACTGGACAAAGACTGTAGACTCCCTAGGTAAGTATTTAAATAAACCCCCGTGGGCGCCTGGGTGGCTCAGTGGGTTAGGCCACTGCCTTCGGCTCGGGTCATGATCTCAGGGTCCTGGGATCGAGTCCCGCGTCGGGCTCTCTGCTCGGCGGGGAGCCTGCTTCCCTCTCTCTCTCTGCCTGCCTCTCTGTCTACTTGTAATCTCTGTCAAATAAATAAATAAAATCTTTAAAAATAAATAAATAAATAAATAAATAACCCCCCGTTGTAATTACTCTTTTAAAAACATACAAAGAGGGACACCAGGGTGGCTCAGTCAGTTAAGCGTCTGCCTTCACCTCAGGTCACGATCCCAGGGTCCTGGGATGGAGCCCTGTGTTGGGCTCCCTGCTCAGTGGGGAGCCTGCTTCTTCCTCTCCTGCTCCCCCTGCTTGCGTTCTCGCTCTGTCAAATAAAATCTTAAAAGATATACATCTATATCTATTGATATAGATATATATACACACAAAGACTTGAATGAAGTAAACAAGGTCTTCTAAGGCTATTATACCAAAATCACTCAAAGATATAAAAACTATGTTAAGGGGGCACCTGGGTGGCTTATTTGGATAAGCTTTTGCTTTCGGCTTGGGTTGTGATCCCAGGCTGCTGGGACTGAGCCCCATATGGGCTCCCTGGTTTTTGGAGAGCCTATTTCTCCCTTTCCCTCTACTGCTCCCCTGCTTGTGTGTTCTCTGTCAAAAATATAAATAAAATCTCTTTAGATAAAAAAAAAGGACTATGTTAGGGCTACAGTGTGAAATTTTTTCCTAATTTCTCTCAGGGTACTTTACAGTTGATTTAACATGGAATATAATTTTTAAAATTATATACAATAAAAACAGTAAAGCTATTGCATTATAAAGTACCAAACTGAACTTAGTCCAAGGAGGACTCAACAAACAGACTTGGCACGCACTCTAAAAATATTCTTTGATTTCTTTGTTCATATGGAATCAAGCCTAGCAAATAGATTTTTACCTACTGGACACTAAATAAATTGAAGATAGCCAAGCTGATAAAGCACATATTCAGCATTACAGATGATAGCTCTGGACTAGCAATGTTGTAACAAAAATATAACACGAGCCACTAACACAGGCCAATTATGTAATTTTAAATTTTCTACTAACTACATTAAAACAAATAAAAAGAAACAGGTGAAATTAATTTTAATTTATTTTACTTAATCCAAGAGATTAATAAGGCATTTTACATTTTTTTCTACATCTTTGAAATCAGCTGTGATTTTATATTTACAGCATAACTCTATTCAGACCAGGTGCATTTCAAGTGCTCAATATCTACATGAGGCTGGTAGTTACTATACTAGACAGTGAAGCTTTAGACATTTCAAAGACGTCCAAGATACCAAAATGCAGTGTTTCTAATTACTGTGTAAGTCTAACATTCAGGATTCTATATCTGAGTCTAAAATAAAGAAAAAAAATCAACAGAAATTAAAGGAATTTTTTTTTTTTTTTGCCAAAACGGCTATTAAAAGTAGTATCAAGGGCTAATGGTCCTTATTAAATACTAAAAAATTTCAACCAAAACCTGCTATCATTTTTTATAGTCACTCATCAGGAATAGATCTGCCTCACTTTTTTTCCCAAACAGTAACAAAGTTAATTCCAGAATTTTATTTCAGTTGCTGTTTAAGTAACTATTTATTGACATAAATGATAAAATAAAACCATCTTACCTAAGCCATATAGAGCAATTTTTGTGCTTCCTTTTTGGAGCAAAATTGGACTAATGTCAATCTTCTCCACAGACACTGAACGTCCAAAGTGATTTACAAATCCAGCACAACTTAAAATATCCAGGGCGCAGAGTGCATCTGCCTATGCAAAATATTTTCAAAAGAATATGAATGTGTATCCAAAAATAAATAATCTACAAATCATATTATTACCTATTAAAGTATAATCCATATACTAACTAAAACACAGATTAGGATAGTGCCAAAACAAAATTACAACAGTAGAAGTATTTGTTACCTTTCTTCATTTAGAAATGACCTACTGTGACTGGAACCACATGCTAAATACAAAGTTAGCATTTCATCAAAACTTATGATGTGGGGGGAAAAAAAACCTACTTATGATGTGGGGCACCTGGGTGGCTCAGTCAGTTAAGTATCTGCCTTTAGCTCAGGTCATGATCCCAGTGTCCTAGGATGGAGCCCCACATCAGGCTCCCTGCCCAAGAGGGCAGTCTGCTTCTCCCTCTGCCCCTCCTCCTGCTCATGCTCACTTGCTCTCTCTCAAATAAATAAATAAAATCTTAAGGAAAAAAAAAAAAACCTTATATGTCTTGGCCACCAAAAATAAAAACCAGGGGCACTGGGGTAGCTCAGCTGGTTAAATGTCCCACTCTTGATCTCAGCTCAGGTCTCGATCTCAGAGGCTGAGTTCAAGTCCCTCATCAAAAAATAAATCAATTGGGGCGCCTGGGTGGCTCAGTGGGTTAAAGCCTCTGCCTTCGGCTCAGGTCATGATCCCAGGGTGCTGGGATCGAGCCCCACATCGGGCTCTCTGCTCAGTGGGGAGCCTGCTTCCTCCTCTCTCTCTACCTGCCTCTCTGCCTACTTGTGATCTCTATCAAATAAATAAATAAAATCTTTAAAATAAATGAATAAATTAATTAATTAATAAAAGCCAGCCCTGAAATAAGCGTTTGTAATAAAAGCAGACCTCTTAAGCCATGGAGGAAAAAACTGGATTAACTAATAATCTATGATATTAATGATCAGATGAAACAAAAATATTTTTAGTGCAGGACCTCTATTACTGCTTCCCTATCAAACAGGCAATAAGATGAACTAATTTAGATTTAAAACTGTTGATGAGAAATCATTTCCTACAGGTAAGATTTTGAGATAAGGGACATAAAAACACCAGGTAAACTTTATACAAATAAGAAGCTTTATACAAATGTTAGGTATTTATTCCTGATCCTGGTTACTTATTGTCAACCACAGCACTAATGAAATAAAAGCATACTGCACACACCAATTATTACTCCAGATTTTTAAAAATTATCTAAATAGCAGTATAAAAGCTTGTATGAATGATACAAAGTCAATTTGACTTTCCGACTCAATTTGACTAAAAATTTCTGGGAAGGACGAGAATGCTTTCCACAAACTAAAGTGATAACAAACTATAAAAACCCAATAATTACCCCTGTGGGATCATCATGATTGCCATGAATACTAAACACTGGAATCGAAATGTTGAGATTGTCATCTTGGTAGTTCACCCATGGAAACCTATAAAAAAAAGAAAAGTTAATGTTTCTATGAACACAAAAGCTATTTTCCCCAATATCCTCTAAAAAATTAATGCAATTATGGGCAAATTGGATGATAGAAATCGGCCATATAAGTGCCACTAGTTTGGCGCTTTAAAGAAATAAAATGACAGGCAAGAATTCATGTCAATTCAAGTCTGAAGCATCTCAAAGTACTACGCTTTTTTTTTTTTTTTAAAGATTTTATTTACTTATTTGACAGATCACAAGTAGGCAGAGAGAGAGGGAGGAAGCAGGCTCCCCGCTAAGCAGAGAGCCCGATGTGGGGCTGGATCCTCAAAGTACTACACTATAATGAAAACACTGCAATATATGGTATTTGTGAGTTATATGAAAGATAGGTAGGTATACCTGACTAATGGAAAGTAAAGAGACCTGAAGAATTTTGAAAGCCTTTGTAGGTTATTTGTGGAAGGGGGAGGGAAGGAAACACATCCACTTCGGAAACCAAGATTCAAAACTCCAGGTCTATCACTTATTATCTGTGCAATTTACAAGCCTCCCACCACTTCTGCCTAGTCATCCAGCTCCTCTTCTCAGAGGAGGAGCAATTAACAACTTCTAGTGTATCTATGCTATAGTATCTTACACTTACATTAGCAAATAAATGTACTTCTTCCTTCTTACACAAATGGTAGCACAATATAGGTTTCTGTACCCTGCTTTTTCATTTAATGTTTTAGAAACCATTCTGTATCAGTACATAAAGAGCTTCCTTGTGCTTTCTTTGGTGGGACAGTACTTCAATTGAATGGGCTATCATAATGTGTTTAAGTAGTTACTTAACCAACGGACATTTAGAATATTTCCATTTTTTTTTTACTTTACAAATAATGCTATACTGGGTAATCTTGTACAAAGTTGCCCTTGTGCAAGTGTCAAGAAAACATCTAGAAGGGAATTAGGTCAAAGGATGAGCAAGCATTCATACATTTGGAAATTCTGCCAATTTCCCTCCATAGAAGTTGGACAAATTTACACATAATATAACAGCAATGCATGAGAGACAACTTTTTCCCTTTATTCTATCAAGATAATAAGTTACCAAGCTTTTAAATGGATGCCCATGATTCTAAACCCGAGCGGCATGTTAGAATCACCTAGGAATCTTTTAAGATCTAACAATGCTGATGACACATTCAGACAGTAATTGACCTGGAGACTGTCATCAGTATCTTTTTTAATATTTCTATGCAACTACAATATGCACCCAGAATTGAAAAATCACTGATCTATGCCATACTGACAGGAGAAAAACATCTCAGTAGAGCTTAATTTTATATCTTTATTATGAATGAATTCCATTTTGTATTTTTCATATTCTTATGTTTAAATGCCACTTCTTTTGTGAACTCAATCTGTATTCTTTACCTATGTTTTTATCAACTCTTGAATTTTTTAAATTGATTTGAAATAGCTATTTACCTACTGGGGAAATGAGACCTTAATTTGCAATGAGCTGCAAATATTCTTCCTAGTTGAACTCTTGACTTTTCATTTTGTCTCAGGAAGTTTCTGCCCTGCACAAATTTACTTTTACAAAGACAAACATCAATTTCACTTTTATGGCTTCTCAGTTTGTATCATACACAGAAAACCCTTTTCTGCATCTAAATTTTAAAACAACGTCTAATAGTTTCTTCTAATACTTTTGTTGAATAATCCATATTTTTCCTGCAGGTACAAGATACCACCTTCTCCAAATACAAAATTCCTACATGTATTGAGGCTATTTATGGAAGCTCTACACTCTTTCACTTATCTGCCTATCAAGTCATGAGGCATATCACATTTTTAATTACTGAAGCATTGTACTTTTTCCAATTTTATCATGAAATAATTGACATACAACAATGTATAACTTTAAGTAGTACAATGTATTGTTTAAAACACATATACTCCAAAATCACCACTACAGCTAACACTTGCATCATCTCACATTTTTTTGTGACAAGAACATCTGAAATCTACTCTTAGCAACTTTCAAGTATAAAATATTACCAACTACCATCACTGTGTTGTACATTAGTCTCAGAACTTACTCACTTTGTAACCTGAAGTTTATACTCTTTGACCAACATCTTCCCTTTTCCCTCAAGTCCTGGCCCTGGTTAAGCACCATTCTAGTCCGTTTGAGTTCAGCTTTGTCAGATTCCATATGCTAAGGGAATCGACACAGTATTTTGCTTTGTCTGACTTATTTCAGTGTAATGCCCTCAAGGTCCATCCATGTTACAAATGGCAAGATGTCCTTCTTTCTCATAGCTGAACTAAGATTTCATGTTCACATATACATGGCACATCATCTTAATCCATCTTTATCCATTCATCCAACTGACAGACCCTTATGTTCTTTCCATATCTGGCTACAATGGATAATGCTACAATGAACACAGAAATGCAGATGATCTCTTCAAGACCCTGTTGGCATTTTCTTTTGGATACATACCCAGAAGAGGACTGCTTGATCATATGGTAGTTCTATTTTTATTTTTGAAGGATCCACTATACTGCTTTCCATTGTGGCTTAGTCAATTTACATTCCCACCAACAGTACTTAAGAGTTCCCTTTTCTCCACATCCTTTTGTACATCGGTTCTCTCATCTTTTTGATGATACCCATTCTAACAGGTGTGAGGTGATATCTCATTGTGGTTTTGATTTGCATTTCCCTGATAACTAGTGATTTTGAGTACCTTTTCATATACCTGTTGGTCATTTGTAGACCTTCTTTAAAAAAAAGTCTACGCAGTTCCTTTGCTCATTTTTAATTAGATTGGATTTTGCTCTTTTTGAGGGGAGGGGGCTATTGAGTTATATAAGTTCTTTACATATTTTGGGTATTAACCCCTTATCAGATAGATGACTGTATTTTCTTCCACTCCATAGGTTGCTTTTTTATTCTGTTGATGGTTTCCTTTACTGCGCAGCAGCTTTTAAATCCGAGGTAGTCCCACTTGTTTATTTTTGCTGTTGGTGTCAAATCCAAAAAAATCACTGCCAAGAATGATGTCAAGAAGCTTACTTCCCATGCTTTCTCCTAGGAGTTTTATGGTTTCAGGTCTCACATTCAAGTCTCTAATCCATTTTGAGTTGATTTTCGTATATGGTCTAAGAGAGGGGGCAGCCTCACTCTTCTGTATGTGGCTGTCCAATGCTCCCAGTACCATTTATTGAAGAGACTGTTCTTTCCTCATTGTACAGTCTTGGCTCCTTTGTCATCAATTAATTGACCAAATAAGCATGGGTTTATTTCTGTGCTCTAATCTGTTGTCATGACCTATATGTCTGTTTTTATGCCAATACCACACTGTTTTGATTACTATAGCTTTGTAATACAGCTTGAAACTAGCAAGGCTAATGTCTCCACATTTATCTTTCTTAAGACTGCTTTGGCTATTTGGGGCCTTTTGTGGTTCCACACAAATTTTAGGATTACTTGTTCTATTTCTATGAAAAATACCACTACAATTTTGATAGAGATTGCACTGAATATATAGATCACTTTGGGTAAGAAGGATAGGTTAACAATATTAATTCTTCCAAGCTGTAAGCACAGAACATCTTTCCACTTTTTGTCTTCACTTTATTTCACCAATGTCATAGCTTTCAGTATACAGATCTTTCACCTTGATTAAGTGTATTCCTAAGTATTTTATTCTTTTTTTATTCTATTTTTTCCTTAATTTCTCTTTCTGCTCATTCACTGTTAGTATATAAAAATGCAGTTGGTTTTTGTGTACTGATTTTGTATCCTGCAGCTTTACTGAATTCATTTATTAGTTCTAACAGTTTTTTGATGAATTCTTCCAGGCTTTCTAAATATAATATTGTCATCCACAAATAGAGACAATTTTACTTCTTGTTTTCCAATCTGGATGCCTTTTATTTCTTTTTTTTGCCTAATGGCTCAGGCTAAGACTTCTAATATGATGTTGAATAGGAGGGGTGAGAGTGGGAATCTTGTGTTGTTCCCAATCTTAGAAGAAAATTCAGCACTGGGTATGATGTTAGCTGTGGGCTTGTCATGCATGGCTTTTATTATGTTGAGGTATGTTCCCTCTATGCCCAATTTGTTGGGGGAGTTTTTATTATAAAAGGATGTTGAATTTTGTCAAATGCTTTTTCTACATCTAGAGATGATGGTATAATTTTTATCCTTTGTTTTGTTAATGTGGTATAATATACTTTCACATCTAATGGGGCTAATCTTTATTTAGCAGTCTTTTCCTTCAGTTTCTCTATTTTTTGTTTTCTCTACTTTTCCTACATGAACTAGTAAACAAGAAAGGAAAATTATTCAGAATACAGCACAAAGAGATAAAGTAAGTAATAACAATATAACAAAAAGATTAAGAGACGTAAATAATATTCAAAAAGAGAAAGAATAGGAAACATTTGAAAATGTAATGGATAAGTTGCTGAGGAAAAAAAAATCGTCAGACTGAAATGCATGATACGCAAGCAGAACAATTAGAACTAAATCCACAGCTAAGTGTGTCATAGTAAGACTGCGAAATGCTAAGAACAATGAGAAGAGCTTAATAGTTACCTTAGTGTTTTCTTTCTGCCAGTTACTATTCTAAGCAATTTTCTAATTAATTCAACTACTTCTCACAACAACTCTGTAAGATCACCACTATTGTTTTTTCATTTTGTAATTATAAAAGTAAGGTAGAGCAAAGCCAGGACAAGAAATCAGAAGGTCTTGTGCCAGAATCCACGCTTTTTTTTTTAAGATTTTATTTATTTATTTGACAGAGAGAGAGAGAGAGAGATATCACAAGTAGCCAGAGGCAGGCAGAGAGAGACGGGGGAAGCAGGCCCCCCGCTGAGCAGAGAGCCCGATGCGGGGCTCGATCCCAGGACCCCGAGATCACGACCTGAGCTGAAGGCAGAGGCTTAACCCACTGAGCCACCCAGGCGCCCCAGAATCCATGCTTTTAATCACAAAGTTATACTGCTCTTCCAGCAGCTAACATGAGAGCAGACTTCTCAGCAACAAAAACGGAGAGTTTACCACTCAACTGACACTCAATGAAAAAACTACTGAAAACTGTACTTTAGAAAGAAAACAGAATCCAGAGAAAAAACTGAAATACAAAAAGCAACAATAGTGAGCAAAGAAATATGTGAACAGGTTTGCAAAGGTGGGTGGAGCAGTTTAAAAATAAGATGAAAGAAAGAAGAAAACACTAAAGTTCTGGAGCTGAATAGAATACAGGTAAAGATACTGATCAGAATTCCTGAAAACAAGGCTATATGTTAAAAATTATAGGAATCATTTAAAATCCAATTCTATACTTAGCCAAATTATCAATCCAGAGTAAAGTTAAATACAACCATTTTCTTACATACAAAAATCTAAAAATTTACCTCCCAACATGAACTTACTTTAAAAATATAGATAAATAGTGCTCGCTTCGGCAGCACATATACTAAAAATATAGATAAATAAATAAATAAGAAATAAAGACAAATAGGTCTGTTCCCATGGGTAGTACATATACATGTATTTCGTAGCTGTGAGCACAGACAGCCTAGAAGCAGGGAAAAGATAATAGCAATGTGTAAGTCCAGCATCTAGATTTGGGCTTTCAAATACCATCCTCCAAAGTAACCAGGGCTCCTTGAAGAAATGGATGAGTCTAAAGCTAAGGAAGGGAAAATAAAAAATCAGCTTGGAGCATCTTCTAGCACCAAAAAGTAAGGGGGTAGGGGGAGGATAAGGGTATGTCAAAAGCAGATAGGAACCAATCTGAAAAAGCACCCAATGACTAACCCTAGAACAAATTATTTGAGCCACAAAGTAGATTATAATAGTATTAAATTATAATCCAAAGAAAAAAAAATGGGTTCATACTGATATAAACAAGCAAATAAGTTCCTACTGATAGACAGCTGAGTAAGTAAGTTAACAAATGCAGGACAATGGACAAATCTTCCTTACAGAAGAATTTTATTAATAAATGTAGAAAAATATGGAAATAGAAAATCACCATTAAAACACCATAGTTGTAACTGCTACAGGCAAAAACCACTGATGAATGCTAAAATTAGTGGACAAACTTTAAGGAAATACAGAATAGGTGCAGAGACTCAAAATAACTCCCTCAAAATTTTTATTGACTATGATAGCTTCAATATGCCCATATCCTGTGACACTCCTTCCTCTCTCTAGGAGGTGGAACTTAAATCCCTCTCTGAGTGTGCGCTGGACTTAGCAACTCACTTCTAATGAACGGCATATGAAATGGGAAAAATCCTAACTTGACGGCAGAGAACCCTGGCAGACACCACCTTAACCAAGAGATCAAGGTTATCCTCACCAGTAATAAGCCATGTTGACAGCTTGCACTCTGGATATGCTATGAGAAGGGCACTTCACCTTTGGAATATTCTTTCCTGAAAACCCACAATCCTGGTGTAATCATAAGAAAAACCCAAACTGAGGGACAGTTTATGAAATAGCGGACTAGATGAAAGGTAAGAAAAGACAGAGAAACTAGCATAGTCTGAGGAGTCTGAGAGAACATTTCAACTACGTGCAATGTGGTATCCTATACAAACACATGAGACTATCTTTACAACATGGCGTTCTAGGAGGATATCATCAGTCAGTCCCAAGTACAAATCATAAGGAGGGAAAAATGATATATTTCACTAAATAAGAATTTGTCAACAAAAGTCTCCATAAAAAAGTCAAAAGATAATCCACTAACTGGAAAAAAAATACATGCCTAACAAATATTTAGTTTCTAGAATATATAAACAACCTCTATGAATTCAACAGGAAAAGACAAAAATCCCAATTTTTAAGATGGGCAAACGAGGGCGCCTGGGTGGCTCAGTGGGTTAAGCCACTGCCTTCAGCTCAGGTCATGATCTCAGGGTCCTGGGATCGAGTCCCGCATCGGGCTCTCGGCCTGCTTCCCTCTCTCTCTCTCTCTCTCTCTGCCTGCCTCTCTGTCTACTTGTGATCTCTCTCTGTCAAATAAACAAATAAAATCTTTAAAAAGAAAAAAAAAAAGATGGGCAAACGAGATGAATAGGAGAAGATACCAAGGTGTACAATAAAAATTTGAGAAGATACGCAGAGATATAAATAATTAGGGAAATACAAATTAACATAATATACAGAAAATTCAAAGAATTACACTTACTATGAAAACAGCTTTTGGTGAAAGTGAAATCGCTAATTGTTAAGGTGTTTGTCTTTTACAAAAAATACTATACACAAGAAAACATTCACTTAAGCATTTAAATATACTTACTTACTAAAACCAAAGTTGACTGACTGATCGCTGAGAATTTCAAATGATACAGGACGGTCACCCATGCAATATTTTCTCAGTAACTCGAAACAGGTATGTAATGTTTTCCTTGAGGGCTTATTTTCATGAAAAAGATCACCACCTAACAAAATAAAATCCACCTAATCAACAGAAAATAGTGTGAAAATTAGTATGTTTTGTGGTTAAGAATGTTAAAACTATAAAGAGGTAGAAAAAATCTCATAAGATACTACTGAATATGGAGATTTAAAGATTTTTATTTTATTTTTATTCAGGGGGCCTCCCAGTCTGTTGATTAATTTGACTCCAACTCCGGTTCCTAGGCTACCTTTCAAAAAAGCCACCTTCAAATTATTATACCAAACCCCTAACTCATGCTACCCAAAGTGATCATTATTTTTGTTGTTGTTATTCAAATCAAACATAAACTTAGCACTTTAATGCACCTCTGGACAAGACAGCCAGTTCAATTCAGGTCATGATTTCAATTTATTCAATCATTATTTAGGGCTCCAACAGGCACTGGAACCTAAGGAAATAGCTATCTACAAAACAGATGATGTCCATGCACTCAGTAAACACTGACAACGTGCAATTCCCTGTACCAGGCACTCCAGATATAAGTGATGGATAAAATACAATCTCTTCCCTAAATGGTTCAGAGTCTAATGGAAGAGAAAAAGTGTTACACATCTGAACAGAACTCAAACTCAGACATGAACTAGAATGGATATGTAAATAAACCAGGAGCAGCAATGACATCACAATCAATTCTTTTTTTTTTTTTTTTAAGATTATTTATTTATTTGACAGACAGAGATCACAAGTAGGCAGAGAGGCAGGCAGAGAGAGAGAGAGAGGAGGAAGCAGGCTCTCTGCTCAGCAGAGAGCCCAATGCAGGGCTCGATCCCAGGTCCCTGGGATCATGACCTGAGCGGAAGGCAGAGGCTTTAAACCACTGAGCCACCCAGGCGCCCCATCACCATCAATTCTAACTGAAGGGAAGAAACTCATCTGAGGACAAGGAGTCCAGAAGACTATGTAAACACGATGGCATCTGAGTTGCACGTCAAAGAACAAATGAGACTTTAAGGAGAGCATTCTAGAAACAAGAGAGAAGCAAGAAATTATACAGAAAAAAAAGAGTACAACACGTTTTCAAGAAGTGTATAATCTACTTAAAGAAACTAGATTAAATTCTTAATTACAAAAAAGAGCCCAGCAGTACAGATGACTTGAGCTACAGAAGTGAGGGGGAGGGGAACACGGCACTCCCAAAAGTGTCACTTTGGCATGTGGATTGTTTTGAGCTAAAGGCAGTTAAGACTTGGCAGACTCAGGAAAAGCTTTTTTTTTTGTCCCCCCTTAACTGCCTGAAAGAATTTAGACAGGGGATCTATACCAGGAAGAGCTATTATCAGAGATAACTTTTATGACAGAGAGACATCTCTACATGGCATGGCAAACATTTGCTCTTCCCATCTTCCTATAAATTATCTTCCTTCCCTTTGAAGGCCTAGACCTCTACCCCCTTTCTCCTTGGCTCAGGATGGCAATATAAGCCTCAATTACCTGTCAGGGAGTCTAATATTTTATGAGGCTCCTGTACATACAAAATTTGTTTTGCTCCTGTTCATGTGTCTTATGTCGATTTAATTATTAGATCAGCCCAATAACCTAAAAGAAAAGAAGGGAAAAGTTTTCCATCCTACAGTAGTCAGAGAAGCTTTAATAAAAGTGTGGGACTTAAGCTAGGTCTTCAAAAATGAACAAGATTTAAGGAAGAAAATGATCACAAAAGCACAGAAAAAAAAACAACATCAAAGAAAATAAAACATTTCAAGGGGAAGGGGGAGTAGCAATCGAAATGATATAGTTTCACTTCTGCAAGATGAAAAGTTCTGGAGGCTGGTTACGCAGCAGTGTGAATGTGCTTCCTGCTGATGAAGTGTACACTTAAAAATGTTAAGATGGTAAATTTTGTTATTGTATTTTACCAAAAATTAATTTTTTTTTAATTTTTAGAAGCTAATTTGTGACTCCAGGGAACATTGAAAAGGACATAACTTGCTTCCGTGGTATTCATGCAAAAATTCATCTAATCATGAGGAAATACCAGACAAATCCAACTGAAGAATATTCTACAAAATGATGAACCTGAACTCTTCAAAAATGCCAGGGTCATAAAAAGATAAAGGCAGCCCGAAGGAAAGCAGATTACAAGAAACTAAGGGGGCATGACAATTTCACGCAAAATGTAATCCTACTTTAGGACCTGGACTCTTACCAACCTGCCCCCAAATTGCAGTGACAGACATTACTGAGACAATTAGCAGCATCTTTAAATTATGTAACAGTACTGAATCAACATTAGTTTCCTGGTTTTGATAATTGCACAGTGCTATACAGGCAATTTACTCTCAAATGGTTCAGAAAATCTCCCCCAGCTCACGCTCTCTCGCTCTCAAATAAATAAAATCTTAAAAAAAAAATGGTTCAGAAAAAAAGCGTACATGTGCATATGTAATGAGAGAGAATAAAACAAATATGGTAAGTGGTAAAATGTAGGAAAATCTGGGTGAAGGGTAAAGAGAGGGAATTCTTTGTACTATTCCTGCAACATTTCTATGAGATTGATATTGCTTCAAAATTAAAAGTTAAAAAAACAAAAGACTCCAAGAAATCAAGGCGTAAAAATAAGGCTAGTTAGTGGCACAGACACACAAAATAGGGGACTTAAAGTCAGGAGAAATTTAGATTTTAGTAATAAGAAATACTAAATAAAAATTAAGGGTAAACAGTAAATATGCACCTGGAAGTACCAGCATGGGGCTGTGGGGGAGGGGAGTATTAAAATTAAGGAACACAGGAATGGAAACAAGGAAACAGAAGGGAAGCAAAGGACAGAGTAGAAGAAAGAAGCTTATGCTCAGGAAAAGTAGTATTTTAGTACCCAAGAGAAAAGAGAACACAAGTTTCTCTAGTAGGAAACACACCTCCTTCAGCTCCAAGTTCTCTGTCCTCAGGGAAAGAGGAAACCCTCTAAAAATGAAAAAGTACTAGATAGTCCCATATTCATTAACAAATTTTTAAGAGTTCCCTACTGCTTGCTAGAGACTTCCTAAATTTTAAGATACAGTGTAAACAAGCAGAAAAGATTTTTCACTCTCCTGTTGACCTTCTAGTGGAGAAGATCAATAGTAAACAAGTAGGCAATTCAATATATTATTTCAGATGGTGTTATGAAAAAAATAAACAGAGTAACTGAAGTGTTTGGAGACATCCAGGAAGACCTCTCGAAAACGGTAAATACAATGTGCTCCAATGTGAACCAGACGTGCAAAGGTCCCAGAATAAAACATGCCAGGGTGGATGGAGCACAATGAACAACGCAGAGAGTTGCAGAAGTCTCTTGGCAGGGGCTAGATCGAGTTGAGCTTTGTAGTTTGAATTTTACTTTAGCATCAATGAAAGAGGCTTCTTGAAGATTTCAAGCAGCAGAGAGATATGATCTGATTTATGATTTTAGAAGTTCACTTTGGCACTATACTGAATAGATGTAGGGGGAAAGAACGCAAATAGACGAATGGGGAGCTATTGTAGTCCAGCAAAATAGGATAAATAGGATAAAATAGGATAAAAGTTTTGGGTTAAACATATAAGCACAAAAACAGCTTCCATATATGTTTACGAGGAAGAACCAAAGGACTTGCAGAAAAACGGAACAAAACGAGGAAGAACCAAAGGACTTGCAGAAAAACGGAACAAAACTCTGAGGAAAAGTCAAGGTTGAAGACACTAATTTGTAAGTCACAAGCGTTTGTTTACTCCCCAGCTCTCTCCTGAAATGTCCAACAGGACATTCCTTTGGCTTGCTAGAATGTTGACTGAATGTCATATTGGAATCTCCAACTCAAATGGTCTAAATCAGAATTCATCACCTTCCCACATAAAGTACCTCTTCCTTATTTAGAAGCTATTTCTATTATTGGTATCACCATTTGCCCAAACTTAAACATACACCAGGACTTTGTCCTCTCTCCTTCCCTCAACTCTACCCCTGATGTATGCAAATCCATATACTTCTTGCATCCACTTCCCCTTTTCCAACCCATGCCACTACTTGAAAATAGTAGTCTGGTCACCAATTCGTGCAGTATCCTGTCACCAGGAGATTTTCCACTGAACTGGGTACAAACTCCTCAATCTGGCATTTGAAGCCCTCCTTAAGACAGCTCAGACAGTGTTTTTATTCTTTTCAGCACGTTTTCTTTTTTTTTTCTTTTTTTTTTTTAATTTTATTTATTTATTTGACAGAGAGAGAGAGAGATCACAAGTAGGCAGAGAGGCAGGCAGAGAGAGGAGGAAGCAGGCTCACTGCTGAGCAGAGAGCCCCATGCGGGGCTCGATCCCAGGACCCCGAGATCATGACCTGAGCCGAAGGCAGAGGCTTAACCCACTGAGCCACCCAGGTGCCCCTTCAGCACGTTTTCTAACATACGGCCTACTAATAAGCCAAACTGACCTGTTGCACCCTAACATACCTCATACTGTCTCATCTCTGTGCCCTTCCTCCTGTGAAATGTACATTTTCTATGCTCTTTACCCATCAAAAGCCTACTCGTCCTTCAAAGCTTAAGTTAAATGCCACCCCGTTCTTTTAAACTGATGTTGCTATGCTCTATAAAGAAGAGAACTTTATATGGGATCTCTTCTACCTCTAAACTACTGGAAAGGCTGTTTATAATTTTCTTCTGGTTCTTAACACATAAGACTTGCATCTGAGCATTATGGACATCTGTCTTATCTCACATACTGATATCCTGTATATTCTTGGAAAACAGAAACTATGAGTCATCTTTCCATTTCAAACAGAAACTGCAACAGGATCCTGCACTCAGTAAACACCCCATAAATACGTGTGAACTTTCACAAACTTCTAACCAAAACCAACTCCTACTGAATTGAGGTCACAAAGCACTTAAAATCTGCTTTGGGTTTATAGTATATTGATATTTAAGCAGGCAATGTGAGCATATGAACCTGTAAAACAAACCTCCAACTTTAAGAAAGAAAAAGAGTCTACTACAGACTAAGGGAGCACAGCAGAAACTGAAAAAATGTAAACCAAACTCACTTCATTTTCCCGCGCAAGTCTTAAAATCTCATCCAGTGTTACAAATGTATCATTTCCTCTGACTGCATCTTTCTCCATAAATCCCAGATGAATATCTGTTGCAACTAAGATTTTAAATGTATTTTCATCATCACTATATAAAAAAAGAAGAAACATTTCAAGATAATTCATTAAAAGATGCTCAAGCAGATTAAAACCTAAATTTAGAAGATAAATAATAGTAGTTATACAGTAAAATCACTTTTCTAGCTTTAAAATAGTCTGAAATTTTGAAGCAATTGACAGATCTTCAGTTTGTCTGCCTACACCTAATTCAAAACAAAACAAACACACATAAACTTTAAAAGGTTCTGTGACTCCTTTCAAAAAACTATAACCTTATTTTTTTTTAAAGATTTTATTTATTTATTTGAGAGACAGAGATCACAAGTAGGCAGAGAGGCAGGTGGTAGTGGGGGTGGAGGGGAGCAGGCTCCCCTCTGAGCAGAGAGCCCCATGTGGGGCTGGATTCCAGGACCTGAAATCATGACCTAAGCCAAAGGCAGAGGCTTAACCCACTGAGCCACCGAGGTGCCCCAAAAGTATAACCTTATTACAACTTCAGTTTTATACATTCCTTTGGACCCTGGACCTAAAAGCTTCATTGTTTTCCAATTCTATTCCATCCCAAAATCCCAAGAGGATTTGACCCCCATATCTAAACTTGCTTTTTATCTATTTTGCACTCTTTCAGAAAATTCAGAGTCGACTGTTAATTTAAAAAGCCCTCCCTCTTACTTTATAAGTAGATTTTATCCAAATAAACTAGTAACTTATATTCAAGCCCCTGAAGACACTTGCATGATTCTATTCCCTACACAAAGTTAGTGTTTCATTAACAAATATGGCCAAGTAACAAAACAGATTTACAATTCCATTTGAATTTGGTAGTATTCAAAGGTACTCTCATGTAAAGCAGCAATATAGTAGTTGTTAATAGCTTCTTTAATGTAACTTCTTTTAATGTAACTTCTAACTTCTTTAAAATACTCAGGGAGCCTGGGTGGCTCAATTGGTTAAGTGTATGCCTTAAGGATACACTTAAGGGGGGCACCTGGGTGGCTCAGTGGATTAAGCTGCTGCCTTCGGCTCAGGTCATGATCCCAGGGTCCTGGGATCGAGTCCCGCATCGGGCTCTCTGCTCAGCAGGAAGCCTGCTTCCCTCTCTCTCTCTCTCTCTCTCTCTCTCTCTGCCTGCCTCTCCGTCTACTTGTGATCTCTCTCTGACAAATAAATAAAAAAAATCTAAAAAAAAAAAAAAAAAAGGATACACTTAAGGACTGAGCCCCTGGAATCCCTGGTTAGTAGGGAGCCGGCTTCTCCCTCTTCCCCTGTCCCTCCCCCAGACTCAAGCTCTCTTTCTCAAATAAGTAATAAAATCTTAAAAAAAAAAAAAAAAAAAAAACTTTCTTTAAAAAACTTAAGTATCTATGATCTCACTTCAACTTCCACGTGTAAAGAAGTAGGTATTACTATCTCTAAAAAATGAAAAAACTGGGGCACCTGGGAGGCTCAGTGGGTTAAAGCCTCTGCCTTCAGCTCAGGTCATGATCCCAGGGTCCTGGTATCAAGCCCTGCATCGGGCTCTCTGCTCAGCGGGGAGCCTGCTTACCTCTCTCTCTCTGCCTGCCTCTCTGCCTACTTGTGATCTCTCTCTCTGTCAAATAAATAAAAAATAAAAATCTTTAAAAAAAAATGAAAAATGAAAAAACTGGGGCGCCTGGGTGGCTCAGTGGGTTAAGCCGCTGCCTTCGGCTCAGGTCATGATCTCAGGGTCCTGGGATCGAGTCCTGCATTGGGCTCTCTGCTCAGCAGGGAGCCTGCCTCCTCCTCCTGTCCCTCTCCGCCTGCCTAACAAAATAATAAAAAAAACTTTGTCAAAAAAAAAAAAAAAAAAAAAAAAAACTTTAAAAAAAAAATAAAATAAAAAATAAAAATAAAAAATGAAAAAATAAAAAAATGAAAAAACTGTTTACAGAGAAATTAAATGAGTTATCGCACAACTTATGTAGAAGAAACAGGATTTAACCACTCGGTCTATTTTCACTAAACCATAATAAAATTAAAAAAACTTTCACATATATCTCCAAATTAAAATCTTTATATATGAGATTTTTCTAGAAGAGATTTCTCTTCAAAAACTTCAAAGATGAGATATGCACATAGTTCCAATTGCTACATACACACCGGTTGATCTAATACTTTCAAGATCACATTAACCTAAGCTTCCATATCAACTTACAAAATATCTTCAAACGAATTCCCTCACTGAAACATCTAAATTAATCTGAGAAAGGCAATTCTGTTCCAATTATATATATACAAAATGAAGAACTGGAGGCAAGGCTCAGAGAATTGCTAACTTCCCCATGGTCACACAGTAATAATCAAGGAACCGAAATCAGGGTCTTCTGATTCTTTCACTGATTTTCATTTCACCCAAATTTATTTCCAATCTATTCAATGCTAGAACAATTTACTACTCTAAAACTCTGCTTAAATAGGCTTGCATTGACCAATAAGACTTCCTCACAAAAGTTCAAGAATATTGATAGCTTCAATATTTTAAGAGAAAACCTAAGAATATAAACATATATACTACAGTAATATATCAAATTATTGCAAGGCCTCAATCTATAGCTGTATATTATCTTTTATAATTATAAAAAATTATGCTAATTTTTTAACAATGTATTCTTTTTGATGGCATTTCTGTTTATAGGCAAGTTATTTACTGCTAATTTTTTATTTTTTTATTTTTTATTTATTTATTTTTTAAAAGATTTTATTTATTTATTTGACAGACAGAGATCACAAGTAGGCAGAGAGGCAGGCAGAGAGAGAGAGGAAGAAGCAGGCTCCCTGCGGAGCAGAGAGCCTGATGCGGGACTGGATCCCAAGACCCTGAGATCATGACCCGAAGCCGAAGGCAGCGGCTTAACCCACTGAGCCACCCAGGCGCCCCACTGCTAATTTTTTAAATAAGTTTTTGTTCATGGTGATTATAGTTGATGGGCTTCAAGAAATCCAAAGCAAAAAAGATTCCAGAAGACAAGTTCTTACAGGGCATCTGCAGGACTCATTTCTATGTATGGTCAGTTCAGCTCCTCTCCGACTAGTTTTCTCTCCAAGTACTCCTGGGTCCTGTGATCAAATACGTCAGGAAACTCACTCGATTCCAAATTCTAGCAAATTCTAAAAACAAAATTACATTATTGTCAAATACATTATTTTAAAAACTACCGATTTCAGGAATCTCATTTTCATCTAAGCACCGACTATATTTTTATTTTTTAAGAGCTAACAACAGAAAATAGCGCATCTCCAGTTTAGTTTTACCATTTTAGTTTCACCACTATGATTAAACTACTGGAAACTAGTGTTTATTAGATAAATGGACAGAGAGGGTCACAGACAGTAATTCTGGTTTAGCACACAAAACAACTCTGGATGTGCACAGGCTACCCTGGGGCATGGAGAAAATCGCGTATTTCATGCTCAACCACAGGGCTGTTTAAAGGAATGGTCCAGTTTAGGAAAAGAGAAGGCCCCACGTTTAAATCTAGCGTAAATAAACAGAAACACGTGCTCCGCGGAGAAACGCCCGAGAGGCCACTGGAAATGGCAACATATTCGGGGAAGAGCCGCTGCCACAGCGAAACCACCCCTCCTACATCCGGACTCCTGGTTCCTTCCAAATTCTGAGCCTCCACACACCGTCCCCCTCGCCGCCCCTGGACTCTTTGAAGCCAAAACCAGAACCTCCAGGCCTTAACCGACTCGTCCCACTCTTTCCAGAAAGTCAATCCACTCAGGACGTCCGCCCGGGATCCCACAAAATAGGAGACGGTAATTCCTTAAATTACCCCACACCTACACTCTCCAAAGCCCCCGCACCGGACCCCCAGGCTGTCTTTTACCCGGGAAGAAGGAGCGGGATTCGAGGGAAGGAGCAGGATTCGTGAGAAGTAAAGCAACAACACTTCCTGAGCCTGCACGCAAGGAGCCGCCGGGCCATAAACCTGAATTAGGCGGGAGAGGAAAAAAAAAATAAAATAAAAAAGCGACTCTTCCTCTCGCGATACCTCATTGATGCCGTAGAGTTCAGGTCTTCTTCGGTTCTCATTGGCTGCCGAATGCCGTCAGGGAGCCGGGAAAGCGTCGGCGACGCCCCGCCCTTAAGCAGGAGCCAATCCTGAGAAGCCGAGGGACGACCCCGGAAGCGAGGTCCGCGACAGCGATGTTTCCTTTCTTTAAGGTGGGTAGGTCTTGCATGTCCCGGACCGCGCTCCTTGGTCCCCTCGCGCCACCTAAAAACTCCTGGGCCCTTGGGAGCGGGCCACCTGTCGAGCCCGGCTGAGCCCTGCTGTTCTAGCCGCGTCGCGGGTCTGGGGTGGGGCTGGAGTGGCTTCTCCACTCTTGGCTGTTTGGAAGGCCGCAGGCGCGACTCCGGGCCTGGGAAATGACCAATCGGGGCCAGAGGGCCGGGACTAGGGGCTTTCTCCCTCACTCCCACTCCCCAGAGTTAGAGCCTTCGGACCCTTTTACTCCCAGCTTCCCCTTATTTTCACCCCTGGATCCCGGTTACAGCACGTCTATATTGCTTTGTGCTGATAGCAGTAAAATACAGTACAGTTAAAAAATAATGTGAAACTTTGGAATGAAAAAAATCTGACCTTTTAGTTCCATTGAAGCGTCCCTATCTAGGGCAGGTTGTTTTAATCTGTACGAAGTTCGAAGTTCGGCGCCTTCACCTGTAAAAGGGGGTTTATGCCCGCATCTGTCACTGAGTTATTTCTGAGGCGTTGACAGTTTAGAGCTCTGTCGAAATGGGTTCTTTTAAGAAACATACCCTATTTCTTCCTGGTGGAGTATCATCAAGTAAGAATCTTAATCGATTTTTTAAAAATCTGGAGTCAGGGAGATACACCTAGGTTTGACTCTTTAAATTAAATCTACCTAAATTAAAAAAGAAATTTTATTTATGAGTTACTGTATCTGGAGCAGTAAATTAAGAATTTAAAAACGGGGGGGGGGGACAGAAAGGAAAGGGGAGAATAAATGTGCCTTATTACTTCTATTTTTTATTTAGTTAAATGAACTTTATCAGTATCTGTTCAGAGTGTTTAATGAACTGATATATGATCATTTTTGTTTTGCAAAGTTCAGGGAATAGTTTGATAGTGAAGTAAAAAAATGAGAGTCCCAATGGGAGTTCCTACCTACAGGAAATCATAAAGATCATAAATACAGAGAAAAAAACTGGTGGTTACCAGAGGGAAGAGGGGTGGGAAGATAGACAAAATGAGTGAAAGGTTTGAGGAGGTACAAACTTCCAATTATAAAATAAATAAGTCACAGAGATGAAAAGTACAGCATAGAGAATATAGCCAACAATACAGTAAGTGTAGTCAGTAATGTAGTGTACTGTGGTGAGGGTCGAGTAATGTACAGAATTGTGGAATCACTGTGTTCGTACACATGAAACTAATAAAACACTATATCAACATTACTTCAATAATAAAAAGTGAAAATTCCAAGAGAACTAATAAAACGTAAAGTAATTCTGATGGGGTATCAATAGACTCTGAAAAACCAGGCAGGACTTGGAAATCACTTCGTATAGTCATTACATTTTACAGCGAAGTAACAGGCCCAGAGACCTTATTAGTCACAAGTGATAAATTTAAACATAAGGTTAGTACTTTTGGCACTAATGATAAAATCTAATGCTACATTAGGATTGAATGCTGTTAAGCTTGTGAAATTAGAAAGAAATTAGTATCTTAAGGGAAGACTAATTCTGGAACTTCTCAGAATCCATTCCAGACAAAATCAAGTGATAGGACTTTAATTAAATTTCATTCTACAAATATTGATTAGGACATAAATATAAGTTAAATACAGACTCTATCCTTAAGCTTATAATCCTCTAAGGAAATAATTAGTGCTGAAATAAGACAATAGGTAGAACCAAAAAGCAACTAGAGAGAAATCTAATTTGGAAGTTCAAAAAGACTAATGAAAGAGATGACATCTGAGAAGAGCCTTGAAAGACTGATAAGATTTCAACAAATATAATTGGGAGCCTGAGAAATGGTATTTTTAAAAGATACTTACTAGTTATTTGCATTTTTAAAAATTGGTTAAGATTTAATAAGCTGTGCAACTCTTAAAACTGATAACTGGTTTATAAATTAATGTGGCAGCTTCACTAAATAAATGTCCCTTCCTTCAAGAAGCCTTCTCTAATCCTACAGGATTGGATTAATTATAACCCTCTTGTATATCACTGTATCTGGACAGAGTCCTGTCATAGCACACATCATGCTGTTGTTTCTAGTCACCTCCAATAGACAATAACCTTTCTGAGGTTAAGACATGAATCTCGTTCATTATTGAATCCCAATACCTGAAGACTGGCACAGACCAGGCATTCTATTCATATTTGTTGAATGGAGTGAATGACAGCCGAAATTTAGTTCCAGACAAGAAGCCAACTAAAAACTAGAGTTGTCTTTCAAGGAATGGGACTCCTTTTTAAAGCAGTGAATTTTCCCAAGCCTGAAATTATTAGAGTAGAAATAGGATAATTATTATAGATGTGTTAATAAAGATATCTGCACGGATGAGAGATTTATACAGGTATCCTTGGGGCTATTCCGTCCCTAAGAATGTCTAATTCTTTGAAGTAATTTATTAGAAACTAAAAGTTTTTATTTCTGCTTTACATCATCTATGTGTCTAGTTTATAAAAATCACAAATGTGCTGGTCTTTTTAATTATGATTTAAAAGCCTTAAGCATTTATCAGTCTTCATATAATACAATAGTATTGAAACCAATAGATTCAGAATAATATAACCATTGGCTTAGTAGAAGAAAACAACAAGAAGAAAAATAAAGTTTTAACCATTAAAAGTATAGATAACAAATTTCAGTGCTGATATTTAGAGAATGTAAAGACTACCAGTAAAACCAAAAAGTCTAGATGGGTTTATTGTGTATGTTTGCAAGACTTATCTATGCTGTTGACAAACAATTACTGTTTTGCTAATAATTTTTGTGTTTGTGTTTCCAGATCTTGATGGATAAAATAAAGCAGACATAATTCATCTCTAGAAAGATTATTTATACCCTGGCGTTTGAAATGTTTTATATTTAGTGTCATAGGAAAAATGGAAAAAGGGAAAGTAAATAGTGATGAAAAACCAGACCCAGAAAATTCCCTGGACTTTTCTGAACACTTTAACCAGCTTGAATTGTTGGAAACACATGGGCACCTTATTCCCACTGGTACCCAAAGTCTCTGGGTAGGGAATTCTGATGAAGACGAGGAACAAGATGAAAAAACTGAAGAGTGGTATCAATTGCAAGAAAAAAAGATGGAAAAAGATCCAAGCAAATTGCTTCTTTGGGCCGCAGAAAAAAATCGGGTAAAAAAAACAAACAACAATTAAAGAGGAAACCATAATATAATAAGAAAAGTACTGGATTCAGAGCCAGAAGACCTGTCCCTGAACCTCTGTCTGGTTTGTGACTTTGGGCAAATCCTACCATTCCTGAACCTCTATTTTCTTACCTATAAAAATGGCCATGATAATACCTTTATCTTTTATACAGGATTTGAGGATCAAATGAGGCAATGTCCATGAAAGGACATAGTAAGTCACAAAGCGTCCTTTTGGGTATTATTTGGGAGTTTAAGGGATAATTATACAGTTAGCAAGAAATCACCTATATTTTTTTTTAAGATTTTATTTATTGACAGAGGGAGATCACAAGTAGAGGGAGATCACAAGTAGACAGAGAGGCAGCAGAGAGAGAGAGAGGGGGAAGCAGGCTCCCTACTGAGCAGAGAGCCCGATGCAGGACTCGATCCCAGGACCCTGAGATCATGACCTGAGCCCAAGGCAGCGGCTTAACCCACTAAGCCACCCAGGTGCCCCGAAATCACCTATATTTTTAAAACATTTATATTAAGTCATTAAGATCGTCCTAGAGACAACTATCATTTAGAAGAGGGAGGATGGGAATTAACTTGTTTTGAATACCAACTATACCATGTGCTTTATTATATTATTTGACTTAATCCTCATCTATCCCCACAAGATAAGTAATATTCTTCCCTTTTACAGTTTAAGAAAATGGGATTCAGGAATATTAATTTGCCCAGTATTATGTAAGTAGTATCATCAAATGGATTCTTCCTGCTCAGCCACTTCTTCGTTTTACTAAGTTCTTCCATGTCGGTGGTAGCAAATTAATAACTAAAAAGTATTGCATTTTTGGATAACTTTTTCATCCAGGAGCACACTGTATCCCACCAGAGATCCAAAGACCAAACTGAAAATCACTTCCTGAAAACATGTTTCCAAGGTTGTTTTAGTAGGAAGGAATTGAGCTCCTTAATCTCTAGATTTCCTTGTTACCACTGTATTCTTCTGATAAATTTTTTGAAGCTTTATGCACTATGCATATTGGTACCATAATCCTACTGTAGAAAAATCAGTTATTAATGTTTTCACTAATGAAGTGTAAAATATCAAATACAATTATGGTCTGTGTTATTTCTCTAGGACGAAAGCTTAGATGCAGTGGGCCTTAACTGGACCAGGAGTAAATGTGTGATTGTCATACATCTGATACTGATACTTGGTTTTCAGAGAGAGTCACATTCTTAGAAGCAAGAGTGTGGTTAACACTAACATGTTTATTCTTAAATCTGTAGCCCTCTGTCCCCAAAATAAATCTTAAATCATTTTTATCTTAAAAGTCCTCTGCTAACAAGTTTTTGTGGAGCTCAAATAAATTTAACACCACTGGGCAGTTTAGTTTGCTTCATGTACTGTTTTGGTCACGCTGGGTTTTGAAAAGATCCTTTTCCTTCTCAGCTTACTACAGTGCGGAGACTACTGTCTGAAAAGGCCACCCATGTGAACACTAGAGACGAAGACGAATATACCCCTCTCCATCGAGCAGCCTACAGTGGACACTTAGATGTGGTACGCGAGCTGATTGCACAAGGGGCAGATGTCCACGCAGTGACTGTGGATGGCTGGACGCCGCTGCACAGTGCCTGTAAGTGGAATAACACCAGAGTCGCTTCTTTGTTACTCCAGCATGATGCAGATATCAACGCCCAAACAAAAGGCCTCCTGACCCCCTTACACCTCGCCGCCGGGAACAGGGACAGCAAAGATACCCTGGAGCTCCTCCTCATGAACCGCTACATCAAACCGGGTCTGAAGAACAACTTGGAAGAAACGGCCTTTGATATTGCCAGGCGGACAAGTGTCTATCACTACCTCTTTGAAATTGTGGAAGGCTGCACAAATTCTTCACCTCAGCCATAACAGTTCTAATAATCCTCTGACGTTTCCAAGTGCCAGTGCCTCCTTTGTGTGAGATAGGACATATGCCCATGATACAAAGTTGACATCAAAAGTTTTGCGACAAATTCAGTGGTACACATTCGAATGCCCTTCCCAGTGAAATGCCTAACATTGATGTCAAAATGTATTTGAAAGTTGTTTGGATATACCTTTACTGATCTATGTGGACTTTGTAATTTTTATCAGAAATAATTTTAACACGCTTCTACTTAACAACTTGTAACGGGTTGTACAGAAAAACTAATGATATTTTTGGTGCTGATCCAAGAGAAGTGTATTTTTAAATACCACCACCCCCCCCAGTCCTGGGTCTTCGTGCAGTATTTAGTATATTGACATGTATTTTTATAAGGTGAGGTAACTCAGAATTTAATTGAAAAATCTCAAGTATACTGGTGCAGTTCAGCCATCTTCTCCACATCACAATAGCCATTTGCTTTCATTTTAAATGGTAAGAACTCACTTAGTGACTTGAATGGTCACAAGTTTAAAAAAACATTAAAGAAGCTTAGATCTTTATCTTTTAGAGTGTAGACCATTTTCAGCAAAGTAGTTAACTAAAGTGTTTAGCCCGTGAATGTTACATAACTGCCTCCGCGACCACAGTTCACACAATCCTGTGGACGGCCCTACCTCACCCTGGTCAACCCACACGATCCTTCTTCCATTGGTTGAGTCGGCGTGACTTTTTAGACATGCGCACAACTCTACCTTGGTCCAAGAGATCGTACTATATGTGCTCGCCAACCGGTTTTACCTGCCTAATCCTGGTGTTTGGGGCACCGCTGAGATGGTCTCTCTAGTTCACAGGAAGTCTCGGTTTTCCAAGGTCGTCCTTTTATATGAATCCTACAAAGGCAAAGAGACGAGGGAAAAAGAATTCGAAGAGTGAAGGGATGATGATTATATTGGGGCTAGATTATAAGTGGCTCAGGTTTTAAAAAAGCCACAATGTGGATAGTGACACAAGCATAAATAGAAATATTCAGAAAAAAATAAAAGTTTTGAACAAAAAAAGTGATACCAATTCTCTCTCTCTCTCTCTCTCTCTCTCTCTCTCTTTTTTTTTTTGATCAGCACAGATCTTCCTTGGATCCATAACCTATGTATTCATCAAACATATATTGATTAACTACTGTCTCAGTCTCTCTAGCAGGAGTTTCCCACTGACCGCCTACCCTTTCTGTGACTATTCCTGAAGCGTTGTCTCTTAACTTTTTAACACCAGAACTGACATGCTATGGGAAGGAAACTAAACCAATGGGCCTTTCTTCAGTTGTTTATTCACCAAAGTTTGTCTCTTTGAGCCAATCCATGTGAGCCAATCACTATGGACTAATAATGTTACTTAATCAAATATGTTTGGTGGTTTTGGGGTTAAAAAAAAATGGAATCATCTCAGAAAAGTTAATTAGGAACTGAATCATCATGACAAACAGGATTCAAGAATTAGGATAGCTTTAATTATTCTGTGATCTCTGGCTAGGAGATGCCTCAGTTTCAGAATACCAATGTCTATGAAATGTACTGGGCCCAGGGCGCCTGGGTGGCTCAGTCATTGAAGCGTCTGACTCTTGATTTTGGCTCAGGTCATGATCTCAGAGAGGTGAGATTGAGCCCTGTGTTGGGCTCTGTGCTGGGCATGGGGCCTGCTTAAGATTCTCTCCCTCTCCCTCTGCCTTTCCCTCATCCTGTATAGGCACACACTCTCTCAAAAAAAAAAAAGTGGCCCAGTTTGAGGATACCAAATGACAGGTACAGCTGACAGGCAGTGACAATAGAATAGGACCCCATCTATCCTAGCAGACTGCTAAACAAGCTACCTGCTTACCTGAAAGTTAGAGTCTGTGACTCCTTTCTTACTCTGGAAATAAGTTGCATCCATGATTTTTACATAAGCTCTCCACCTAAGTCTGGGGCCAAAGAGGCCTCCTTACTTACAATAAGGAGCTGAGATGTGACTCACTACTCCCTTGGTTTCAGGCCTCAACATTCAACCAGTGCTGAGGAGCAAACTCCACATGAAAGAGAAATCCTTTCCATCTCTGAGCACAGAATTTGTGTTGTTTGCTTCCTTTATACTTTTCCTTAGGAAAGTGTTTCCTATCCACAGAAGGCATCCACTAACCATGCTTTTGACTCTTTTACTTACCTGTATCTTCCACTTTGCTTTAAGAAACCTAAAAAAAAAAAAAAAAACCCAAAAAGCAAAACAAAACTCGGTTTGCAAAGAAAATTTTCTCTAATCGGGCGCCTGGGTGGCTCAGTGGGTTAAAGCCTCTGCCTTCGGCTCAGGTCATGATCCCAGGGCCCTGGGCTCGAGCCCCCCACATCGGGCTCTCTGCTCAGCGGGGAGCCTGCTTCTCTTCCTGCCTCTCTGCCTACTTGTGATCTCTGTCTGTCAAATAAATAAATAAAATCTTTAAAAAAAAATTTTCTCTAATCTGGGAGAGTTTATTCGAAGACTGTTTTTCATAACTGGCTTAATTTTGATTAGCTTATATGCTTAGGGAAAGGTGACTGTCATTGTTCAAGGAGTACATCATAATTCACAGGCTCACAAATGAAATGAGTTGGCTTTGCTCTTCTAAATCTTAAATATGCTCCTGCAGGGAGCTCTCTGACCCACTACCTACCATGGTGATGGGACGTAGACTTTATTCTACGGATGCATTCATTTATTTCTCTTCATTGGCATCTATTATGACAAAAATCCAAATGCCTCCATTCCTGGAAACACTATATCCCATTTTCAAAGGTCCCTTTCAGGCATCAGAGGTCTCCAACCAATGGGAAAAACCGAAGTTGGGGGAGGGGGGAAGCAAAAGGATGTTAGCAAATAATTAAAAGGACTGAGAGGAAATGAGTTTCTGAAAGAAAATGGGTTTCCTGTACCCAGGGCTGAGAAGCAGAGAGTGGCTTATTTTTTGTTCTCTATACAGCTCCTCAAGGCCTATTACCTGAGTTCCTCTTTAAATTCATACCTAATTTTACCCCTTTCAGGATGAGTCTTATTAATGTTGACCAAGTGGAATAAAAACACAAAAACTCTCATATTTGGTTCATCACTGATTACCCAGTCAATGCTCAGGTACATCTAATAGCCATCATTATGAATTTAATGACATGGTCACATTTGCCAGTGGATCTCAGAGGAGCAGGCTTTATAGGCTAGAAAATCTGCTTAATGAAATAAAAATAAATTCTAAAAGCAAACTGATACCCAATTTGGTTTATTTTTTTTTCTTCATCTCATATTGTAAGGACTTATTTACAAGAGGCTTTCATTAAAGTTAAACTGTCCCTGCTCCCCTTCCCCCAGGGGATTTACTTAAAGAAAAACAAGTCCAGGAAACCAGCTTCAGGTAACAAAGCCCAGATACAAGGGTGGGTCAGGCCAGGTGGAGACATCCGATCAGTAGGGGCTTGCATACTGTCTCCCTAGCTACCAAGGAGCAGGGACCCCCACCCTTGGGGAACCCTTTTGGCGCCAATCCTAATCAAGGTGTAATAGGCTGGTTCAAATGTCTACTAGGGTAAGTTGTAACTCAATTGGTCACCTAGCATCACTGTGGAGTTTCCTGTGTGTGTTACAATTTCATTGGCCACCCGTGCATGGCCAGGCCCAACCGCATGGCCTTTGCCCTTAAAAGCTAGTCTGTGAAACAGAAGGGTCGCCCTCTCTTTTTTTAAGAGGTGCATCCCCGAATATTCGGTTAGATTCCTGATGCTTGGCCAGAAATAAAGCTTTGCTTGTCCTTCGCTTTATATCAGTCTCGCTCCTTTAATCACGGACCCGTTATTGAGGCATAACAATATGTTCAGCTTTTCATCTCTACTAGATGTACAGTCTTTAAAAATTAGGCAAACTTCATTGGAGAGTTAATTTGAGTTGATAAGTAGCACTGTCTCCTAAGCAGTCACTGGAGTTCTGTTTTCGGACACAGATGACTTAAACAGGTAATTTTTAGGAATCAAAAAACAAAACAAGGGGCACCTGGGTGTCTCAGTTAAATGTCTGCCTTTGGCTCAGGTCATGAAGTCCTGGGATCGAGCTCCACACCAGTATACATTCAAAAATTAGATCATCATTGATTCTATTTTGAATTTTTAGTATATTAATGAGATTCTTTGAACACATTAAAAAATTAAGATAAAACATACAATAAGAAAAAGAAAACTCTTCAATACTGAGTATCATTCTTAAGAACAGCCTACTTCCTTCTCCCAGCTTTGGCTTCTAGAAAACTTACCCCTTAGTACAGATGAAGTTGTTTTTAGGGAAATTCTAACTTCTGGGTATTAATGGGTATAATAATCAAATCCTGAGTTTTTAATAGGTTGCACCATTGCAACTGTAAATTTTATATTGCATTGCTGGATAAAATGCTCTTAGGTTGATACACAGGCTTTTTACTTCTAGAGGGGATAAGAAAAGCCAATACCTTCTGACACCAGACCACTATGATAATATTAATAACTAACAACTGAGGGATTTCTGTGGGTGCTCACTAAAATTTTCTCATGTGAGCCCCACAAAAACCTTTGAGATGTCATCATACAAGTCTCTGTTAGGGCTTACAGAGGTTAAGATGACCCATTGTCACCCCACCCACTGAACTACATTTCCAGAAAGCTCACATTCAAATACAGCTTTTCATCTGTGGTGTCCCTGAATCTTAATATCCATGTACCACCAATTAGTCTATCAAATAATTACAACAAAAATTCCATTTTCTTTCAAATTATTTATTTACAGTAGTGTTTGGAGACATGAAAATTACCCTTAAAAGGAGCAGATTGCATTTTATGGCATAAAATATTCAGCAATTCCTACGTCATAAGAGCCAAAGCAAATTTTAAAAAGAACAACAAAGCTGGGGGATTTATACAACCTGATTTCAAAACTAACTATGAAATGGCAGTGTAATGACAGTGTGGTATTGGATAGACATGTAGATCAATAGGAAAAAAGAGACTCTAGGAACTGATCCAGAAAGAAATGGTCAATTAATTTTTGACAAAGGTGCCAAGGATTGGAGTAGGAATTCTCTTAAAGACATAGTACTGTGTTCCAACTGAATATCCATTTAGGGGGAAAATTAACTCATTTATAGACAGCAAGGCAGTGGTTGCCTGGCAACAGGGACAGAAGTTGGATTGCAAAAGGGCAGGAAGAATCTTTTGGAAGAGATGGAAATGTTCTATATCATGTTTGTAGTGGTAGTTTTGCAGCTGTATACCACTGCCTGAGTCATTGAGTTGTATTCTTTAAATGGGTTGCAGGTTTTTGTACAGAAGTTATACTTCAATAGTTTTTTAATGATTTTTTCAATGATTTTTACAAGTAGGGTATCCAGGGATGACTAGTTTCATCATTGTGTTATTTTCCATAGCAAGCAGGGGCATATGAGACTCTCTTCGCTGAATTCTAAGGGTATAACTTTCTAGGCACTGCAGAGTCCTGTGAGTTATTAACACCACCACCAACAACAAAGACAACAAAAGAAGTAGAAGAGGAAGATTTCACCAATTCACTGGAATTTTACAATCCCAAGCAAAAAGCCCTTTATAACAGGAAGGAATGTTTTTTCCATTAAATGAGAGTAGGAAACTAAATAATTACTCTAAAATAATTAGTCCATTTGAAAGCACTCAACAAATTTGAAAAGATGGCTTTGTTGTTAAAAGAAGGAATCTACTGGGTTTTTAAATAATTTAGATGAGGACTGTTAGAATCTAGAATAGGAAACCAAAATGGTTATAGCATCCGCTACTCTGAAGAAAAAACAATGGCATGAAACATCCATTGTTCCGTTCATTATTTTAAAAGATCTTATTTATTTGTCAGAGAGAGAGAGCAAGAGAGCACACAAGCAGGGGGAGTGGCAGGCAGAGGGAGAAGCAGGCTCCCCAGACAGCAAGGAGCCCAATGCAAGACTCACTCCAAGGACCCTGGATCATGACCTGAGGCAAAGGCATATGAGGAAACCATTGAGTTACCCAGGCACCCCCATTGCTTTATTCAATTGCCCTGTTCCAAGCAGAGGACAGACTGAGGTGACTTCTGGAGATATATTTAAAATCTGTGTAATTAAACACAGAATGTGAAACTTAATCCATCTAGTTTTTACTAATACACCATTAAGTAATACAAAGCAATATATTAACTCTGGTAATATATTAAGTTTTTGTTTCTTTACTATAGACTGTATGTTTTTACGTTAAATATATTTAACTTTTTACAAGAAAAATTTAGCCTTGGGGTTTGCCTCCATCTAGTGGACATCTTGGTCTTTTACATTTAATTGAAAAAAGTGTAAGCATCCTGGTTTGGTTGCTCATTTTTAGCTTTTTGGTGTTAAAAAAAAGTAAAGCAAAATGGTAACCACAATTCCTAGGTAAAATGGTATGTATCATACATTTTCATCAGAAATTGATTCCTGAGAAGATTTGAGGCAGCACATAATTGAAAACACACATATAATAAGAAGAAATAGAAAATTAAAAGCCGTTTAGGAAGAAGACAGAAATAAACCAGCTAAATTAATATGGTCACTACAACTGACAGTTATCCCCAAGGTTTTTGATATTTGGAAACAAAAAAGAAAAGAAACCAACAATTGCATACTTTGTTATTATGTGATCAAAGTGCACCACATTTTCCTTTAAGAATAAAAATATTTCCAGACTAATTTTTTCCTAAAATATGCTTCCTTTTTCTATAGCTCTGTAGCAGGATAGAAAACAGAGGAAAGTTCAGAAATCTTGGTGAATGCTACAAAGTGAACAAACCCATGTCACCAACACCCCCAAAGTCCACTTTGTGCTCCCTTTCAGAGCTCCTCCAAAGGTAACCACCACCCTAACTTCCATCACCATCATTTCATTTTGCCTATGGAAACAGAATTATTTATTGTATATATTTTTGTGTTTGCTTCATGCACTCAACCTTACATCTGTGAGAATCATTCACATTTTTGTATGTAGCAAGGGTTTGTCCCTTTTCACTGCTGTGGAGTATTTATATGAACACACATATTGTATTTATTGTTGTCTTTTGAAGCGTCTTTGAACTGTTTCCGGTTTGGAGCTTTTATGAATGGGGCTGGCAGAAACATTCTAGGATATGGTTTGGGTGTACACAGTATACGCTTTTGTATAGTTGTATCCCAGAATTAGGACTGCCAGGCAATGGGGTATACTTATCTTCAGCTTTAATAAAAAGTGCCGAAGCTCTTTTCCATAGAGTTCAATTTTCCAAACTCTCTTCCAAAGAGTTCCAATTTACACTCTGAGCAGCAAGGAATTCGAGCTCCCCTTGCTCCGGATCCTCCCAATCTTTATTACTGTCACCTTGTTTGTTGTTGCTGCTGTTGTTTAAATAGCTGTAGGTATTTTGTCATATATCTGGGGACCATATATGATTGGAGCTGTTTCTAGACTCTATTTTGTTCGTTTGATCTATCTGTCCTTCAGGACCACAGTTTTAATGCTGTAGCTTGAAAGTAAGCCTTGCTCCCTGTTAGTGTAAATGTTCCAACTTTGTTTTTCTTTTTCAAGGTTGTTTTTGTCCCTCTAGGCCTTTTGCACCTACACTTCAATGTGAGAATGTCTTTGTAAGTTTCTATTTTAAAACAATTGAGATTTAGACTGGAGTTATATTATAGATCAGTTTGAGGAGAATTAACATGATCATAATATTGTACTATAAGTCTTTTTATTTTTATCAAGTTTTTAAAAAATTTTAATTCCAGTATAGTTAACACACACTATTATGTTAGTTTCAGGTGTAACAATATAGTGATTCAAGAACTCTACATTGTACTCTTTAATCCTCACCATGTATTTCAGCCAACCCCCCATACAATTCTTGAATATAATTTATTTATTTACTTATTTTTAAATTCAAATTGGTTAATACATAGTGTAGTATTGGTTTCAGGAGTAGAATTTAGGGGATGCTCATTTACACATAACACCCAATGCTCATCTAACCAGTGCTCTCCTTAATGCCCATCTCCCATTTAGCCCATCCCCCCCCCACCTCCCCTCCAGCAAGTCTCAGTTTGTTCTGTATATTTAAGAGTCTCTTATGGCTTGCCTCCCTCTCTGTTTTTGTTACTTATTTATTTATTTATTTATCCTTCCCTCCCCCTACATTCATCTGTTCTGTTTCTTAAATTCCACATATGAGTGAAACCATATTTGTTTTTTTCTCTGACTGACTTATTTTGCTTAACATAATATTTATTTGTTGCTGTATATAAATTTATTTTTTAAATTTACTTCTCTTTATTGATTGTGTGTCCAATTACCTTAACAGAATTATTAATTCTAATGGTGTATCTATACATTCATTTGAATTTTCTGTTTGTGACTCGTGTTGACAGAAAATAACAGTGTAATTTCTTCTTTTTTCTTTCTTTTATTTTCTTAATGCAGTAAATTATGTTGCTTGATTTTCAAATGTTAAACCAGCCTTGCATTCCTAGTACAATCGCTTTATTATGATGTGCTGACCTTTTTTTGTTAACATGTTGGTGGCTTTGCTAATATCTAATTTAGTATTTGAATCAATCTCCATGAGGTAGATTGACTGATATTTTTGCTTTTTTGGATAATGTTCTTTCAGATTTTGGTATTTTTTTCCTAACTCCTGGAAGAGTTGGATAGGATTGATATTAAAGCTTTCTTAAAAATTTGGAAGAATTGCATAGGGAGACTTTATGTTTTTTTTGTAGGACGGGTTTCAATTTGAGCTCAAGATCTTTAATAGTTCTGTTTCTATAATTACTTCTACATAAAGTTTATATTTCTTCTTGGGCATGTTTTGGCAAGTTGTGTTTTGGAAATAATTTGTCTCCATCTAAGTTGTCAAATTTGCTAGCATCAAATTATTCATAATATCTTCTATTTCTTTTAATGTCTATAAGACGTTAAGGAATCATTCAGTACACACGTATGAAGTGAAAGAACAATGCAGAAAGAAGTGGAGCTGCCTGAGATAAGGGAGCACCTGCTCTATTTGCAGGAAATCCCTTGGGTCCTGTGGAATAGTGTAAGACTATTTAACTAGATGATCTCTAGGCTTCTTGCTGCTCCAAAGTTTTATGACTGTGATGTTCAACCAGCAGTTAGAAATGCAGGATTCGGGGCACCTGGATGGTTCAGTGGGTTAAGCCTCTGCCTTTGGCCCAGGTCATGATCCCAGGGTCCTGGAATGGAGCCCCACATGGAGCTCTCTTCTCAGCAGGGAGCCTGCTTCCCACTCCCTCTCTGCCTGCCTCTCTGCCTACTTGTGATCTCTCTCTCTCTCTCTCTCTCTCTCTCTCTGTCAAATAAATAATAAATAAAATCTTTTTTTAAAAAAGGAAATGCAGGATTAGAGTCAGGATAAAGATTGAATCTGGAGATATTTAAAAGGCCCTGCATTTTAAGGTGATAATTAAAGTGCTGGAATTGAACAAAATAGCAAAAAGAGAGAAAAGAGCAAAGAGAGAACTTGAAGGAATGTCTGCATTGATGAAGTTGGAATTCTGAAAAGAATGGTGAACAGCAATGGGGACATGACCCCAAGACAGAAGTAGCCAGAAAACCAGGAAAATGGACAGTTTGGGAAACCAAGAGGAGACTTTCAATAAAAATGGGGCATAAAACATTGTCAAATGCTATTAGAGAGGTCAAGAGACATGAGAAAGCATGGCTTGATTTGGAGAGGTACTTGGTGACCTTTAAGAGACTAAATTCAATGGTGGTGAGAGTGGGAACAGAATATAGGAGATAAAAAAAAGTGAACTGGGTAAGCAATTGAAGACCAGATATGAATTATCTTGTCAAGAAAATAGGCCACAAAGGAAAAGAAGTAGAAAAAATAGAAGCTTGGGACACTTAGTATGGTCAAGGTAAGGATTTTATGTGTTTTTGAGCAGAAATGGAACAATTGGTAGAGGGATAAGGAAAGAAAAATCAGTAGATGGAAGATAGATAATAGAAATCTGAAGGAGTTTCAAGTAGAAGGGAAACCTATAGAATGGGACGAAATATTTGCAAATCATGTATCTGATAAGGAATTAATATCCAGAATATACAGAGATATTTGCTCATCCACATTCATCACATCAATAATCACAATAGCAAAGAGGTAGAAGCAACCCAAATGTCCATCAACAGATGAATATAGTATATACATAAAAAAGTAAAATGTAGCATATACATGAAATAGAATATTATTAAGCCTGGGGCACCTGGGTAGCTCAGGAGAGTAAATGTCCAACTTTTGATTTCCGCTCAGGTCGTGATTGCAGGTTCATGACCTCAGGGTCCTGGGATGGACTCCGTGTCAGACTCTGCACTCAGCAGGGAGTCTACTTCAAGATTTCTGTCCCTGTCCCTCGGCACCTCCCCTCCTCAAATTAATAAATAAATCTTTAAAAAAAAAGATTATTACAAAGTCTTTATAAAGAAGGTAATCCTTCACATGCTACAATAGAGATGAACCTTGAGGACATTATGCTAAATGAAATGAGCCAGTCACAAAAAGACCAATACTATATGACTCCATTCATATGAGATATCTAAAGTATTCAAACTCACAGAAACAGAAAGTAGAATAGTTCTTTCCAGGGGCTGGGGGAAAAGAGAAATAGGAAGTTGGTATTCAATGGGTGTAGAGCTTCTGTTTTGTGTAATGAAGAAGTTCTAGAGATCTGTTATACAGCAATGTAAAGATACTGAAAAATGGTTAAGGTGGTAAATTACAAATGTTTGTGATTGTCCAAATGCCCTAAATGGTCTCATAGATTGGTTTTACAAGTAAACGTTACAATACGAATTTATAAAATAAACATTTAAAAAAGATACTTGACTATTTGGTTAAGTTTCTGACTCTTGATTTGCTCAGGTCAAGATCTCAGGCTCTGCGATTGAGCCCTGCTACGGGCTCTGCACTCAGTGGGGAGTCTGTTTGTGACTCTCTCTCTTCCTCTCCCTCTGCTCCTCTCCCCACTCACAGTCTCTCTCCAATTATTAAATAAATAAAATCTTTTAAAATAAAGGTAATTGACTATTTAAATAACAATGTTAACAACTTTTACAGAATTTATGACATCTAAAAGTAAAATATATGTCGACAATTATATAATGGCTGAGAGGGGAGAAATGGAAGTTTCTCAAACTATATGTTTTTTAAGCTATATCTCTTGAAGGTAGTGCATGAAAAGTTGAAGACACATACTGTAAACACTAAAGCAACAACTAAAATAATTTTTAAAAAAAGAATTATTGCTAACCTTCATGATAAAAACACTCAACAGATTAGGAATAGAAGAGAACTTTTTCAACCTGATAAATGACATCTGTAAAACCCCAAAACTAACATCATACATTGTGGTAGAAGACTGAATGGTTTCCATCTAAGATCAAGTTAAGACAAGTCTGTTCTCACTGCTTCTATTAAACATTGTACTGGAGGTTCTAGCCAGGGCAAATAGGCAAGAAAATAAAACAAAAGGCATCCAGAGTGGAAAAGAAGTAAAAGTGTCACTATATGCAGACAATATGCTCTTATATATAGAAAATCACAAGGAATTCACTGAAAAAACTATTAAGACTTATGAGTTCAGCAACACTCCGGGATATAAAATCAACATACAAGAAATCAATTATATTTCTTTTTTTAAAAAAGATTGATTTGACAGAGAGAGAGAGACAGCGAGAGAGGGAACACAAACAGGGGAAGTGGGAGATGGAGAAGCACACTTCTCGCTGAACAGGGGTGTCAACCCAATTCAATGGAGGAAAATATAGTCTTTTCAACAAATGGTGCTGGGAAAACTGAATATCCACATGCAAAAGAATAAAGTTGGACTCATACATCACACTGTAATGTTAATACAAAATGAACTCAAAATGGTCAAAGACTTAAATATAAGAGTAAAACTATAAAACTCTTAGAAGAAGAAAGTATATGGGGGGGGATCTTCATAATATTGGATTTGGCAATGGCTTCTTGGATGTGATACCAAAGGCAAATGCATTAAATGAAAAAACATAAATGGGACTATGTCAAAATTAAACCTTTTTAAAATCAAAGGACATTATCAATAAAATGAAAAGGCAGCCCATGGAATAGGAGAAAATATTTACAAGTCATACAACTGATAAGATATTAATATTCAAAATATATAAAGAACTCCTCCAACTCAACAACAACAAAGAACCCAACAAGCATTCTTGAATAGATATCTTGAATAGATATCTCTTCAAAGAAGATATACAGATGTCTTATAAACATATGAAAAGATGATCAACATCACTGGTCATTGGAGAAATGCAAGTCAAAACCACAAAGAGATACCACTTCACACTAACTAGGATAGCTGGCAATTATTATTAAATTTTTTTTAAAAAGGAAAGTAACCAGTGTTGGTAGGAATGTAGAGAAACTGGAACCCTTGTACACTGCTGTTGGGAATATAAAATGGTGTAACCACTTGAAAAAGTTTGATGATTCCTTAAAAAGTTAAACATGGAATTGGCATATGATTCAGCAATTCCATTTTTAAATATGAACTCAAAAGAATTGAAAGCAGAAACACAAATAGATAACTTGTCTGTCAGTGCTCATTGTGGCATTATTGGAACCTAGCAAAGGTGGAAACAACCCAAACATCCATCAATAGATGAATAAGAAAATTTGGTATATCCATGCAATGGAATACTATTCAACCTTAAAAAAGAATGCAGTTCTTATATGCTATAACATAGCTGAACTTTAAAAACATTATGCTAAGTGGAGTGCCTGGGTGGCTCCGTCTGTTAGGCATCAGCTCTTGGTTTTGGCTCAGATCATGATCTCATGGGTTGTCGGATCGAGCTCCATGTTCAGCTTTGTGCTCGGGGGGAATCTGCTTGAAAGATTCTCTCCCTCTGCCCTTTCCCCACTCTCTCTCTCTCTCTCTTTCTCAAATAAATAAGTAAGTCTTAAAAAATTATGCTAAGTGATGGGACGCCTGGGTGGCTCAGTTGGTTAAGCAGCTGCCTTCGGCTCAGGTCATGATCCTAGCGTCCTGGAATGAGTCCCACATCGGGCTCCTTGCTTGGCGGGGAGCCTGCTTCTCCCTCTGCCTCTGCCTGCCATTCTGTCTGCCTGTGCTCACTCGCTCTCTCTCCCTCTCTGACAAATAAATAAAAAATCTAAAAAAAAAAAAAAATTATGCTAAGTGAAATAAGCCAGACACAAAATGTAAAATACTATATGATTCCACTTATATAGCGAACCTAAAGCAGTCAAATTCATAGAGACAGGAACTAGAATAGAGGTTATTATCAGAGATTAGGAGAGGGGGAAATTGGGAATTATTGTTTAATGGGTACAGATTTTCTATTTGGGATAATGAAAAGGTTCTAGAAATGGAGAGTGGTAATGGCTGTATAGCACTGTGAGTATATTTAATGCCATTGAATTATAGGCTTATAAATGGTTAAATTTTATGTGTATTTTACCACAAATTTAAAAAAGCAGTTAGACCCCCCAATTTCCCTATTCTGAGCAGCTAGATGACGGAATCCCACCCCAGTGGAAGATTGGGATTAATTCTCTAGGAGGAAGCCAAAGAGAGGTCCTCTAGACCGGAAGGTACAAAGCACAGCTGAGGGCAGGACCACCATACCGAACAGGGGGATTTCATGAATATTTACATCCTGATTTCATGAATATCAACATCCCATGTTGAACCCTGAGTTGACCTCTCCCACTCACTTCCCAGGGCACTGACACCAGACCGACACTCTCCAGCAGGGAGACTAGAAGATTCACTCCATGGAGAATCAGAGCAGTTGAAGAGATAAGAACTTATAATACTGACATCAGGGATTCCATAACTGAATATATAGCAGATCACCCATCAGCAAAACCCCCAGTTAATAACCCCCACCATATACACAGATTCATATTTTCCATGCTACATAAGGCAAGACTGTCAAGGAGCCCGTGAAGATTGAAGAAAGCTACTGAGACCAAAACAAACAGGAATAGGTAATTTGGCAGAAGCAGCAGTTGTACAAGGAGAAAAGAACATTGGAGATGAAATATATCATTAATATCTTCAGGGACATAAGATATTGTACCCATGATATAAGGCCAACATGTTTTATAGAAAGGAATATTCAGAGAGCTTTGAGAAATTAAACATGTGATAGAAGTGAAAAATAGAATTTAGAAAATAATATTGAGGAATTTCCTAGAAAGTAGTGTGAGAATAGACATAAGATAGGAAAAATAGGTCAGAATATTATAGGACAAATCAAAACTCTAACATATAAATAATAGGAGTTCCAGAAAGAACAGAGAAAACAAAGAAATTACAATAAAATAATTCAAGGCAAGTTCTCTAAACCAAAGGACATGAATCTCTAGATTGAAATGATCTGTTGAGTGTTCAGCAAAATGGATGAAAAACTTATGCATATTGAGATGTATCCTCAGGAAATTTGAGAACAATGAGGACAAAGAGATGATCCTCCACCTTTCTAGAAAGAAAAAAAGAAGAGAGGCCTGAACCAGGGGCAAGGACTAGAATGGCAGCAGAATTCTCTAGGGCAACACGGGATGCCCAAAGACAGTGGTACAATGATCTTAAAATTCTGAGGAAAAATCATTTCCAATCTAAAGTTGTTTACCCAGCCCAACTTCCACATTAGTAGAGAGTAAAATAAAGACACTCTTATATACCATTTGTCAATGGGGCTAGACTTTACAAAAAATGTAAGTATACCAAGAAAGAGAAAAAAATGGATACACAAATCTAGGGATCCCATGCATGAGAGAGCCATGGTTGCAGAGGGAAATAATCCCTAGACAACAGCTGTGCAATCACAGGTCTAAAGAGCAACCAGCCCAGCAAGTTGTTTGTTTTGTTCTGTTTTGTTTTTTTAAATTTATTTAAGAGACGGCACGTGCGAGAGAATGCACAAGCTGGAGGGGCAGAGGGAGAGAGAATCTGAAGCAGACTCCGCCATGAGTGCAGAGCCCATTGGGGGGCTCAATCTCACCACCCTGAGATCATGACATGAGCTGAAACCAGGAGTCCCACGCTTAACCAACGGAACTGAGCCACCCAAGCATGCCAGCCCAGAACTTTCTAAAAACAGATAAAATTGGCAGAATTCCTCCCATTTTTGAATGTATTAATAGACATATAAGACAGGAATATAAGGAAGAGAGACATATAAGCAAGGAGGAAGGGTTCGGGAATTCATTAGTGATAAGAACATTAAAAGACATGCAAATTAAAAATCCAGACAGTTATTAACTCCAGAAAGTTAAAAGGTTATGCAGACAGGAAAAGTGACCATAGGATATTACATAGGTCCACTATGACTAGAGTTCACATAGTGGTAGTAATATTTATATTATATTAGGAGTTTGAGGGGGGCAGTAAGTACACGTGAGGTGAGGATAATGAAGGAGCCCTAAATCCTTTTCTTTCAAAGTAGGAAGTCAACATATGATACCTAAGACTGAAAAACATAACACATCAAAGTAAACATTTCATTACATGGTTGTAAATTTCACCCTCTTGGGGTGAAAGTGGTTGCTTCTGGGATGAAATGGAGGCAGATGGGGTCCCCTGTATTTGGTTACAAGTTTGTAGAGCTATGACTCTGTAAAATAATGCACACGTAGCCTTCAGGAAATTAATAACACGCCCTAATTTACTTTTTAATGATGGCAAAAAGAGAACAACAGCAAGGTCATGCTCCAACTATAGCTGTAGATTTTCCCACTTGCTACTCAAATCAAACTTTTCTGGATTTGATTTTTCTCCTCTGTAAAATCAGTCATTATATATAGATTGAAATAGCTCGTGAATACAAAAGTGCTTGAAAATAAGAGTTGTTTAAAAACAACGTAATCCAAAAGTTTGGGACCTCAACATTCATTTATTTGATCGCCTTGTGAGTAGCAGGAGCGGGACACGAGCGCAGCGATGTGTGGAACTAGCGACCTCACCTTGAACTCACCTGTCTGGTGCCTGCCCTCACCCACCCCTACCTGTGCGGGGTGGCGAACTGTTCTTGGGCCCTGCGACCTCGGGTAATCTCCTTAGCTTTTCGGAATCTCGGTTTCCCTGCCCGGGAATAGGAAAGCTACTCCTGCGACGCTGGGGTGAGAAACAACCGTGATATTTGGCTGTGTTGGTCGGGAGGTGAAGGCAGCCGCGTAACTTCACCGCGGTCCTGGGCGCGCGGGACCCTTGCGGGAGGCGAGCGGAGAGCGTCTGGGGAAGCGAGGATCCGCGGTCGCTATGGCAACCCGCGACGCCGGGCGTTCCCAGGCAGTCAGCGGCGGAGCAGAGAAGGCCAGCGGGCCCCCCGGCTTCGAGCAAGGCCCCCGAGGCATGAGGCGGGAGGAAGCTGCGGTGGTGACCGCGGTGGCGGCGCCGGAGGCGGGCCGCGACGGGGAGCAGCCTCTGCAGCCCACGGGGCTGGGGCGCGGGGCGCGCGGGGAGCCCGGCGGCGGCGGCGGCGGCGGCGGCGGCGGCGGCGGGGTTGGCCCCCAGGACTCCTACGGACAATGTGAGTTCCCCTCCGCTCGCGCACTCTGCCCGCGGGGACGCGGGACGCGTGGAACGCGGGAAAGCGGAACCGGGAGGGGCGATCGGGAGTGAGACTGGCTGAAGGGCTGAAGGGCCTTCGCAAAAGGCTACCTGCGCCCAGGTAGGCCTCCAGCCTGATAGAGTGGCATCGGCCTGGAGGGTATTGAAAGAAAAACGTGTGAGTGTAGTTATAAATATCTGTACGATATAAAATTTGAAATTTATATATAATAAAATATAAAATGTATAAACGTTTGTAATATGCATATATATACATACGCAGAGAGAGATAAACACGTGGATCTTTTTTGCCAGTTCCTGAGGTCGAGGCTAGTGGAAATGACTTGCCTCCAGGGACTCAGTCAGCGCTGGAGAAGTACTTAAAACGCTCACCTCACCTGTCTGGGGCTCTCAGTTCATCAGTTATGATACCTGATGCCTGTAGAATCTCACAGTTACCAGCCACATGTTAACACACGGTTTCCTTCCTGCCAAACACACAAACGATGGTCAAGTGAGTGAAGGCAGTTCTGGTCCAGAGTCACAACCAAGAGGGCGGAAGCCTGAGTTGGCTCCAGGCCTCGGTGCCCAGCCATACTGTGCCATGAGTTTATATTTCACAGTCTCCTGTGCTCTGCAGGTTTTCAGGAAGGGCTAAGGAATGATGATGGGGAAAGTAATAAGTAGGACAAAGAGGAATGCCAGCAGTTTCTGGCTCTTCTTGATTGCCTCTCTAGAGACCCGCCTCAGCTTGCAGGAGGAGCTTAGCAGACCCCAGGAGGGAGGGGGCCTGAAGTGGCTCAGCTCCTCTGCCTCAGGGGGCCACACACCCTGCTCCCAGGACACCTCATTAAAGAGCCACAGAACCAGTGTCTCCTAGAGAAAGGGCCTCCTCCCTCAGCATCTGTCCTAATACGACCAGGATACCTCCTCATTCCTTTGGTTACCAACAGCATAGCAGAGGCCTTACCTAGAACAAGGAAATCCAGTATATTTACATATTCAGTATATTTAAGGGCATCCTTACTCTGACTTCAAATTCTGTCTGGGAATTTTCCCGTTAAAGATGCTGGAAATGAGAGGTTCTTTAGTCCTGTGGGGTCCTAAAGGTGGGATTGATCATTCACTTGTCAATTCAGCAAATACTGAGTCCTCACTCCATGCCAGGCATTGGGCTAGTTGCGAAGTAGTGAGTGATGAATTAAGGCATGTGTCTAAACTGTGAGGACCTCAGAAAGTCAGGGTTGGGGCATAAAGCACTGGTGCCTCACCCCCCAGAGAACCTCCTTTTCCGGCCTCAGCCTGAGTACCCACCCACACCCACATGAAGTACCCGTTCCATGGTCAAATGTTTTTGACATCAGACAGTCTTCTGTCTCTCTGTAGCTTCTACTCCCTAATCAGATATGACCTGAAATATACACAGACGAAATGTGGTCCTTTCTCAGTAAAACATCCTTAAATTATATGAAAGTAGCTATTTGAACAGCCACCGAATTTTTCATAGCCTTCAGAGTCATTTTTAAAATACTTTGTAGCATTCTCCCCATGCTGGCTAACCTCTTCCAACATTCTCCAGTTTATTAAATCACTGAATCCAGTATTCTAGGTGTGATCAGTTTAAGATAGTGTGCTGGGACTATAACCTCCCTTGATCTGAAATTTCTACTTCTATTAAATGGACTCAGAATCAATGAGCTGTTTTGGCAGGCACACTGTATTATAAATACATATAACAAAAGCAGTCTATGTCATCCTTAGTTTCTTTTTCCCCTGTTGTCCAACTGAAAACATTTGATCCAGGCTTTTTCTCTTATTTATGCAGTAAATTTGTTTCATCCTAAATACAAGTCATTATATTTATCCCCATCAGTACCATTCCATGAATTTTAGCACTTCATCCCAGGTATAGAAGCAGCCCTTTGACTCCTGAGTTTGCCATTCAGCAAGTCTGTGCCATTCTCACAATCAGTGGGTAGGCAGCTCCTCCCTATATCCAAATTAGCAAACTAGGTGGTAGTTCCAACAGTTCTGAGGATTGTCTCTGGAAGTCCCTGATCTGTCATTCAGTATCCTCAGGGTGGGCATTCTGCCTCCCACAAATACACTTTATCAAATGCCTTGCTGAGATGCAGCTACACTGTGGGTACGACAACTTCCTAATCTAGCTAGTTTAGTAACTTGGGTTGGGGAGAGTTAGGTAGGCATGACTTTTAATTTGTATGAATAGTTTTGTGATTAATATGTAATATTATAATATATTTAATATATATGTAATATTACATAGTAATATGTAATATGCTAATAATATATGTATAGTAGCATTCAATAAATTACAGCAGTTATTACCAGCTCTTAACAAAAGAAAACAGTTTAGTCTGGAATAATACTGTTCTTAGTAGTTCTCAACACTTAGTAATTACTGTTCCTCATTAGCTGTACTCACAAGCCAACTGTTGGCTAACCCACTCAAAATGTTGGTGAAGATCAACATAGGTTGCTATGTTAGAGTTTGTAGAAGTTTTTTCTTTTTTCCCTCTTCTCTCCTTACTTTTCTTGCCTTCCTTCCTCTCTCCCTTCTTTCCTTCTCTCCTTCCTTCCTTCCTTCCTCCCTTCCTCAATTCCATCCTTTTTTCTTTCCTTTTTGGAATGGGGAATATTTGCCTATACTAAGCTCTTTGCTGTTCTAATTTTTCTCAGTTCCTCAAAACCTTTAGTGATTTCCTCTGTAAATTCTTGTAGCAGCAGGGCTGAAATTCATCAAGAGACTGAACTTAGAGCAGGCAATCTCATCTGTTCTACTGAACTATTACAGAATTTTCTTCCCTCTTAGCCATGTTTCTTAAACCCTTTTCTATCTTAGGATCAAAGCTAACCCCCACCTTACATTCATATGACTCCTAAGTTTTGGGAAACAAAAATGAGAGGCAGAAAGTATCTAATTCTACCTTGTTCATGTCTGAGGGTGTGTTTGAGTCTTCATGACCAGGAGTGACCCAGGACCACAACCAGAGGCAGTGGTCTCTTACCCTGTTTGGGCCAGTCCATACACAAGTCAAATCTATTCACCTGTGTTCTTTATTGGTTAGTCTGGGAAAAATGATAACATCTGAAATAGCTAACATGTTGGGTTGGTTAGGTTTTCCATGGTTCCTTGCCCTGAGCTTTTGAGTACCAAGATTAGAAATACTGGTTCCCTGACATTCACAAGGCTGCATTCACCAGATTCTGTCCTAGGACTCTGATGAGCTGATCAGAAAACATCCCTGCCCTATGGTATTTATGGTCTGATAAGGAAGACATATATTCAAATAATAGTTACATAAATAGGGGCATATAAAGCAAATGAAGCCATTTACAAATTGCAATAAATGAAATGAAAGAAAAGAGGAGAGTCCTATGCAAAGAAAGGATCCAGGTACATTGTACAGTCAGGGAAAGCATCCCCAAAGAACTGCGCTTTAAGCCTATACTTGATATTTGAGTAGAAGTTACCCAGGCAAAAATATTAGGAGAAAGGCAGTTCAAGCACAAAATAGAATGTACATAGGCTCTGGTGTGGGAAAGGACAGAAGGGCCAGCGATGGAGCGAGATATTGCTAAGGTACTTAGAACAAATAAGCTGGTCCTCTACAGTAGCAGTGATGTCCTATAGGGCCAGGCTTAGAGGCTAGGAAAAAGTCATATGTCCATAAGCAATTCGCTACTACAGCTCACATTTACCTCTCAAAATGATGATTAAATAAGACTGAGGTTGTCCTGTGTTATGTAGCTGGATTGTAAACTCCATGGGCATATCTGTCTTATTCATTGCTTGTCCTCTGCCCCTAGCCCAATGCCTGGCACTGAGTAGGTCTTTAATAAGGATTTATCAAATAATTGAGTTTTCTTGAAGCTAAGGAAGGAAACTCCCTATATTTCTTTCTAACACCTAAAAGAGGTACTGAAACTTAACCACAAAAGTTCAGGAATTATGTGAAAGTATAAGGTCCCAAAAGAACCAAAAAGGGATCTTTCCAAAATAGAGTCATAGCGTGAATCAGCTGCTGTTTGTATGGATGCATGTATCTTTTTAAGAAATAATGATTCATGTAGGTATAATGGAAACTTTGGCATAATATTTATGATAAATAATCAATTTTATTAATGTGTTTGCAGGGAAGAAATTCTTGTATTCTGAGCCACATAAGAGAATTAAGGAAGTACTAGAAGAAGAACTTTATATTAAAAGAGATGAATGCCACATTAAAAATCCACCTGCAGGTAATCTCTGTGACAGACAAAGTGTAACTTATGAAATGAATACGAAATTACCTATTTAATGGTAGAGTGATTATTTTATTTATTTATTTATTTTTAAAGATTTTATTTATTTATTTGACAGACAGAAATCACAAGTAGGCAGAGAGGCAGGCAGAGAGAGAGAGGGGGAAGCAGGCTCCCCACTGAGCAGAGAGCCCGAGTCGGGGCTCGATCCCAGGACCCTGGGATCATGACCTGAGCTGAAGGCAGAGGCTTTAACCTACTGAGCCACCCAGGTGCTCCAATTATTTTATTTATTACAAAACCATGGCTATCAAAAGAAAAATGGATCCTTGGGAAATTCTTGAGCTAATTTCATACTTATTTTGCTTGTGTCCAAATAAGCTTATTTTTACAAAAAAAAAAAATTGCCTAAGTATCAGTATCTACATTGCTGTCCCACATTTTTGGCAGAGTTATTTCTACTTAATGAGAAGTAGAATTTTTTCCAAGAAAAGCACAGTAACATCTTCAATCTTTATCAATATAAGTGTGACCAAGAACAGTGGTTCCCAGAGTTTAGATTTCATCAGAATTACCCAGGAACCTGTTCAAAGTGGGCTACTGGTCTCTAGAGTCCCTGGCTCAGTAATTCCTGGGTAGGGCGTCAGCAATTTGCATTTCTACCAAGTTTCCAGTAGGTTTTGGGGCTGATGGTCCAGGGACTCGATTTGAAGATCACTGACCCAGAAGAATCGAAGTCATTTACATAGGTCAAATCATCCAAGGATTTTACTGTATATACATATAGTTTATGGGTTATCTCTCTAGGCATTGATAGTTCATTTGAGAAAAGACATGCTTTAAAAGCCCAGAATCCCTCACAGACCTTTTTTTTTTTTTTTTTTTAAATAGGCTCCACGTTGTGGAGCCCAATGCAGGACTTGAACTCACAACCCTGAGACCAAAACCCATACTGAAGTCAAGAGTCAGAGGCTTAAAGGACTGAGCCACTATTCCCCTAGTGGTTAGAAAAAATGTGAAGTCTCATGCTATTCTATTCTGGGGTTACTTTCGTTTATACACTTAAAAATTTTATAACTTATATAACAGTTAGATGATGTATTATTCTTATTGGATGCATTTGATTGTGAGATAATCTAAGTGATTATAAAAATCCATTTTTCTAAGCAATCTTTTAAAATGTGCTTCAAGTAAAATGGAAATGCTTGGGCTGCGTTCTCATAACTTCCACCAGAGGTTGCACAGAGGTGTTCTTTTAGCCTAGAAAATCCTTCAAAGCTGAGAGTAGATTCTGTAAGGTTAAATTTTAAAGGGGCTTTACTTATGGAAAACAAGCTACTAATTTGTTTTTCTTTTTCTGTTCTTAAAAAAAAAAATTAAAATGGCTGGACACCCCGTGCGCTTGGCTACAACAGAATCCAGCCTCTAGAGGGGGTGCCGTGCCTTCTGCTTACTCTCCAGGCATTGGCAGCTCTGGGCGAGCCACTGAATTTTCTATTGCAGGATTTTCTTGTGACATACTCCTTTAAATATATGCTGAGAGCTGGGGCTTCATATACGCTGAGAGCTGGGGCTTCTCTTTCTGGGGAACACAGCTTGTCACATACATGCAGAATTCTGCATAAAACTTTTAGGGGCTCGTATGGCTCCGACAGCCTTGCTTCCTGGATGTTAAGAGTAAGTACACTAGACCCATTGTCTCCACTTCTCCACTTCTTGTTTACTCCTTAACCCATTGCAAATAGTCTTTGGTTCCCATGAGCCTGTTCTTTTCCATGAAACTGTTCTTTTCCAGATGGTGAATGACCTTCTCTTGAAGGTCAAATCCAATGATCTTGAGAGTCTAATACAATCCAGAAATTCATAAAACTCAACTTCTCTGTATCCTCTGATGTAATTGTTTACTCCTTCCCTTTGGGAACACTTTAGCCTGGAGGTCAGCTTGGTTCAGCCTCCTGGTTTTGCTGGTACGACTCCCCATCGTCTTTGCTGGCTCTCCCTCCTCCTCACCTCTAAACTTTTCCAAGCTCAGTCATAGGCCCTTTTCTCCATCTATATTCACTCCCTGAGTGAACACATCTAGTCCTGTGTGCTAATGACTCTAAAATTTCTATCTCTAGCCTCTGCTTTCCCTGTTGAATCCCAAAAGCCTGTTTAACTCCCCACCTGTTTGTCTACTAGGTCTCTTGCACTGAACATGTCCAGAATGGAACTCTTATTCTATACCACTCTTCAACAGCTTTTCCTCATCTCAGGAAATGGCATCACCATTCACTCTGTTGTTTACACCAAACACTTGAAAGTCAAATCTTTACACTTCATATCTAGTCCTCAGCTCATCCTGTTGAATCTGAATGGAAATACATTGCAAAGCTGCCCAACTAAAGCCTTGTCCAAGCCGCCATCATCTCTTACAAGCTCAGTAGTAGCATCCTCTAGCACCTTCTACTGCTGTCCCCACAGTGCATTCTCTGCAGAGAACCCAAAGGGATCCCTTACAACATAAGTCATCGTCCACCACCTCTATGTTCAAGACCCTCCGATGGCTCCTTATGATTCTTAGGCTAGATTTCAGGCCCCTGGTATGGTCTGCTCACCTTTCTGAAGCTCACCTTTCTGAACTCAGCTCCCACACTTTCCCACTTCACTTTAACTATACGGCTTTCCTTGATGTTCTGGAACATGCCAAACCCATTTTCACCTCAGAAACCTTCCACTTCCCCTAGACCATCAATTGTCTTTTTCCCTCTCCCTTCAAGTTTCAGCTGAAATGTCACCTTCTCAGAAGTAACCTCTCTACCAGGTTAAAGTAGAAACTACCTACTCTCTCAATTACTCTCTAATCTTTTATACAACTTTCTTCTTTCTGCTTTTTTAAAATCACCTCTTGAAGTTACATATGTGTCTGTATATTCTTTATTGACTATCTGTCCCACAAGAACATAAGCTGCATGAGGACAGGGTCTTTATTTTGCTTACTACAAATCCTCATGAAAGCCATGTGATATAGGTCTTATGACAACCCCCCCCCCTTTTTACGGATGAGTAAACTGAGATTTTGAGAGGTTTCTACTGTCCAAGGTTATGCATTAAGTAAGTGGCAAAACCGGATTCCAAACTCAGGTCTGATCTCCAATTCATTGGCTTTTTACCCACTATAGTGTTTCTAGTGATGCATTTTGACCAAATCCCATGGTCCTGTTCTGCCCTTGGCTGGCCTGAGGTTTCTGCACTACTTGACATAATTGATGGTTCTCTCCTTACACTTTGTTTTTTCCTCAAATTCCTTGACACTGCAATGTCCTTATTCTTCTCTTCCCTGGATATTTCTTCTTATTCTCCTTTGAGAAATTTGTTTCACTCACCCTCATCCCAAAATACTCATGTTTACCATGGTGTTGCCCACAGTCTTCTAATCTTGTTCCACTGGCTCTCCCTGGATCATCTCGGCTATTCCCATTGTTTCTACCACTACCTCACTGTGATGGTCCCTGTTGAAGTCCGTGTGTCCAGGCTCAGCTTCCCTTACTGGATGTCCCATAAGTACTCAAGATCAACATGACCAAATGAAACTCATACCTCTCCTCAACTTACTCCTCCCTGTATATCACCCATCCAAATGCATGACGTGGCACAGAGCCATCCTCCATACCCACTCCAGATCACCATGACTTGTATTTAATTAGGCTGTTGGGGTATCTTAGTTTGGTTCAGGATCCCAAATAGTTGACCCCTATACCAGGCTCATCTTGCAAACATATAGATATTTTTATTTGTTCTGCATTGTATTTTTTTTTAAAGATTTTATTCATTTATTTGACAGACAGAGATCACAAGTAGGCAGAAAGACAGGCAGAGAGAGGGAGGAAGCAGACTCCCTGCCGAGCAGAGAGCCCGATGTGGGGCTCGATCCCAGGACCCTGAGATCATGATCTGAGCAGAAGGCAGAGGCTTAATCCACTGAGCCACCCAGGCGCCCCTGCATTATATTTTTTAAATAAAGCAACCACTTGTCAACATTTAAAAATTGAGGACTTTTTACAAACGAATCTAGATTTCTAGATTATCTTGGGTGAAGATGGAGAGGAGGCAGAGAAAGAAAGATTGACAGCCAAATTGTCATTCACACATGGCAGCAGGGACTGGAGTTGGCTTACGCTGCCCTGGCTGCCCGTTCTGTCACCCATCGGCATGAAGGTCCCCAGCCAGGTGGGGCATATCACAAACTATGCTTACACAGAAGATTCTGAGCTTCCGGAAGGGATTTAATTCCATTCTCTTAGCTTCTCTCTCGTCCTGCCACCCTTCCTTTTCAGGTTGTGTGCCAACACTGTGGCCTCCCTGGCTGGCCTCCCTTCTTTGTCTTTCTTCTTCCTCCTGGAATGCGCATGTCCAGAGGGAGTTGGATTTCTCTTTAAAAAAAAAAAAAAAAAGGCGTTTCCAAGGACATTTGTTCTTCTTTCTAGACCTCTTTTTCTCCAGTGGAAGATATCACCTCCTGTAACTTCTTCACCCTAACATCATATGTATCAAAGTAGCGCTGTTTTTTTCTAGCAGCCTCTATTCCTGAGTACAGTAAATACTTATCCATAACTACATTTTGCTTTTATTTTTCTCACCCGTTTCTGAGCATCTGCATTTACATTTGAGGTATTTTCCCTATTAAGTTGTAAACTTCCAGATACTCCTGGATTCCAGATTGCATCAGAAAGTGCACAACTTGATTAGATTAGTATAATTTTTCTATCTAATTTAATGTGGTTTTTCTACATAGTTCTGCCTCCTGAACTTGAACAGTTTTCCATTTGCCAGAACATCTCTCAATGTGGAACAAATCTAAATCCACTTCTTTGGTTTCTTACCAGGAGGTATACACAGGAGGCATTTCATAAACATCCGTGGACTCCTAAATCTGAGAGTCTCTCATCGAGAGGCTGGAGAGCAGCTCTTTCCTGTCTCTAGACAGGATAGAAGAGGAGGAAACTGGCTGGAAGGGTGGGGAAAGATTTGGGTTAGATACAAGGAACAGCTTAAACTTTGTAAGGTTTTGACAGAAGGAGATTGTGGAGTTTTCCTTGAAGGTCTTTGAGGGTGGGGGAAGAAACGAGCTTGGCCAGATACATTCAGCTACTTCATTCAGGAGTGGGGAGGGAGAGGCCAGTATTGACATTCCACGTGGTGAATCAGCTCATCGAAACAGAATCTGAGTCCATGCTTGGAACAGGAAAATCATTGTCCTTGTAAAAATAATAGCTACCATTTACTGAGTGCAAAGCACTGTACATCCATTTCATCCAAATCCTGTAATAATTCTTTGAGCTAGATATTATCCCCATTTCAAAGCTGAGGAAACAGAGACACATTGGGTTCGCTAACTTATCCAAAGCCATACTCCTGGCAGGTGGTGAAGCAAAGATGGAAACCCAGATCCCTTCTAAACCCAAACACTGTGCCCCTAATCACTACAGGGTCTGGAATCCTTTAGGGAAGAATCAGACGTTAGCGTGGTTATCAGTAGGCAACCTCGGATCTGTGGACATTATTTGGGCATTATAATTCGCAGCTCCAGAAATGGTAAAAACAACATATTTAACTAACTTGAATAACCTTACTTGAGCTGGGTCACTGTTTTTTACAAGACAGATTTTCACCAGAGGCTTGTTGACTGACTTTCAAGTGCTTTTAAGATACGGAGGACACTTTGGTGCAAATCAGATCACTAAGACAGTACTTACTAAATGGCATCAGGAGTTAAGATGACGATTTGCTTTGTATCAATGAGTAGACATTGCATCTGGAGTATTAGTCTATGGTGTTTCCAGTGAGCTTGTTGTTTTCATTTAAGGGGCGATTAAGTAGCATCTAGGTCAATTTTTTAGAAGATTGTTGAAAGTATTTGCTAAATTAATATGGTAACTTTGGGCTATATTATCTTTGGAAATATTTGTATTTGGACGAATTAAATCAGAATCAGATAGGGCAGACCCCATGAAGTGTCTGTATTAACCAGTTTATTTCCAATCCTTTTGTGTGTCGGTGTATGTGTTTCTATATTGACTTCTCACCTCTGTCTTCAGGGGCCAGCTAAATGATCTAATAGCACTGTAGAGGTTTAACTGCCTATGAGAATAATTCAATGAACTGGAATAAGAGATGAAACAAATGCTAAAGACCTTGGGTAATTTGATTAATCAAACAAAATTAAGCTCCAACCAAATGACTGCAAAGATAATCACCGAGTAAATACTTCTAAAAGATGTTGTACTAAAAAGAAACCTAGCTAATAATTGTCATCTTGCTTCTGAAAATATTGACAGTGGCCCTGGAAGGGATTTGGAGCATTAAAAGGAATCTCCCGGTGGGAGGCTTGAAGCTGGGACCTCCGAGCAGAAACAGTTTGCTGCCGCAAGCCAAGTACTATTCAAGGCACGGAGGGCTGAGAAGTAAGATCCTGATATTCTTGACTTCTGCTGAAAGCCCCAAGTGTGCTGATTAGCTCACAGCTCAGTGGTGGATGTTTTATTTCAAGGTTTCACTCAAGATGCAATCTTTTTTTTTTTTTTTAAGATTTTATTTATTTCTTTGACAGAGAGAGACACAGCGAGAGAGGGAACACAAGCAGGGGGAGTGGGATAGGAAGAAGCAGGCTTCCCACTGAGCAGGCCGACCAAAGCAGAACTCGATCCCAGGACCCTGGGATCATGACCTGAGCAGAACGCAGATGGTTAAAGACTGAGCTACTGAGGCACACCCCCCACTTTTTTTTTTTTTTAAGATTTTATTTGTTTATTTGAGAAAGAGCACAGACAGAGAGGGAGAAGCAGACTCCCCACTGAGCGGAGAGCCTGACTCAAGGCTTGATCCCAGGACCCTGAGATCATGACCTGAGATGAAGGCAGAGCCTTAACTGACAGAGCCCACCAGGCACCCTGAAATGCAATCTTGTTTTGATTTGCTTCTCCTGAGTTACTTTTGGCTTAGCCACACTACCCCATTATGGAACTTAAACAGTTAATAGTTAAGCTGGGCAAATTCCCCCATGGATACAATAGAAGTTCATATTCTTGAGTTACACTCGACTCTTTACTTTTATGCACGAAGCCTTTCTGGCACACAGCCAGCCTGGGTGGACTTTCTGGCACACAGCCAGCCTGGGTGGGGAGGAATCGTGCACTGTCCCCTTTTTTCCAGATCTTTGCTTCCTGGTGGAAATGAGGAAAGGGAGATAAGGGAATTAGGGAAGAATCAGGCAACTACTTTGCCTGGCTCCCTGAGTTTCTCCCTATTTGACGTAAAGGCCATCCAGCTGGGCCCGACTCACTGGTCCCCACAGACATAAAGGTTGGAACAAAATATTACTTACTCCTCACTGTCATAACCAGTGTCTGCCTGGAAATTGGTGGTAGAATGTGGAGAACGTGGGGGTCTTGGCATGGAAACACCAACAGTGTCCAGATACCCTAGGGACCTGAAATAGGGTATATGAATCCTAAAAATAGTTCTGCAATTGGGAGGTCACCCTAGGATGAGAAGAGAGAAGTGGGTAAATGCCATGGTTGGGTAATTTCACCCAAGAAATGACTTGTAATAGCAAATGCTGTATCACACTTATTTTTCTAGATTCTTCATGTATAACCTTCGCTTTAATCTTTACAAGAATCACGTGAAACAGGTAGAATTCAGTTTTTTAGATTAGGAAATGGAGGCACAGCAAGGCTGAATAATTGACTGAGAGCCACTCAGCCTGTGAGTGGACCTTCTGAGATCGGAACCCCTACAGCCAGTCTCCGGTGGCTTTTAACCACTGATATGATTGCCTCTATGAGCCAAACTGTGCCCAAGAGTTGAGGGGGGTCTGTTGAACCTAGAGTGGGGTGAGAGCTCAGAGAAAGTGCCACAAAGGAGAAGGGTCTCCTGGGAGGCAGCCTCTAAGACCTGAATTCAGTGGGGAGAAAATATAGTCACTGAGAGACTGAGTAACATGGTGAAAGAAAGAAAAAAAACAAAACAAAACAAAAATTTGTTACCAGAGGGATTCATGTAGCAAAAAGGAACCAGTATGGAGATTTGGGGTCTACGATAAAGTAGTAGAAGCCACCATTTACCATGTGATGGGCACAACGGTCAGTGTTTTATGTAGCTATGTAATTCACATGATCGCATAAGATGGGAGTTTTAATCTCCACTTTCCCAGTGAGGAAACTGAGGCACAGAAACATTACATTACTCAAGATCCTGTGTCTAGGAGGTTGTGAGGGCAGAACAACAAATCTGTGTCCCGCCGGCTTCTGAGATGACTCTCTTAACTTCCAGTAACTTCTAGTCACTGGACAACAAGGGTGGAACCAGTGGGGGTGGTAGTTAAACCCACACAAAGGCCAGGGCTGAGGGGACGTGGGGTTAGAATGATCCTGGGAGACGACTAAACTCAAAATCCACAAAGAGAGCAGTGTCCTGAAGTAATGCTTGATTCAACTCAAGTCTGGGCCTCTTGCCCATTGAGGGCTGTTTATTTCAACTTTCCACCCAATTTGTCAGGTTCTAATTATAGTGTGTAAATCCATCAATCCAAGAAAACTCCCAAAGCTATTTATTTTTAAAATGAATGATTTTCTACATGCCATATTATAAAACTGGTTTGAAGAACAAATTACCTTCATGTGAAGACATTAAAGTCCAATTGATGACTGAATTCATCAGGTGGGAGCATCTGATTTTTAAAAAATGGGTGTTTGACTTTGACCATAATTGCATTATTTTCACCCATACAGTGTAGGAGAGACTTGTTCATTGCTCCCACTCATTTTTACTCACCCACAGTAACTTCTTAGTGGCCTCCAGGCCTCTATCTACAGCCCATGTCAAGCACTTACAGTGATCATGTTATAAACTTTTTTTGAGAGAGAGAGAGAACATATGCGTGTGAGTGGTGGAGGCTAGGGAGAGGGGAAGAGAGAATTTTAAGCAGACTCCACACACAGCATGGGGCTGATGCAGGGCTTGATCTCACGACCCTGAGATCATGACCTGAGCTGAAATCAAGAGTGGGACGCTTAACCAACTGAGCCACCCAGGTGCCCCAACAGTGATCATGTTATAATATATAACTGCTATAGTTATATATCTTAGTTTCATATCTGTTAGTTATCAGCTGCATTTTGCTATATGAACTCCTACCATCTGCTATACCAATCACAACTGATCAACCTACATGAATCAGACTGATAATGAAGAATTAGACTTCTCTCATTATCAATAAAAAAGGTAGATGAGAGGCACAGAAATATCGTAGATGAACACATTCCACAGAGAATTTTACAACATTGATCAGCAGTAATTCATACATGATCAGAAACTCCAGGAAAGCATGCACTGTGTCTCTTTCACTCACCACCATGAACGTAGCATGGTGCCTGGCCCAGCAGGTACTCGGTCACTTGTTGTCGTGAGAATGACCAATGAATGATGAACCAGGAAGTGTATGTTGGATGCCTACTATACGTTCAGAATCGTCTTGCTGCTGACCCACATAAATCTCTCCCTCCCCAGAAGTATTAGGCTTTCCCTACCTGAGTCTGCTAAATGAAACAGAATGTAAACAATAGAGGGAAAAGCAATGGAACCTATTGATTTTAGTGTGTCAATCATGAAAAGTTGCATATATTGTACATACACCTTAGAACCGATTCTTTCAAAGACAGGTTTTCCATAGATTAGCATAGTTCCAGGAACTTCTATAAGATACACTTCCTTTAGATAACTCAGCCAGTCCTTAGGCCATCTTTTTCCTATTCACTTGAGCTTTTTTTCCTCTTTCTCATGAATAGCATGGTCATTGTAGTTATGACTCTTCCAACATTTAAGGCACACTATCTAAAATTTAAATTTTAAATAATTTAAAATTTAGAATCATAATTATCTAATTTTAGTTCTAAAACATGTTTCTCTTAGAAACTGCGAAGCAGCCACTGTCTTCATCATACTAATAAGTTTTATTCCTTTCCTTCTGTCATCTCCTTCTTGTTCTGTGGCATATAATACAACAACTAAAGAACTTGTCTAGCCCAGTATTTCTCAAGCTTTTATGTGTCTGTAAATGACAATCTTATTAAAATTCAGATTCTGATACAGTAGGTGTCGGGTAGGGCCCAGGGTTTTGCATTTTTTTTTTAAGCTCTATTTACTTATTTGAGAGAGCATGTGCACATACACATGTATACAAGTGGGGGAAGGTCGGAGGGCAAGGGGGAGGGAGACTCTCAAGCAGACTCCCTGCTAAGTGTGGAGCCTGACACAGGACTTGATCTCACAACCCACAAGATCAGGACCTGAGCTGAAATCAAGAGCTAGATGCTTAACCAACTGAGCCACCCAGGAGCCCCTAGGATTCTGCATTTCTAACCAGCTCCCAGGTGATGCCAGTGTTACTGGTTGGGACACTGTACTCTGAGCAATGAGGGTCTGGAAGACTGAGCAGTGGGTTCTTTAGTTACCTGGATCACATGGGTGTGGTTGTTATATTCTGCTCTACCAGATGAAGTGCTGTTGGGAACATTAAGTCAAATTTAGATTAAAAGGGGATTGGGATTAAAGAGCATTTCACCAAAGTAAAAATTTACTGATTTTTTCACTATTTTCTTTACTCTAGGATAAGATGAATACGTTTTTTCCATCAAGAAGACACTTCCTCCACCTGATGTCTGAAAAACAGAACCCAAGCTTGTTTCACAGTTTAAGATGTATTAAAAAATCTATATTCTTATTGTTGGTAATTAATTCCAATCTATAAATTAATACAAGGCAAGGAAAGACTAGTGGCAAAATTTGCTAAGCATCTGGAAACAATGAAGAAGAATATTATACTTACCTTTAGTTGGCATATTTGAAATACACTGGGTTTCTAGTTAGGTTATTTTTATTAAATATGTGAAACATGATAAAAATGAAGTCATGTTTATTGAGTCTTTACTTGAAGGTAAGCATTATAAACCTTAACCCTTCACTATAGTATAATTATGCTCATCCATTGAAAAAACAAAGCAAAACAAAACAAATAGAGGTGACTGGCTGGCTTAGTCGGTAGAGCATTCAACTCTTGCTCTCAGGGTTGTGAGTTCGAGTTCAAAGTTGGGTGTGGAGCCTACTTAATTAAAAAAAATAACAGTTTATTTATAAATGTATTTATTTACAAATAAATTAGCAAAAGAAAAATGTGGATGAAAAGTCTCTAACTCAGAGACAACCATTTCAATGCTAGTTTTGGTAGAGCTCATCATTTCTCTAGAATCTGTCCACTGAATAGTAAGGAGCCAGGAAATTTATGGAGATCTAAAAAAGGATTTTACTAATACTATGGAGCTAAAAAGAGGTTAAAAGGAAGAGGAGAAAAATTCTCCCCTACCCCTGTCAAAAGTAATATATGTGCAAGTATAGAAAAGCTGGAAAACAAAGAAATATAAAGAGAAAAATATCTAAAATTTAATTCCCAGAAATAACCACTGATAACACATTGATGTTTTTATTCTTTTTTCCTGTGCATGTTTTATTTTACATGTTTGAAATCACTCTGTGGAATATATAGATTTATTATTCCTTTTAAGGTAACATCATACAACTTCCCATTCATTAAAATAGAACTTTTTTGGTGGGGGGGGTTGGATTAGAGTTGGTACACAATGTTACATTAGTTTCAGGTGTACAGAATAGTGATTGGACAACTCTATACATTATGCTATGCTCACTACAAATGTAGCTACCATCTGTCACCATGCAACAGTGTTACAATACCACTGGCTATATTTTCTATGCTGTACCTTTCACCCTGTTATTTATTCCATAACTAGAAGCCTCTACCTCCCATTCCCCTTCACCCATTTTGCCCATCTTCCCCTCCGGCAACCACTCGTTTGTTCTCTGTATTTACAGGTTTATTTTTGCTTTGTTTATTTCTTTTTTAGATTCCACATAAAAGTGAAATCATACAGTATTTGTCTTCTCTAATTTATTTTACTTAACATAATATCCTCTAGGTCCATCTCTGTTGTCACAATGACAAGATCTCATTCTTCTTTATGACCGAGTAATATTTCATTGTATATATACACATTGTATATATACACATTGACATCTTCTTTATCCATTCATCTGTCAATGGACACTTAGGTTGCTTCTATATCTTGGTTATTGTAAATAATTCTGCAATAAACAAGGAGTGTGTAGATCTTTTCAAATTAGTGTTTTCTAAAATATAACTTTATATAATTACATTTAAAAATCATGGGTCCTAAATTTTTGTGTCTATCACTCTATTGTTTGGACATTGGGTTTTTTCAGTTTTTCATTTTATACATAACTGTTGTAATAATTATTCATGTCCTCTTAAAAAATTCTTTTTCCCTTTATCCTGATTTTATACCTTTCATTTTCCTTCCTTTCTAGGCTAAATTCATCTTAAAACATTTTTCTGTTCTCATTTCTCAAGTTCATTTCTCAGTTTTAATGTAATAAATCAAGTCAAGTCAACAAACGTTTGTTGACTAGGTATGTCCCTTTCCTACTTAAAAATATTTACACCGTGAAATAGTCAATAATCTCTTGAGTGAAGATTCAAACTTTTCCAGATTTAACATAAAAATTTCCAGTTAATAAATGCACACTACAAGAGATCCTACATGTCAAACAATTCCAGCCACCACCATGTTTATGGAACTCTCTCACCACTGGCTACTTAAAAAATGGTGCTGTGGGCCAGTGGCTAAAATCGGACAGACTAAATTTTAAATTAGTCAAGAAATAGAACACCCCAAACCACCTGGTGTTGGGTTAAGCCTTCATTATTCTTATAAATCTAAAATCTCAACCTTCTAAAAATTCTTGCTATCACCTTTTTTGCGTGTTTATTAGGATACCACACCAAAAGTATAGTGGGTAGGGAGCACTTTTTTTCATCTGTTGAAATGACATCTTGATTGCAACTGAACTCCCATTGTGGCTTTCAAACTCATACACAGGGATTTCCTTCCTCATTTCCACTCTACTTCTAACCAATAAACAAACTCACCCTTGTTTATCCCCCTTGTGGCCTGGTGCTCTGTTTGAGCCCCCCACTTCCTGATCAGCTGCTGACCAACAAGGACTGGTCACGTGGCTCAGTTTCCTTGCTAGGGTTTCTATCCTTATTCTACTTTGAGTCACTGATTCTTTTGGTGGTTAAATTCTGTTCTTCATTTCCCCAATGTACATCTTCCCAAATGGATTCCTGTACAGAGTTTTTCATGCCAGCATTATGTATAATAGCGAATAACTGAGACCATCTAAATGCCAAATACGGGGATGTTTTAAAAAAATTATTATATGAGGGCTGCCTGAGTGGCTTAGTTGGTTAAGCATCTGCCTTTGGTTCAGGTCACAGTCTTGGGGTGCTGGGATCATCAGGAGTCCACTTCTCCCTCTCCCTCCGCCCCTCCTCCTGCTTGCACACTCTCTCTTTCTCTCAAATAAAATCTTAAAAAAATAAAAAATTATAAAAAATGATTATATGATACAGCTTTTATTTTAATTCAGTAAGTGTTTTATTAAAATAAAAACTCTTTGAAAACCATAGTTAAAAGGACACTTTTTCAAAGTGATAAAAATTTATAGCCATCTTAAATCAATAGCCATTTTAATACTTTTCTTCAAGATTTTATCTTTAGGTAATCTCTACACCAATCTGGGGTTTGAACGTACAATCTTGAGATCAAGTCATGTGCTCCAACTGAGCCAGCCAGGCCCCCCATTTTATTTTATTTATTTATTTATTTATTTTTTAAAGATTTTTTATTTATTCATTTGACAGATAGAGATCACAAATAGGTAGAGAGACAGGCAGAGAGAGAGGAGGAAGCAGGCTCCCCGCTGAGCAGAGAGCCCGATGCGGGGCTCGATCCCAGGACCCTGGGATCATGACCCGAGCCGAAGGCAGCGGCTTTAACCCACTGAGCCACCCAGGCGCCCCCCAGGCCCCCCATTTTAATACTTGATGAAATATACTAGAAGTGTCCCTTCTAAGATCAGAAATTTAAAAAAAAAAATTCTTTTTTCCTAGAGATGTTTGCAGCTTGTTCATTTTTAGTTTTCATTTTATATGCTTCTGGCCCAAGAAGTCCTTGAATTTTCTAAGTTCAGGCTGAAGAAGTTTCTGTAGGATAACTTGATGTCATAGGGCTTGCATCCCCCTTCCCAATTTAGCCAAGGAGTCACAGCAAAAGTATCTGGGAGCCACACAGATGATAAGATTAGAAGTAGAAAATAAAAAGTCAAAATGATTGGGAAAACTATTAGTTGCCCAAGATGGGACAACATTTTTTTTGGAAAGACAGCATTTTCGTCTTACTTTTAAAGAAATGTATCCACTGCTTTCTCTTATTAACATATTATTTGTTTTACAACTAAAATATTTGTAAAGATAAAAATTATGCAGTAAGAAGGGTTTGTTGCTGTTGTTGTTTGATAACCATACTATCACATTACAAGTATCTTAGAGCCTACTGTTGGTGGGGTGGGGGGGTGGTCGGGATCTATCAGGCAGATGACCTCACTGGTACTGATCAAGTAATTCTGGATCGAGTGGCTGCAGGTCACATTCCTGGGAGAGGCAGACACTGCAATGAGGTTCAATGTGAAGTCTTGGTTTGCTGATGTGGGGCTCAGACACAAGTGTCTCCATGTTGGGCTTGTTGTGGTTTGTTTTTCACAATCTTAACACTACACAAGTACAACTGAGGCCTCCTGTGCCACCCAGTGTGACATAACATGAAGTATACAGCCTTGGAGGAATATCCTTATCAAAAGAGTGGAGTGTACTCAAGCCACAGGTAACTTCGTTTCATAAGAAGTGTGGAGATGGGGAACAAGTTAAATGACATCACAGGGAGGCAAAGGCAAGTCCAGAATGTGCAACACAGCACAGAACAGCTGACCCAGTTTCTGTGCAAGTCAATTAATTATGCAGGTTTAAATGTCGTGGGGGACTACTTGAGAAAAAGAGAGACTGAACAGATCCAACAACAAAATGTAATGTTCAGACTTCGTTTACATAACTGATTCAAACAATGCCTGCTAAAAAAGATAACTTGGAGACAACTGAGAAAATTTTAACTTTAATTTTAAACATTTAATTTAAAAAACTGGACTGTTTTAGAAAAAGTTTAAAAAAATTTTTGTCACATTTGTAGTCTGATAATAGCATTGTGGTTATGTAAGAGAATGTCTATATATTTTTAAGATGAATGCTGAATTATATAGGAGTAAACTGACATAACTTAGAGGATTTACTTTAAAACAAATCAGAAGTAAAAGCAAGGGGTTTACAAGTGTTGGGTCCCCAATGTTGGGTACCCCAATAATGGGTCTGTGATTAAAGGAGCGAGACTGATACAAAGCAAAGGTCAAGCAAAGCTTTATTTCGCGCCAAGCATCAAGAATCAAACCAACCGTCGTCAAACGGACTGAGAGAGGGCGACCTCTCTCTGTTTCACAGACTAGCTTTTATAGAGCAAAGGCCATGTGGTTGGGCTTGCCATGCACAGGTGGCCAATGAAATTGTAAAACACAGAGAAAGCTGCACAGTCATGCTAGGTCACACATAAGTGACCAATTGAATTACAAATTACCCTGGTAGACATTTGAACCAGCCTATCACCTTGGTCAGAATTGGTGCCCAAAAGGTGCCCAAAGGGCGGGGCCCATACTCCTTGGTAGCTAAGAGACAGTATGCGGCCCCCACTGATTCAATACCTCCACCTGGCCTGACCCACCCTTGTACTTGGACTTTGTTACCTGGGACTGGTTTCTGGGACTTGTTTTTAAGTAAGTTCCCCTGGGGGGGTGGGCAGGGTCAATTTAAGTTTTACTGCATAAACAACAAAATGGCAGTTCAACCAGGGTGGGGCCGCTCTGGCTGAATAGGCCCTTACACAACAGGCACATGTGGGAGATCTTAACAATTGTTGAATCTTGAAGGGAATTGGGGGTTCACCCTCTTATTTCTACTTTTTTGTATGTTTAAAGTTTTTCATAATAAGTTCTTTTCAGGTACGTACTTTAGATAGAAGGAAAGATTTATTCATGGAGATAATAGGAGGGTTAAGGATATTCCTTCCTTGGTAGTCTTTATTTACTGCAAAGCAAAGCAGGGATGCCTGGGTGGCCCAGTTAGTTAAGTAACTGCCTTCAGCTCAAGTCATGATCCCAGGGTCTGGGGATTGAGTCCCACATTGGGCTCCCTGCTCAGCGGGGAGCCTGCTTCTCCCTCCGCCTGCTCTGCCGGCTGCTCCCCCTGCCTGTGCTCTCTCTCTGACAAATAAATGAATAAAATCTTAAAAACAAAAACAAAAACAAAAGCAAACATAGGAGTTAGACCCCCTCTCTAGAACTGTTCAGCTCATAAAGATATTCCTTCCTCCAAGAACTGCCCACTACCCTATCCCTAATTCTCTGCCCACCCCCCAACCCAATCCACTGACCACCACCACTCAGGGTTCTCTTCTAGGCCACAGCTAATTTCACCAGGGCAGACAAAGCCCAAGATGTCCCAGTTGAATTCTTGCTGCCAAAGATTCAAAATTCAAAATCTGCCCATCAGACTCTGCTGCTAGAGAATTCTGGAACTAGGGAATACTATATTCTACCAAGAGACGTGGAGAAATACAGAAGGCTGATCTAGAAGGGTGCGAGTAGGGCTGTGAAGAAGAAAATGAAGCAGGTACAGCACTCCAACAGCGTTCCTTGCCCAGAGGGCTAGCTGCAGTCCTCCTCTTGGGCTCTAGGAGACCCACTTCTCATGTGATAGTAAATTATGTCCAAGTGAGCACTCTCTCCTGGGCCGGCCTTGGGTAGAGATGCCAAGGCCTTAGCTGCCAGTGAGTGACAGATGAGAGCCTGGCAAATGCTGGGGGTGGAGGACGTTGCTGGAGACTGTCCCTCAGTGGAGGGGGGAGGGGGCTTTGGCCTCACAGAAGGGTTAAGACCCTCATTATCATTTCAGGAACATTCTGCCGAATAATTGTTTAACTTAATTAGCTTTTTTACTATCTTTCATAAAACCCTTTATAAAACAAAGAGGATCTCGGGGCACCTGGGTGGCCCCGGCGGTTGGGCGACTGACTCTTGATTTCAGCTCCAGTCTATGATCTCAGGGTTGTGAGTTCGAGGCCCACGTCAGGTCCATGCTGGGCATGCAATGAAACCTAGTTAAAAATAAAAATAACAAATAAATAAGTAAATAAGTGTTAAAAAAAGGGGGGGGTTTCTATGAGGCTCAGTTCTCACATGAACATAAATTGTGTCCCCCACCATGCCTTTTTTTCTGGTCTAAATCTGCCTCTAGTGAGTCATTATCACCGTAACTAAAAGAACCCTTACTAATACAATGGTTTTAGTTTTGCCTGGCCTAATTATAGTGCTTGGTTGGAGCACGTGTGTGTGGGCTAAATAGCTTCCCTCTGGTTTATAATTCCACATCTCTGTAACTAAGAGAGGGAGAGTGGAAACTACCTTGAGGAGAGACTCACGTCTACCCCCTTCCCCCAATGGAAACGGGCTTTCCTTTCACTTAAAAAACTTCCTTGACAGCCTGACAAACTTTATCTAATGAATTCTATGTGGAGAGGAGAAAGTTGTAAAGACAGGCGGCCTAAAAGATACTTCCAGTCTGACCCTGTCCCTTGATTCATGCAGAGATGGCAAAAGGCAATTGAGGTTAATTGTTCTAGAAGCCAATGGGCAGGGTTACTGAAGACCAACACATCTCAGGTTCTGATATCAGCCTTTGAACTCTTTAGGTCTGGACTTGCTTTAAGTCTGGACTTGTTCTTTAAGTCCAGACTTGCTCTAAAACTGTGATTCAACAGGGTGGATTTAGTGGGATAGCTAGCGTCCTCCAAGGACAGAAATGTTTGTCTGTTTGTCGATACAGGACTCAGTCCCAGGACCCTGACATCATGACCTGAGCCGGAGGCAGATGCTTAACTAACTGAGCCACCCAGGCACCCCCTTTTGTAAGTTTTATAAGCCCAAACAAGGTCTGACCCTAATGTAGCCTTTAACTGTTAATATAGGATAATTCTCAGTCCTGTATTGTTTGGAAAAAACAAACAAACAAACAAACAAATCCATAGCTCTACAAGCTATTAATGACAAAGCTATCATGCCGAAGTATATCCAAGTAAAGAAAAACTAAAGTATTTCATCTTTCAAAGGAACACAGCAAATCCTGGGGCTGTCATATCAAAATCTTCAGACAACAATCCCCATCACTCTTTTTCAAACCGTGGATGGGGAAATGGGCTAGAAAGCTTCAGGGGAGCTGAGAGGCAAAAGAGCTGTTCCATGGTGGAAGGAGGGAGCTGGGGGCTCTGTGAACAGGGGTCAGACAGCATCTACCACATTCACTCACATCTAATCTCTCTAAGAGTCGCTGGTATTTCCTTGCTGTCTTGGATGATCGAGGAAATGAGGTCTTTGCACAGTGAGCTCACTGGAGAAGGAAGCTTCCTTTTGATGCTGAGCCCAGTGGTATGTGGTGTGGTTAGATAGTTGGGGTCGTGCTTTTTCACCTGTCTCTCTTTCTCCCAAGACCAAACGTTTGTGGCATTGCACTGAACATTACCAAGTGTAAGGACAGACCAAAGGTTCTTTCCAGAATTGCTGAAAATATTCCCATTATAACCAGCATTACTGATGTGATTTCACCCTTTGGTGTCACGCGAGACTTCTGGGCTGTGGCGTATTTGGCCACAGGAAGCTTGACCTGGAATCATGAAAATTTGGCTATCTTACTTCTTCAGGAATTTTTCTTGCCTTGCCCTCTGAGCGACGTCCACTTTACCTTCCCTTTCCCACACTTCTCCAAAATGGTTTGTGTGTCACTGATGTAGTTCGCTTTCACCCAACAAGTATTTCTTAATATTGCAAGTGCCTCAAACCCTTTTTTAGGGGTAGACTCACAGGAATGGATGCGATGGAACCCAGTCTGACCCCCGTTCTGTTTTGATGGGCTACTTGAGGGGTATTGACTGATCAAGGCAGAATTACCTGACTTTTAGGAAAAAAATGCATCTTCTCTCCATTTTTTTTCATGAAGTATGCACTGGGGCTATGTGAGAAGTAGGGTCAGGACAACATAGGGAGGAGGGGCAGGTAGTCAGGAGCCCTTCTTCAAACTGCAGAGGGTTGGGGTGCCTCCCCGAGTTAAGGTCTGGTCCCCAGTAAGGGTCTGGTTGCCTTGAGTATAGCCACACGTAAGTACTAACGTGGGTCAGGTCCCACAGTAAACCCAGTTCAGAGATGTTTGAGTTTCTGAAACTGTAGGATTTGTCCTAACTCACTTGACTAAAGATCCAAGTACACTTATGTTAGAAGTAGAAGGACAGTGCTGGTGAACCTGAAGGGGATTGGGGGAGGCCAATATGATGCCTATAATATTTACTCTACGCTTGTGCTATATTATTTATCTTTTTTTTTTTTTTAAGATTTTTATTCTTACGTTCTCTCTACACCCAACCTGGGGCTCGAACTCACAACCCCAAGATCAAGTCATGCAATCCACCAACTGAGCCAGTCAGGAGTCCCTAGAGTCCAAAGTCTTTTGCACAATCTTCATGACTGTAGAAATGGTATTGTTTCCTATGTGTCTCATGAAATGTAAAATTAAATGTGATGTTCATTCATTCATTCACTCATTTACCTATTCATTTATTTCACAAATACTTATTAAACATCTCATATGTACCAAGCACTACACACTGTGATATTAAAATATTTATTTCCATGTCAAAATAATTTTTGTGTACATTTTATATTCTATAACTTTCACATGTGACTACAAATAATCTCTATTTTAGGAGAAAGTCGTTTAACAGGAAAAATGCAAAGGTAAATCTTCCAAATATTTATTTACTTATTTAATTTTTTTAAAAAGATTTTATTTATTTATTTGACAGAGAGAGCAGAGAGGCAGGCAGAGAGACGGGGGGAAGCCCGCTCCCTGCTGAGCAAAGAGCCCGATGTGGGGCTCAATCCCAGGATCCTGAGACCATGACCGCAGCAGAAGGCGGAAGCTTAACCCACTGAGCCACCCAGGTGCCCCAAATATTTAAAGAATTGTGTAAATATTTCTGACTTCAATTAAAATTTCACTATGTACATTTTTCTGAATATCCAAACTCTTTGTATTACCTTGCAGTTAGGTAAATGTCTAAGAAGAACTAGAGTGCATAAAGAGTAAACACCTTAAGTACATATAGTAAGTTCTCATATTGACTATTCCTAACAATGTCTTTCAGGGCCAGGAGATCATTGCACTTGGATAAAAAGGAAAGACCTTGTAAGTTGGTTTTGGTTTTTCTACTCATGATTTCTACTCATGCAACAAACCATAAATTCTGGATTGTTATTGAATTTATGTAATGCTTATAATTTTTTAAAGATATTATTATTTGACAGAGAAAGAGGCAGCGAGAGAGGGAACACAAGTGGGGGGATGGGAGAGGGAGAAGCAGGCTTCCCGCCGAGCAGAGAGCCCCATGAGGGGCTTGATCTCAGGACTCTGAGATCAGGACCTGGAAGGCAGATGCTTAATGACTAAGCCACTGAGGCACCCCATGTAATTCTTATAATTTTTAACTAACAACCATTTCCACACTCAACTGCCCAATGATGCACAGTTGAAATATTGTACCTTACAAAGGAAACAATCTCCACCTATTTGCATCCGTGTTAGCCTTTCCAGCCACATCCACTTGTGGACGGCAGCTCATTCCCCAGTAAGTACATAATCCAGGGAGGGACTCTGAATTGCCCTTTTGTCTCTTCAAGTTAAAAAAAAAAAAAAAAAAAAAAAAAGGAAAGTATACTCAGCAGGTCAATGTTCACCACAGAAATCTCAGATCCAACCACAAATAGCAATCCATCTGAGGGCAGCCTCATGGAGCCTCGCTGACAGCTGGGAGCCCAAGGCAGTCAAAATGTGGTCCTCGGTTCCCAAAGAAGTATCAGATCGTTAGGGGCAATACCATTTCTTTTCTTTTAGTGTCCTTGGTTCTTGGCCACTTTGAAGAATGAAAAGGTAGACCAGACAGAGTGGTGGACAGCAAGGTTTATTGAGTGATAGTATAAAGCCCCTAAAGAGAGAGGGGATTAGAGAGGGTTGCTGCTGGAGCTTTTTTAAATTAATTTTTGAAGATTTTATTTATTTGACCTTGAAAGAGAGAAAGTGCACAAGCAGGGAAAACAGCAGAGGGAGAAAGAGAAGAAGACTCCCCACTGAGCAGGAAGCCTGATGTGGGGCTCGACCCCAGTACCCTGGGATCGTGACCTGAGCTGAAGACAGATGCTTAACCAACTGAGCCACCCAGGCATGCCACCACTGGCATTTCTAAGTCTAGGGGTTTTTATGGGCTTGTTGGTGGGCTGTTTTCATCTGATCAAGCCTCCGTGCATGTCACCCCATTGGGTTTTTGTCATCTATCTACCGTGTGGGAAAGGGTGGAGGGCTCCTTCCAGGGGTGGTATAAAATCCTTTTAAGGGTGTTTCCTCTTAGCATGGGGGCCCATTGTCCATGCCTGCCTTTCTTCCAACTACCCTTCATCAAAATGTCTCTGGTGAGGAGCACCAGGACAGCTTACAATTAACATTTCCCTGGGGAAGAGCAAAGAATGGAGTTAGACTTTTAGCAACTGGAGTTGTCTTTGGCTTTGGCCTCAGAGAATTCTGATACTAAATTCTGGAACTGAATAGATCATCCTTGGACACATGAGGAAGTGACGACTCATTCAGCTAGAGAACATGCACCTTGAATTACGGACCTCTCTTCTATACTGCTTTAGCAATCCTCAGGGGCCCAAAGCCCTTCTTTATACCTGACCTTATTTCCATGCTTGCAACTGAAAGCCATTCTTCCTATGGAACATTCTGTGGAAACTAAAAGGGCTCTAAATCTACAAGAAATATTTATTGTTACCAAATTACGATGAATCCAAGAATTCTCCATTTTTTTTGAATTCTTAAAATTCCAAGGTGATTTAGAGTTCATTTAGAATGACAATTCTTTTTGTATGGCTAATAGATATGTTGTTTTGGCCTGCCCACCAACTGTCCCATCTTCAGATAACAGCACTCTATCTTTTACTTTGGAGAACTACCCTCCCCTATTGTTAGTCCAAGAGGTTTAGATAAACCTGTCCTGTAGCTCCAGAAGAGGATCTCAAGAGTCTCCTGACCTCAGCGATTGTTTCAAGAATGAGCACTTGGTCCAGGTCAGGCCAATGGGAGTCCTGCTAATTTGATGGAGTTTTTGATGCTTGTCATCAAGGTTCTAATTCATGTGTAGCATTTACCCCTGAAAGCTTAAGGGGCTTCTTAATGTCACAGCAAATAATTCATGTAGCCATTTTTTTCCTGATACTTCCACCCTTTCTAAGGTGTAAGATACCAACAGATTGTTGTAAGATACCAAGAGAGATACCAACAGATTATTTCAGCAATACGAGCCCTCATTCATTCAACAAGAATTCATTGAGATGATGGATACTACTCCATGCCTGGTTCTGTGCTAGGGATGGAGTTATGAATGAAACGTAATCCCTGCCCCCACAGTATTCTGGGAGATGTATATATGGGAGCATATAGGAGGGTCATGGAATCTACCCAAGATTTGTGCATATGGGAAGGCTTCCTGAGGAAAAGGCCTGGCCTCCTAGCTATCTTTGTTCTCCTTTAGTTTTAATTTAATCTCATTCTCCCATCTACTATTTTAGTTCAGGCATTTTGTTTCATATCTGAATTATAGCAATAGCTTTCCAACTGGATTAGATATTTCTGCTCTTATCCTGGTCCCTAATACCCAATTCATCCTTTACTGATGAAAGAATGATTTTTTTTTTTTAACTTAGAAACGTGTTACTAAAAAACAAAAAACAAAAAACAAAAAAAACCCCACAAAAACCCCAAACCCAAAACATTTTACTAAAGTATAAGATACAGACACAAAGATACATATGGAAGTCTACAGTTTAATGAATTTACTCAATAGAACACACCCATTAACCAGTGCGTATGTCAAACCAGTGCGTAGCACACCAAAGCCTATCTTGTGTCAACTTCCATATACTCGCCACCCCTCACAATGAGCTTGTACAAATACTAATTCCATTATATTGCTCCCTTGCTTTGTTAAAACCTTTTGAAGACTCTCTCCAGCCTTCAGGCTAAAAACCCCCATCTCCTTAGCCAAACTAGACTGTAGTGACTTCTAACCAACCATCCTCATCCTCACTGTCTGGCGGTTGGTATGCTGCCCCTTCTGTTTACACTAACATTTCAGCCTGCTTCCTGATTTCAATGGTCCCTAATTACTCCAGGAGCCACCTTCTCAAAGCCTTCTAGGATTCCTTCCCTCTGTTTCAGATTCTTGAAGGTAGAAATAGTATTTTTTATTCCAGTTTCCCAACTGTTTAAATAAATAAATAAGAATACACTATTCCTTTAAAATAAGAACAAACCATGACCCACGGAGTAAATGAATCACTCGGTTGTAGAGAAGTCATGATGGGTTTTTATCAATCCAACTATACCCTCTTCTATCCCTTCCCTTAACATCAAGATAAGACTAAACAGAGAGTTGTATCCTTCACACTACCAAAATAAGTAGAGACCATGGAAATTGATGTTCTTGAGATGACTCTGACAATAGAATTTGACAGAAAAAGAAAGAGAGAGAACACAAGCAGGGGGAACGGGAGAGGGAGAAGCTCTCCCCAGGATGCTGGGATCATGACCTGATCTGAAGGCAGACGCTTAACTGACTGAGCCACCCAGGTGCCCTGTTTTTTTTTTGTTTTTTTTTTAATTAAAAGTGTAAGAGTGGAAGTGAAGTTCCTAATTTCAATGACAAATTGGCTTAAGTAGCTTGAAAATGATTCTGTGAAATTAAAAAAACAAAACACACAAGTAAGGTTTTAGTGTGTAGGAAAGTGTCACTAGGTTGATGGGTACAGTCAAAACTGTCACTGTGGGCCAGGAGGCAAGGCACATGAAACCATCTTTATAGAAGCTTTTACAATCTATACTTGATTTTTAAAAAAAGATTTACTGTTTATTTGTGGGGGGGAGGGGGCAGAGGGAGAGGGAGATATAGTCTTAAGCAGACTCCCAGCTGAGCCCAGAGCCCATCTGGGTGTGTGTGTCGGGGGGGGCTGGATCTCAAGGCCCTGAAATCACAACCCTGAGATCAGGGACCTGAGCTCAAACCAGGAGTCTGACACTTAACCCACTGTGCCACTTAGGTGCCCCTACAATCTGTACCTGACTTTTAATGAGAAAGTTCTTCCCAGGAAATTTTAATGGCAAATCCAGGTTTATCTTCTGTATGCATAGCATCAACCATACCTGACAGGCTGGCCCCATTCTCAGCAAATCTATTTCTCCTCTAACATCTTATAACTTAATATGACACTGGGCTGGGGAAACCACCATGCACAGCTGTGTTCTACTTAAAGTTCTCTCCCGGGACGCCTGGGTGGCTCAGTGGGTTAAGCCGCTGCCTTCGGCTCAGGTCATGATCCCAGCGTCCTGGGATCGAGTCCCACATCGGGCTACTTGCTCAGCAGGGAGCCTGCTTCTCCCTCTGCCTCTGCCTGCCACTCTATCTGCTTGTGCTCACTCTCTCTCTCTCTCTCTGACAAATAAAATAAATAAAATCTTTAAAAAAAAAAATAAAAAAAAATAAAGTTCTCTCCCAGCTGCCGCCTCTCCTTAGGTCAGCAGTCCACCTATGGCCTATTGGAATTTCACTGAATAAGAGTTTAATAACTTAAGTGAAGGTCCAAGTTCTGGGTCTAAACCCAGAAATCCAAATTCAAGCTGTAGGGGAAAAAACGGCTCAACTGACTGGAGAAGTGGATGCCTGGGTTGTGACTCACTGATGCAGGAGGGATTGAGATCCTTATCTTTTACATCCTAAACTTGGGTGCTGTAGTAATTATCCTAGCCATCATTTTACAGTCCAGAGTGTTCTGCGTGATCTTCATGAGTACAGAAATTCGGTTGTTTCTTCCGTGCTTAGTCAAATGAATAGTGCTGTTCATTCATTCCTTTAACTGAAAAGGCAGGAAGTGCCTTGAGCACAAAGGCCACAAGGGCCATACCTTTATCTTCGGCTTATGAGCCCTCCTAGCCCCATACCAAGAATGCTTATGGGCTAGCACTCAGAAGTATTTCGAGACGGAGGGAGGGAAAAGAATGTTTCGATTGCTCAGAAAATGTTTTATTCCTCCGATCCTCTCCTTGAGAGGCAGGCAAAGGAAACGTTCTTGTGACAACAGGGTTTAACCATCCTCCCTGGAAACTTGGTTTCACAAAATGCACTACCGCTCTGTGGGTCGCGCTGCCGGCCGGTCTCCGCGGGTCGCGAGGTCACGGTCACCGCCACGGTGGCCGCGCCTCAGCCCGCACGTCCCCGCGGCCTCTCGGGCTCCCTACCTCCGGCAGGCGTCGCTGGCCACAGCAGGGCGGTGAGGAAGGAAGAGCACTCGATCTTCCGTCCCCGCCCCCCCGGGGTCTCGGCACCCCCGGCCCTCCTTCCCCAGGAACCCGCGCCTGCTCTGGGGCTCTCCGCACGCGCCCAGCGATGAACCGAGTCCCTGCTCTGCAAGGCGAGGGTGCAGGCCACCGCGACTGAAAGCCGGGGCGCAGCTGGGAGAGAGCCGCGGGCAGGCCCCGGCTCAAGGCCAGGGTGCTGGACGCGCGCAGAAAGGCTCGGGACCCCCGGAGGCGGGATCCCGGGGAGCGGGTGAGCGGACTGGGCCGCGCGGCGGGGCGTCCGGGAGCCCCGGACGGGGTGGGGGCGGGCTGAGGCGCGGCAGGAAGGGCCCGCGGCAGCCGCGCGGGTCGGGCTGGGGGCACCGTGGAGGGGAGGGACGGGGCGGCGCCCGGCTGGGCTGCCGGGCCGGCTCACCTCGCCCAGGCGGCGCGCCCTGCGGGAACTCGCGGGGAGGAAAGCCAGACCCGCGAGCCTCGGGATTCCGGGACCGCCCTCTCCCGCCCCAGGGCCAGCGGCGAGCGGCAACGACGGCTGGAGCCGCAGCGGCAGCATGAGAACTGGCTCCGCCGCTCTCCGCCGGCGGACGCGGGGCGACAGGCGGCGGCGGTGCCTGCGCGCGCCATGGTGGCGCCGTGGGGCCGGGCGGCGGGTCGGGGCTTCGGGCGGCGCGGAGGCCGGGGGTTTCCGCGGGGCGCTTCGGCGCTGGCCGCCGGCCTGCTGTGCACCGCTCTGGCCGCCTACTCCTGCTGGACTCGGCTGCCGCCGCTGCCCTGGGCGTCCCCAGCCCCGCGGCGGCCGGTGGGCGTGCTGCTGTGGTGGGAACCCTTCGCGGGGCGCGACAGCGGCGCGCGGCGGCCCCCGGACTGCTGGCTGCGCTTCAACATCAGCGGCTGCCGCCTGCTCACCGACCGAGCGGCCTATGCGGAGGCCCAGGCTGTGCTCTTCCACCACCGGGACCTCGTGAAGGGCCCCCCCGACTGGCCCCCGCCCTGGGGCGTCCAGGCGCGCCGGACGGAGGAGCTGGAGTTGCGGGTGTTGGACGACGAGGCGGCGGCCGCTGCTGAAGCCCTGGCCATCTCGGGCCTCAGGCCCCCGGGTCAGCGCTGGGTGTGGATGAACTTCGAGTCGCCCTCCCACTCCCCGGGCTTGCGCAGCCTGGCGGGTAACCTCTTCAACTGGACCCTCTCCTACCGGGCCGACTCGGACGTCTTCGTGCCTTACGGCTATCTCTACCCCAGGACCCATCCCAGCGACCAGCCCCCGGGCCTGGGCCCGCCGCTCGCCCGGAAACGGGGGCTGGTGTCCTGGGTGGTGAGCAACTGGGACGAGCGCCAGGCGCGGGTCCGCTACTACCACCAGCTGAGCCAGCACGTGGCGGTGGACGTGTTCGGCCGCAGCGGGCCTGGGCGGCCGGTGCCGGACGCCGGTCTCCTGCACACGGTGTCCCGCTACAAGTTCTACCTGGCCTTCGAGAACTCGCAGCACCTCGATTACATCACCGAGAAGTTCTGGCGCAACGCGCTGCTGGCCGGGACCGTGCCGGTGGTGCTGGGCCCCGACCGTGCCAACTACGAGCGCTTCGTGCCCCGCGGTGCCTTCATCCACGTGGATGACTTCCCTAGTGCCTCCTCCCTGGCTGCCTACCTGCTCTTCCTCGACCGAAACCCGGCAGTCTACCGTCGCTACTTCAACTGGCGCCGGAGCTACGCCGTGCACATCACTTCCTTCTGGGATGAGCCCTGGTGCCGGGCCTGCCAGGCTGTGCAGACCGCCAGGGACCGACCTAAGAGCATACGCAACTTGGCTCGCTGGTTTGAGCGGTGAGGCGGTTCTCCTGTGCGTGTATCCCTGGGGAGGTCAGATGGGCAGCTTTTTGAGCCTCAGCTGTGCATCTCCTGGACTCCTGAATCACGGGACGGAGTTTTCCAGACACCCATTTGTACTCTATGGGGAAATGGTAGTTTCCATATGGCTAATCAATATTACTCAGCGCAAAGACTGGGTGGGAAGGATTCCTGGTTCTCATGGGGTTTTTGCATAAATAGCAGTTGGGCTCTGTCTGCTGTCCCTGAGCATCAGTGTTCACCTGTGAAGGGAGCCCTTCCTTACCGTGTCACTGGTGCAGAGGGGAAGAAATAGCTTATCTACCGGAAGCCTTTGAGTTAGTTGCTTTGGCTTTCCTCATCAGCCCCAGGCCACATTTGTGGTCTGTGTGGACTCCAAATCCACACTCCCGTTTCACTGCGCCAATGTGCAGCAAGCCTGGGGTTTAAGAAGGTGTCCTGTTGTGGAACAGTGATAGGACTAGGCCACCAGTGGGTCCTCTTTGTTGAATTCTGAAAAGCCTCATCTCCTAAGAAGAAGGAAGATGAGAAGGAGGGTCACCCAAAAATCCATTGACTGTTCCTTAACAAGTCCTTTTTATTCCCCTGCTCTATGAATGCAAAGATGTTAGATTGTCCTTGAAGGAGAGTTCAGATGAATCTATAGGTATACCTCACTTTTACAAATGTATTTTTGAAACATTTTTGGAAAGCTGCTTTTAGATCAAGTCCCAATCACTGCTTTAGGAGAGTTCAGTATTTAATGCAGCCCTATGGAGAATCCCTTTGCAATGTGAATGATCATCTAACTTATTTCCTCTGTGTCTATGTTTTTCTATAACTTAAAATTTTTAAGAAGTGTATTGAAATTACAGATGTGAAAATAAAATGGAAGCAACCTCTCCCCTCTTTCCAGAAAGCCAGCCTGTGTTTACAAACAGAGGAGAAGGAAGCCACGGTGTCACTTTCCACAAAATTACTTGTTCTCATCTATTTCACTGGACCAAAATTTCAGCAGGAACATCAGTCCTCCAGGGGTGCTGATATTACCTGTTTGCAGAACAAGGAAAGATTGTACTGCATTATGGAATCATGGAAGAGGAAAAAAGTATCTGTTAATGCTAGTTTTTTTCCCCTTCCAGTCAGTTTTTGGTAAAATGTTTAGTTGTCAGGGAGTGGAACTAAATTAGTTTCTGCAGTGAGCTTTGGGTTTTGTTAAAATCCAAATCTGCAACTTTGCTTAGGGCCAGCAGGTTCCCCTCCTGGTCTGCATGGTAGTCAAGTGCATCCTTACCTTCCTAGTAACCTTGATGCAGTGTCCTGGGGCCAACTTTGAAAATACATGTTATTGCCTTGGAAAGTTGTTGAATGAATAGCTTACTTAGTAGGTGTCCTCATGTGCCTGCTCTGTGCCAAACACTGGGCTGCAGGTGCCAGGAAAGACAAAAAAATGTGTAAGGCAAGGAAGGTCCTTTAAAGTCTCCTCGAATTGCCACTGCCGACAGATAAGTAATTAACTTGATAAATCAGTTGGCAGAACCTATTTGTTTAAAATGACATTCTTTAATGTAATACAGGCCATAGGTCAATAACTAGAAAGCCAGTTGATTTACAGCCTCAAACAATGGTTTCTTTTTCTCCTAAATTTATTATTTTCTTCTAGTTATATTAAGAAATAATTAGCACATGTCACTGTATACGTTGAAGGCATAGAGCATGATGGTTGGTTTACATAAAATGTGCAATGGTTATTGCAATACGTTCAGCTAACATCCATTATCTAATACAGATACAATATAAAGAAATCCTCGATTTATTATAATAAGGACCCTCAGCGACTAATTATTATGGGTGTGGTACAAGATTAATCGGGTTTATATAAAGTTCTGCCGTAAACAGCAATTGTGCACTTGATTAGGACAATTAGCTGAATCATAGAATAAGTACTGTGTCTGCATTTGTTGCAGACTCACTTGAAAGGCTCACTAAAATCCAACCGCTTCAGTTCTTCTTTTCCTTGAAAGGAGAGAGTAAAGGGGTTCCTGGGAGGCTCAGATGGTTGGGTGTCTGCATTCGGCTCCAGTCTCTGGTCGTGGTCCCTGTCATGGTCCCCATCATGGTCCCCGTTGTGGTCCCGGGGTCCTGGGATCTGGCCTGCATCGGGCTCCCTGCTTGGCGGAATGCCTGCCTTTCCATCTCCTGATGCTTGTGTTCCCTCTTTCACGGTGTCTCTCTGTCATATAAATAAATAAAATCTTAAAAAAAAAAAAAGAAATTAAAGCCCACAGATAAAATTTCCTTATTTAAATATTATAGTGTGGGCGGAATTACAAATTATCAGCTAGCCAATAAAGAAAAAGTTAAAAATTCTATTCTTTTAAAAAAATACTTTATTTGAGGGAGAGAGAGCACACATGAGCGTGAGTACGAGTGGGTGGAGGGGCACAGGGAAAGATAGAAGCAAACTCAGATCATGACCTGAGCTAAAGTCAGATGCTGAATGGACTGAGCCACCCGGGTGCCCAGAAAAATTCTTTTCTTGAAAATGAGTATTTATGAGATACTGGTGTTAACGGGGAATTTACATGGGGCACCGGGGGAGTGGATTTTGGAGGTAATCTGGCTTAGATTTGATTCCAGCTGTGTGACCTCTGCAAATTAGTAATAACCTTGAACCTCAGATTCCTTATCTGGAAAATGGAGGAGGACAACACTTCACAGCTCATCGTGAGCATTTGGGGAAGTAAAATAAATAAAGGTGCCTAGCAATAGCAGTCAGTTGGCAAAAGAGAAATTTTTTCTTTGCTTTTTTTTTTTTGCGGTGATTTCAGGGTTCCTCCTTATGTGTTTGTATGTCTACAGTTCTCAACATCTATTTCAGGATATATCTGAAATAAAAAGGGGCCTCATACTGTATTTCAGATGTATCCCTAAAGCTAAACCATATGATTTCAAGAATCACCATTGTTACTTAGATTGAACTTGCATTTTCAGACTAGGAGGAAGCACCTATGCTTGCTTTGAAAAAAAAAAATTATCAAATTACATAGCTACATGAGTAACTATTATTTTACCATGCTTTTCTTGGTGGTAAGTCTATTTAAAACGGACCATATTTATTAAATATTTTGCTGAAGGAAGGTATACTTGAATTTTTACTTACGTGCAAATTCTGGGTATAGAAGGAACAATATTTTTTAGACCGATCTTGTCAGAGTAAGAAATACAGCAGTTGCTCATTTTATGTTGTTTTTCATACTCTTAAATTGATTAGGTTAAAATTCATATGCCCAAAGTGCATTGTACTCAGTCAAGTGCTACAGAGTTCCAGTACACTCTAGATCTTCAAAGTTCTAGAACGGGGTGAGCAAACCCGCTGTAAAGGGCCAGAGTAATTATTGCTGGCTTTGGAGGCCATCCAGTTTCTGCCGCTGCTAAACTCTGCTGATGTAAGGGCAAAAGCAGCCTTTGCCAATACTAAACAGTTGGAGGGGCCTGGTTTTGGCCGTGGTTTGTCAATGCTGTGCAAGACTTCAGCCATAGAAGGAATTTGGGAACCCACCTGATGGGTATTTCTTAGAAGGGATTTAAGAATTGGAATGGAGGGATTTTGGAGGCAAATATTCCTGGGTTCCAGATCAGCTTTGCAACATTTCCTAATTGTCTTATCTTGGGTACATCATCTAAGCCTTCTGTGTTGTGATAATCCCATCTCTAATTGAAGGTAATCATCTATAGTTTATGGAGGTTTTGGAATAATTAGATCAGACACTTAAAGTCCTTGGTTTAGTGTCTGGTACATAGGAAGCACCTGGAAGATGTTTGCTGTGACTATCACCAGTCCATTGTACAAAGGAAGGAGTCCAGACGTGCCTGAGGTTACGGTCATAGTGGCAGAACCAGCTGTGCTTGTCACAGGTCAAACCCCTTTGAGCCTCTGTCACTTGAACTGCAAAGTGAGGGGGTTGGACAACGTCTTTTTGGGGGATCTCCTAGTTTCACTTGCCACCATTCTGTCGACTGGCACCCCAGGGCTTAAGAACTAATTCACCTCCCCATGAGCCTTCCTTACTGTCTGAAAATGACTTCCTGCCCAGCAGCAGTAAACTGGCAGAAAATCCGGCAGCAGAAAGGGAGAGACTGGTTTAGTGTTAAAACATGCATCTATATATATGACACACACACATATATCCAAGTGTCACCTGCCTTAGATATGAGGGAAGGGAACCAAGTTCTTGGTAATTAGTATGGTGAATAATCGCATTTAATGTGCTTCACGTCATTTTTGGATGTATCTCAGGGACTTTTTATGTTGCACATTCTTATACCAAATGTAGTATTTATGTATGCGTGTTCAGATTATTTTGGTAAAATGATTAAAGTGTTGAGATGGAAAGCGACTCCTTGTTTATAATATCTATCCCCCAGGCACTGACGTGTACAACCGGGACATGTGGGGTGTTTGTTGGTTGAGGGGTTTCTGTAAGGTCATCAGTCCTGGATTAGTCACTAAAATGTGATGGTTTTATCTCTTCCGAGATGTGCCAGGTCTAATTCAGCTCGTCCTCTTTTCTTTCTTGCCTGGCTTCTTCACTTGAACCTGGTGACTTGTCCCCAAGAACATAAGTAGGGTTTTCCTTTCTCTCATTCCAATTTATTTTACTAAGTGCTCCAACACACTCCTGTTCGGTAAGCTGAATAATGCCATTTTAATAGAATTTATTTTATTTTTAAAGATTTTATTTATTTATTTGACAGACAGAGATCACAAGTAGGCAGAGAGGCAGGCAGAGAGACAGGGGGAAGCACACTCCCTTCTGAGCAGAGAGCCTGATGCGGGGCTCGATCCCAGGACCCTGGGATCATGACCTGAGCCGAAGGCAGGGGCTTCAATCCACTGAGCCACCCAGGTGCCCCGAATAATGCCATTTTAAAAGAGAATAAAGACTGGGAACAGGATGGTGGGCAGAGGCATCCTTCTTAACAGCTGATGCTTAAATGATTGAAAAGGGAAAAACATCAAATATTTTCTCTGCATTCCTTTCTCCAACACACACACACACACACACACACACACACACACACACACACACAAACACTGATGTGTTCATTTCAGTAGATTTTGAAAAGTGATGATGACCAGTGGAGAGTAGGAGCAGGCATGATAAGGGGATTCAAAAGTGAGGACTCAATAGTGAATAATAAATGAGTGCAAAGGAGGGTGCCCCAGAAAGTAGGACAGCTGGTGATCATATGTGGGGAGTGCAGAGAAAAAAGGAAAAAGCAAAGACATTGAAGTAACGGAGTGAGAAGTGTTTGAAGAGCAAATAGAAAAGAAGGAGGGGGAAGATAAGCAGTAACTGACATGTAGAGAGACAGGACCAAGGAGGAACAGATGCGCAGAGAATGAGGGAATAGAGTCAACTCTCCATTTGGTGCCCTGTTCTGAAAGGCAAGCTTTGTTCCACCTTGAAATACAGCATCTGTTGGCACACGGGAAGTGAAATCAAGAAGTCTGAACTCACTGACAGGGAAAGTCAGGACCTTAACAAGGAGTACACTAACATTTCAGCAGATAGAGAAAACTGTCCCCTGATTTCATTACAAGAGATTCTTGAACTCTTGTGAATGCTGCTTTTTTATCTTGCAAAACCCACTTTTGTTGCAGGTTTCTGTTTGTTCATTTTTTTTTCTTCCTGTTTTTGTTTTTTTAATTCCTGGTTGGCATACTTCAAGTGTACTCAGTATCTACTTGTAGAGAAATTTATTAATTTTTTTTATGTAGCCATAATCACCGAATGACTCCTTTGAAAAAGAGCCCGAGGGAAATAAGAGACTCAGTACATTGGACAGACTAGTTTCATGGGGAACCCTGTGACAAAACTATTTCAAGTAAGGGGTACAGGATTGGATTTTTGAGATCTTTTAATTCATGGGTTTTTTTTTTTAAAGGTTTATTTATTTAGAGAGAGAGAGAGAGAGAGAGAGAGAGAGAGTGTGTGTGTGTGTGTGTGTGTGTGTGTGTAGGGGGGAGGGCAGAAGGAGAGAGAGAGAGAGAATCCTTAAGCGGACTCTCTTCCCCTACATGAGGCTCGATCCCAGGACCAAGAAATCATGACCTGAGCCAAAATCAAAAGTCAAATGCCCAACAAACTGAGCCACCCAGGTACCCCTCGAATTCCTGTTTTTAAAATATATAGACTTTTATCTAAATATACTAAAAAATATTGCCCTGTTAGACCATGAGTGCTAAACATTTTAATCTGAGTTGTTTTTAAGAGCAGAGAAAAATGGGTTATTCAACACTTCATGAACGTTTCTTAAAAAAAAAAAAAAGAGATCTTATTTGTTTATTTTGAGAAAACACAAGCAGGGGAAGGGGGCGGAGGGAGAGGGAGAGAGTACCTCAAGCAGGCTGAGTGCAGAGCCTGACTCAAGGCTCCATCTCACAACCCTGAGGTCATGACCTGAGCCAAAATCAAGAGTTGGCCTCTTAATCCACTGAGCCACCCAGGCGCCCCATTAACGCACATTTCTTGTGAGGTCACAGACTAAGTCTTTTTTTTTTTTTTTTTTTTAATTTATTTACTTGACAGAGATCACAAATAGGCAGAGAGGCAGGCAGACAGAGAGGAGGAAGCAGGCTCCCTGCTGAGCAGAGAGCCCGATGTGGGGCTCGATCCCAGGACCCCGAAATCATGACCTGAGTTGAAGGCAGAGGCTTTAACCCACTGAGCCACTCAGGTGCCCCCACAGACTAAGTCTTTTTGATGTTCTTCCCCCAAAATACACTTACTTCTGGTCTCAACATTTACCTACCTGATTATTTTCACTAATACTACAGTTAAAAATAAATGTCATTATAAAGTGTTGCCTTCAAAATGACTAATCTCTATAGGGATTTTGCTCTCCTAGCAACTAGGAACAGCTTGCCCCTACCCACTGATTTTTTTCTCAGTAGGTAAACATTTCAGAAATTTCTGTTGCACTACCTGAAACTTAGTCTGAGATACAATTAAGCACAGTTATCTTAGTGATCAAGTCTTTAGATAAAAATGAATCTTATCTAATAATTTATCACGGCTCCTTCTTGGAGAGGTACATATTTGTGGCTTTTAAACAAGAATTGTTTGCCAGAAGTTCACTAATATTTATTACTTATTAGACTCCTACTAAACACAGGGTGCTTTCCATGTATTTTTCCCCTTTACATTGAAGCCATTGTGGTAGGCAGCCTCTAAGATGACACTCATTGGTCCCCCACTGCTGGTATCCACACCCCTGTGTCACTATCTCCCTTTGAGTGTGGTCTGGATTTATAGACTCAATTACTTTTTTTTTTTTAAGATTTTATTTATCCATTTATTTGAGAAAGGAGGAGCAGAAGTAGGGTCAGAAGGAGAGGAACAAGCAGAAATCTCTAAGGTGGGGGTGGGGAGTGAACCCATGACCCTGAGATCATGACCTGAGCTGAAATCAAGTGTTGGATGTCCAACAGACTGAGCCACCAGGTGCCCATTTAGGGACTCATTTCTAACGAATAGAATATGGCTGAAGAGTAAGGCTGAAACTTTGAAATATGGTTACTAACAGTTTGGTTTTCTGTCTTGGGAGCCCTTCTTGCTTTCTAACTTGCTGGCTCTGAGAGAAGCCAGCTGACATGGCGTGAGCTGCCTTGTGTCAAGAGACTGAGGAAGGCCTGGGAAATTCATGTAAGTTGCCCTCAGTCCACCAGCTCAAGAGCGATTGAGTGCTGCCAACCAGATAAGTGAGCTTGGAAGCGGTTCTTCCCAAGTTGAGCTTTCAGATGCGTCCTCACACTCCGCTACCACTTTAAGGGCAACATCAGGAGAGACCGTAAGTCGGAGGCCCCCAGGTGCACCATGCCTGCATTCCTGACCCACAGAATCTGTGAGGTGATGTTTCTTGTTTTGGGGTTTGGAGGTATTTGTTGTGTAACAATAGCTGACAAACGCCATCATTAACCCTATTTTAGAGATAAGAAAACTGAGAATCAAACTGGTTAATCATTTATGAAGATAATACCTGAGCCCAGATTCTGGCTCTGTTTGGTTCCAAATCTTTCTTTTACTCTAGTATCCTGCTTTTCACTAAGTCTCATTCTTGTAGTGACTGTGATGTAGGCCCCTCTGTCCTGGTTAGTTCACTTGAGTTTCACAAGTCCTCAGCTACTGATACGGACAATCTTCTTAAGTCCTGTCTGTTTGGAATATGGGGCATATACTCAGCACTGGCTTACCAGGAAGCTTGCTGGGACTTCCATGGCTGGGCATTTGGAAAGACATTTGGTTAGATTAGTTTTGCCTACTCACTCACTAGAAGCAAGGCCTTTGGTTGCGTGCCAACAACCCTTACTATAATATCTCCTAGAGCCTGGAGACCTCGTGTGAGGGCTGATACCAAGCTAACAGCAGTTGTGATCTTCTGGACTAAGTACAAGAGTCTCCAGGTGGACAGGACGAAGGGCCAGACGGGTAACTGCAACCTAGTTAGTTAAGATGTTTGGTCCATGTGATTTAAAGCAGGATCTCCGTCCCATGCTAGAGCCCAGTCCCTAGAGGGAGGAGGTTGGTTAGAGCTAGAGAAGATTCCAGGTCTTCTGAGCAGAGCTGGGGTGAGAGAGGCTGGAAAACACAACTGGTCTTTTCAACTGGTCCCTCTGGTGCCAGGTTCCTCATGACACTAGCTTTCTAGCTCTCTGCATTCTCAGTGATGGAATGACAATGAATACTGGCCACATGAAGAAATAGTGCTGGCCCTCAAGCAGCGTGTAGCTGAAGAGAGCATTGATTTCAGCTTCTGACTCACTGTAACCACGGCTCTAGATTTTCCCAGATCCCCCAATTTACAATATTTTGTCATGGATGCACATTCATCCCATTTCCTAATACTGGATTTTAAAAAGATACCATAGGTTTCTGCCATCTGTGGTACATTCCCCAATTCAAGCTTGACAAAAATCCTTTTGACGATGAGTGAATGGAAAGAAAAAGGGTATGTGTGTGTTGGAGGCCAGAGAGATGTTGCTGAGCTGCCCACTGGTGCTTTGATTATTTCTTTGCTTTTAGAGAACCAGAAATTTAGGGATTAAGGGTTTTTCTGTGTTCAGGAGATGCTCTCTTGGATTGAATCTGAAAAATTTGAATACACTAAAAAAAAGGTTTGCAAAGGGATTTAATAGCAGTCTATAGAATTTTATCTCAGTATGCATTTTGATGTGGTATGGATTTATGGATTTCCTACATGAAACCTAAAACTTCTCTAAAACTGTGACACTAGAATGTTGTCTAGCTCTTAAATATCAGCTATTTGTCCTAGAGTCATAGCTCTGGATTTATGTTCATATCTCAGGTGTCTTTGTTCTAGAATTATGTTTCTATTATTAATAGGTTTGTATTATTTAAACTGTAGGCAAACACAAATAACTAGAAGCTATGAGCAAATGTGGGCAATAGTTCCAGTTAGCAGAACTCAGAATCATTGCACTGACCTTCAATAGTGTTTTAAAACTAACAGCCTGACAATTGGTTGCTTTGCTTTTCATACCATATTATATGCATATTTATCATAATCATTTATATTACTTGAATTGCATATTGTACCAACTTACTAAGTTTAAGAATATCTGGGAGAAAGCATTGTTATGCCAAAAGTACATTTTAAAAGTATCTTTTTTAAAGATCTTATTTATTTATTTGACAGACAGAGATCACAAGTAGACAGAGAGGCAGGCAGAGAGAGAGAGAGGAGGAAGCAGGCTTCCCGCTGGTCAGAGAGCCCGATGTGGGGCTTGATACCAGGGCCCCAGGATCATGACCTGAGCCGAAGGCAGATGCCGTAACCCACTGAGCCACCCAGGTGCCCCTTAAAAGTATTTTTTAATTATTAGACTTTTCCCTCATGCATGATTATTTAATTTATCCATTTTGCTTCATTCATCTAAGCCTAGCTCTCTGTCCCCGTTAATTATCTAAATAGAGCATAGTGTCCTTTTCTGCCCATTCCCTGCCACTTCTCCTTTTCCTCAATGCAGAGGAGGAAGATTACAGTTATATTTTAGCTATTTGATGCTATTTTTGAGATTAAATGTGGGCCTATAGAACCATGATCAAACTGGAACAGTACATAGTAACTGTCTGATTTGCTGGTCATCTTGACGTTGTCTAAGGCATGAGACTTGTATTTCCTGAGAGGTGCTGCCATATAAGATGATCCACAGCCAAGCAATGTTAAAATATGCGAGTCCCCTCCAACCCCATATGTACTATTTTCTGCAGCTATTATAATCTAACTTAATCGGTATGCATTTCATATCTGAAAACAGGAAGTGGTGGTGGGATAACTAGAAATCCAAAATCAGTCCATCAGATTTATTGATGAATGAGAAAGTAGAGAAATATACATTTACATACTTATTTTATAGCTTTTATTGATGTATCCAGCCATCGTTCATCCATCCACATCCATCCACTCAGCCATTCATGTAATCAATACATATTTTCACATAATAGGTATCACGCCAGACTCTAGACACAGAGGTGAAAAACGTGGTCCCTGTCCTCAAGGAGATGACAGGCTAGAAGCAGACACAAATGAAGCAATGATTTTCAGTGGACTGATTAGAATCAGAACACAGGAATGTATGAAGCGTAATGGGAGCACAGATAAGGGCTGTCAACTTCTGCTTGGGTGCTGAGAGTGAGCAGAGATCATGGAAAGTGTCCCTTGATTTTGAGATGTTTGAGTGAGTCCTGAAGTATGAAGAGGAGTTACCAGCACACTTTCGAAGAGAAGAGAAGAGGTATGTATTTAGGAGGAACTAGAATAGTCAGAGCCTGTAAGTATGAGAGAATATGGTGAGTTAGAGGAATACTGTGTCATCCTGGACAAGAAGACAAGGGCATACTGGGGCAGGAGGAATGTGAGGGGGCTAGAGACCATTCTAGAGAGCAAGTCAGGATCTGATCGTGAAAAGTCTTATAAACGAAGCTAAGAATTTTGGATTGTTTCCAAAAAGGGGAGAGAACCATCAAAGGCTTCCTTTTGGTTTGCCCGGAGTAAATGTCAAAGAGGAGCCATGGCCTGCCTTTGCGGCTGCTTCCTCGTTTTACAGATTTCTGAGCAGATAGCCATCTTGGATGTTCACTTCCCTGGGCTCATTTGCATGTCTGAAATCTAATGAAATGTAGTTAGTTCAGGTAATTCACTCCAGTGATTCTGATGGCACAGCACTGCCGGTGCCCCTCCAGGATCCAGGAAACAAGTCTTGCGATCAAGTTCCATCATTCCCTACATTTTCCTTCTGCCTCTTTGGGCACAGTCTCCCCCCACCCCACCTGGTTTTAGCAACCCCTGATCTGTTCTCTATTGCTATATTTTGCTTTTTGCTAAAACATCATAAATAAAACTGAGCACTAGGTAGACTTTCAATTTGGCTTCTTTGGCTTAGCATAATGCATTTGGCCCACTTCAATATTATTGCATGGATCAGTAGTTCTTTTAAAAATTTTATTTAAATTCGGGTGCTTGTGTGGTTCAGTTGGTTGGGAGACTGCCTTTGGTTTGGGTCATGATCCCAGGGTCCCCGGATAGAGTCCCGCATCAGGCTCCCAGCTTCATGCAGAATCTGCTTCTCCCTCTGACCTTCCCCCCTCTCATGCTCTCTCTCTCACTCATTTCAAATAAATAAATAAAATCTTAAAAAATTTTTATTTTATTTAAATTCAATTAATTAACATATATTGTATTATTAGTTGCAGAGGTAGAGTTTAGGGCTTCATCAGTTGCATACAACACCTACTGCTCATTCCATCACATACCCTCCTTAATGCCCATCACCCAGTAACCCTATCCCTCCACCCTCTTCGCCCCCAGCAACCCTCAGTTTGTTTCCTAGAGTTAAGAGTCTCTTATGGTTTGTCTCCGTCTGATTTCATCTTATTTTATTTAAGTAGTTCCTTTTTATTGCTGAAGAGCATTCCATTAAATCTTTGCATATTCTGTATACATGTTCTTTACCTTTGTGTGTGTGTGTGTGTGTGTGTGTGTGTGTGTGTTTGATAGACTCTATTTTAGTTTTTTTTTAATATTTTATTTCTTTATTTTAGAAAGAGAGAGAGAGAGCAGAGAGGGAGAGAGAGAGGGAGAAGCAGACTCCCTGCTGAGCAGAGTCCCACAAGGCGCTTGAACCCAGGACCTTGAGATCCTGACCTGAGCTGAAGGCAGATGCTTAATGACTAAGCCACCCAGGTGCCCCAACTTTCTGATTTAGAGCAGTTTTAGTTTCACAGCAAAATTGAGAGGAAAGTACAGAGATTTCCCAGATGTCCCCTCACCCTCATTGTCAATATCTCCCACCGGAGTGATACATTTGTTACAACTAATGAGCCTGCACTGATACACTGATAATCACCCAGTCTGTTTACATTAGGGTTCACTTTTGGTGTTGTACATTTTATGAGTCTGGACAAATGTCTAATGACGTGTATGCACCATTACAGTTTCATACAGAGTAGTTTCACTGCCTTAAAAATCCTCTGTGCTTCACCTCTTCAGCCCCCACCCCTCAAGCTCCTGGCAACCGCTGATTTTTCTACTTTCTCCATAGTTTGGCTTTCTATAATATCATATGGTCAGAATCATACAGTATTAGCCTTTTCAGATTGGCTTCTTTCATTTACTAATACGCATTTAAGATTCTTCTACGTTTTTTAGTGGCTTGAGAGCCCAATTCTTTTTAGCACAGAATAATATTCCATTGTCTGGATAGACCATGGTTTCTCTATCCATTCACCTACCAAAGGACATCTTGATTGCTTCTGAGTTTTGGCAATTATGAGTATGAGTAAAATTGTGATAAACATCCATATACAGCTTTTGAGAATGTAAGTGTTCAACTCCTTTGGGTAAATACTAAGGAACTCAATTGCTGGATCATATGGTAAGAGGTGGCTTATTTAAGTTTGTCCCTTGAACCGTACCACTTATCCATAATCTCCCAGGTTTTTAAAAATAAGTAGAAATAATAATAATAATAACAATAATAATAATTATTATTATTATTTTGAGAGAGTGAGAGAAAAAGCATGCAAGTGGGGTGGTGGAGGGGAAGAGGCAAAGTGAGAGAGGGAATCTTAAGCAGGCTCCATGCCCAGCGTAGAGTCTGATATGGGGCTCAGTCTCATGACCCTGACCCTGAGATCTTGACCAGAGTTGAAATCAAGAGTCAGAGGCTTAACTGACTGAGCCACGTGGATGCCCCAAGAAATGATTTTATTGTTGCCTTAGTAACTACAACTACATTCTTCTTCGTCGTTGTTGTTGTTTTTTAAGGGTCTGACAATGCTGTCCTTTTTCTTGATGTACTGGAAAGAAGATGGTTCAAGATACTCCTGTCTGGGAGACAAACATGGCCCGTGGGCCAACTTTGTGTGGGACCATTCTTGGCTTTAAGTCGGTACCACTGTCTGAGGCAGGACACTTAGTAGACAACTCCCTACTAATAACTAGGCAAGTCCTGTTATTCGTTTATTGAGAAGGACTGATACGGTATTAAGATCATGAGTTCGCATAGTACTGGCAGCTTTGCTCTTGAATTCTCATTCTGTAAAGCAAATCAGTGAGACTGACTATAGACTACTTACTTTATTTTCACTTAGCCGTGTATCTGTTTGAGTCTTCAGGGCATAAACACTTTGCCTGCACTATTTTCTGAGTCACACTTTTAAATGAGCTTCTGTTTATCATGCTCCATACATATCTGAACAAAGAATCCTTAGTAAGGCAGATACACTTTTTAAAATTTCAATAATAGATCCATTTTCTTCTTTCTTTTATACCTTACCATATTGTATTTATTCTTTCCACCAGTCTTAACAGATAAATTCCTCTTGGAAAAAGAAATAAATGTCTCTGCTCATTACATCTACCTTATTCTAGTTGAAAGCATTTTACTTGCCAGAAGTCCTCTAGAATGAGTAATAAAGTTCTAAACTTTTTTTCATATTTCATAATAAATAAAATAATTGAAAATATTATAGAGTACTCTTGGAAATTAGTCATACCCAATTCCTTCTTTAAAGGTTTAACAAGGTCCTTTATGGCCTAGTAATTCCATAAGCATGTAGCATACATCATAAACCAGAAACCACAATTATTTAGACATCAGTTTTGGCAGACCTGCTGTTCTGCTTGAAATTCCATTTACATTCTTTTGGGATTATGGTAATGTCTTGCTTTATTTATTATGTATGCTAGTCGTGGACTAGACTCTGAGCAGTGAGCAAGTTGAACTAAGTAAGCAAGATACAAGTTTCCGTGTGTCATAATGCACAAGAGTGAATAATTTTTTGTCTTATGTTAGTGTAAGGGCCTATTCAGCCAGAGCAGCCCCACCCCGGTTGAACTGCCATTTTGCTATAAAGCTTAAACTGACCTTACCCGCCCCAGGGGAACTTATTTAAAAGCAAGTCCCGGAAACCAGTCCCATGGACTAACAAAGTCCAAGTACAAGGGTGGGTCAGGCCAGTAACACAATAAATAAAATAATTTTCTATAGCACCTGAGGGCTCAGGATGTTCAGAATGATATCCAGCATCTTTTATCTTTCCTGGAGCCCTAGAATAGGAAAGAAATTCCTTTTGCAGGGAGAGTAGGTAGGGGTTGCCCTAAGGGGACAAAGCAGCAAAGAGAAGGTGAATTTTACTGAACCTGCTATGTAGCCATCTAAGCCGGATACTCTCTCACATCTGTGAGAGTTTGCATTTGACAATCACAACACACCCTGTGAGTTAACTTTTATGATCCGCATTTTGCAGATAACGAAGCGGCCACTTACTTGCTTAGGGCTGCACATCTCATCACTGCTGAGCTGGGGTTGATTCTCTTGGACTCTAAGGCCACTTGTTTTCACTGTGCACGGTCTTGAGTGCTTGGAGATGGAATATTGCCATTCTAAATCTTTCAGCTTGTGCATAGGTGTCCTTAAGTAGCTTCTTGCTCAAAAGTAAAGAGACTGAGTCTCACACCTGTTTTTTAAGGAGGAGAGTTTAGTTTTTAATAGGACTTAGTGTGAGATACCACTGTATAAAACAGATAAAGCAGACCAGCCCTGCTAGATTTGGGGTGCATTGTTAAGAGCTCACCCCCCCTTCTGATGAATTCCCCTCAGTGAAGCTCCACTGTGATTCAGGAACTTTTTCCTTGCCTAGTGGTGGACATTTTAGAACAGTTACTAAGAAACAAAGTGAATAAAGCCAAGTACTGATAGGAGGGAAACAAAGAGGAAACAGAAAGGGGTAAGTCATGAGACTCAACTCATCCCCACAGGGTGGGAATCTTTAGATATTCATTTAAAAATGGGATGAATAAGGGTGCCTGACTGGCTCAGTTGGAGGAGCATGTGACTCTTGATCTCAGGGTCATGAGTTCAAGCCCCACGTTGGGTGAAGGGATTGCTAAAATAAATAAATTTAAAAAAAAAATGGGATGAATAAAATGGATATCTGTGGGGTTAAAACAATTTAATACAGCACTACCTAATGTTGGGTGGGACAAAGGGACTCCCTACTGCTCTCCCAACGTTAAAGGGCCCCAAACAAGTCTACTCTATTTACCCCTGTTTGGAGAAACTCAGGAAGTTAAAAGGCAGGGATTGCAAGGAGGAAACTTGACCAGCAATACCCCAGGGCAACAGGCCAATTAATCAAGTTAAAGAGTCACCAAAGGGCCTGGGCCCCTTGTTCAACTCCCAGCTGGGAACCCAAAGCCTTTTGCACAAGAGGATCAGGGGAGTGGAGAAGAGAAGTTCCCAGTATTCTCTGATTCAGGAGTCCCACAGACTGTGGTACCAAAACCCACTGGTGAGGCCCTCACTCAGGGTACAATTAGTTTTGAGAGCATGTAAAGTAAGGGTCTGTAAAATGGTGAAAACTAGAATGTTGAACCAGGCTTTATGTGAAGTAACTGTGTCTTATTGCTGATCTTAGGAGGAAATTAACCAGTTTTTTTTTTGTTTTGTTTTGTTTTTAAGATTTTATTTATTTATTTGACAGGCAGAGATCACAAGTAGGTAGAGAGGCAGGCAGAAAGAGTGAGGAGGAAGCAGGCTCCCTGCCCAATGTGGGGCTCAATCCCAGGACCCTGAGACCATGACCTGAGCCGAAGGCAGAGACTTTAACCCACTGAGCCGCCCAGGTGCCCCAATAACCAGTGTTTTACCATGAAGTATGTTTGCTATAGTATTTCTCATAAATGCCCTTAATCAGATTAGGAAAATTTCCTTCTACTATTAGTTTATTGAGTGTTTTTTTTTGTCATAAAAGCGTTCCAGATTTTATCAAATACTTTATTTTTTCCATCTGTTGAGGTAAGCATGGGTTTTTCTTTTTTATTATTATATTATTTATTATTTTATTAATATGGTATATTATGTTAATTGATTTTTTGGATGTAAAACCAATTTTACATTCCTGGAATAAATTCCACTTAGTCATATGTATATTTCTTTTTATTTGTTGCTAGGTTTAATTTGCTATATTTTCTTGAGGATTTCTGTGTCTATACTCAGGTATTGGCTTTTCTATCCTTGTGATACCTTTGTCTGGTTTTGGTGTCTGATTAATACTGACCTCATAGAACGAGTTGGGTAGTGTTCCCTCCTCTCCTTTTTGGAAGTTGTTTGTAAATAATCATTATTAATTCTTTAAATATTTGGTAGAATTCGTCAGTGAAACTATTTATCCTAGGCTTTTTTGGGGGGGGGGGGGGGAGAGGATAGTTTTTGGTTACTGATTGATTCAATCTTTTATCTTGTTATAGATATATTCATACCGCCTGGTTCTCCTCGAGTGAGTTTAGTACTTCGTCTTTCTATGAATTTGTCTAAGTTATCTAATTTCTTGGCAAATAATTGTTCATAATATTCTTTTATAAATCTCTTTATTTCTCTGTGGTCAGTCATAATGTTCCCTCTTTTATTGCTGATCCTAGTAATTTGTCTTCTCTCTCTTCCTTCCTCCCTCCCTCTCTCCCTCCCTTCCTTCTTTCCTTCTTTCTTTCCCTCCTTCCTTCCTTCTTTCCTCCTTCTCTCTCTCTCTCTGTGAGTCTAGGTGAAGATTTGTTAGTTTTGTTGCTCTTTCAAAGGACCAAGTTTGATTTAGTTAATTTCATGTATTGCTTGTATTCCCTTTATTTCATTAATTTCCCCTCTAACCTTACTTTTTCCTTCTTTGTGCTTACTTCTGGCTTAGTTTGCTTCTCTTTTTCCTTTGATGTAAGGTGAAAGTTTAGGTAATTGTTTTGAGATGTTTATTTTATTTTTTTATTATTATTTTTTATTATGTTAGTCACCATACAGTAAGATGCATTTCTCTCTCTCTCTCTTTTTTAAAGATTTTATTTATTTATTTGACAGAGAGAGAGAGAAAGAGAAAGAGATCACAAGTAGGCGGAGAGGCAGGCAGAGAGAGAAGGGAAAGCAGGCTCCCTGCTGAGGAGAGAGCCAGATGCTGGGCTCCATCCCAGAACCCTGGGATCATGACCTGAGCTGAAGGCAGAAGCTTGAACCACTGAGCCACCCAGGTGCCCCTGTTTCTCTTTTTTTAATGCATACATTTACAGCTATAAATTTCCCTCTCAGCACTGCTTTAGTAGCATCCCATAAAATTTGCTATGTTGTGTTTTCATTTTCATTAATCTCAAGTATTTTCTAATTTCCTTTTGATGTCTTCTTTGATCCTGGTTTTATAGAAGTATGTTGTTTAATTTCCACATATTTGTGAGTTTCTCAAATTTCTTTCAGTTACAGATAAATTTCTAATTCCATGCCACTGTGATAAGAGAACATATTTTGTATCATTTCTATCATTTTTAATTTTTAGAGGTTTGTGGCCTAGCAATGGTTTATCCTGAAGAATGTCCCGTATGCATTTGAGAAGAATGTATATTCTGCTATTGTTGAAGTGAAGTGTTTTGTAAATGACTGTTAGTTTATCCTGTTGGTTCATAGTATTATTCATGTCCTCTTTTTTTGTTATTGTTGACCTTCTACATAGTTGTCTTATCCATTATCGAAAGTGGGATATTGAAATCTCCAACTATTGTGCTTATATTGTCTATTTCTCTCTTAATTTCTGTCAGTTTTGTTTTCATGTATTTGGTACTTGGTCATTAGATGCATATGTGTTTGTAATTATTTTATTTTTCTGATGGATTAATCCTTTTATCAGTATAGAATGTCCCTGTTATCCCTATGCATATTTTTAAAAAAGTCTCTTTTGTCCACTCCAGCTTTTTTTTTTACAGTTGCTTTTTGTCTGGGATGTCTTTTCCCATCCCTTTAACTTTAATCTATTTGTAATTAAATCTGAAGTGTGTCTGCTATAGACAGCATAGTTGGTTCTTGTTTGGTTTTCAGTCTAACAATGTGCACTTTGATTCACTTGTTTAATTTATATTTACATTTAATGTGAATACTGATACAGTTGAATTTATGATGCCATTTTACCTTTTGTGTTCTGTTTCTTGTGTACTTTCCTTCATCTTTTACTGACTCCTTTTTTATTAAGTAGATGTTTTCTACTATAATTTTTAAATAAATTTTAAATATTGAATTTTTTTTAAAGATTTTGTTTTTATTTATTTGACAGACAGAGATCACAAGAGGCAGAGAGGCAGGCAGAGAGAGAGAGGAGGAAGCAGGTTCCCTGCTGAGCAGAGAGCCCCATGTGGGGCTCGATCCCAGGACCCTGAGATCATGACCCAAACTGAAGGCAGAGCTTTAACCCACTGGGCCACCCAGGCACCCCTCAATATTGAATTTTTATGGACTTCTTTTTACTATATTTTCCTTCTGCTGATTCTCCTAGTTTTTTTTTTCCTATTTGTACTTATTCATTTCTTGCCGTAAGTTGCTCTTTTTTGTTATGAAATTATTTGTGTAAATTTTTTGACACCTAGGTTAAATATAGATCTTGCTAGGGATTTTTGTTTCTTTCTTCCAATTTTTGGGTTATCACAAATCCAGGGCCACTAGAAAATGAAACCATAGCTTGGGGTTATTTTAGCCAAAATAGTAAACCAAATTTAGACTATAAATGACAGATGGGTTAGCTCATGATTACAAATTCCCCCAAAACAGTTGTTTGCTCCTTTTTTTTTGCTGTCTCAAATGAAATTTTCTTAGAAAACTCTTCTATTAGAGGGTAGAGCAGATTTTATTTTGTTTCACTCTTATTCTGAGAATATGAATTTTGCTTTCCCAGATTTTCTGGGAGGGGATATCTCACATGCTCCCCACATGAATAAACTTTGGGCATCATTTCCTGTCTGTTACAACTCATGAGCCTGAGAAAACCACAGCTAAGATTTTTCTAGATTTGGCAAATGCCCTAAGGTTAAAACCAACTGTTCTCTCTGGATTATTGCCCACATTTATATTTTTGGGTGAAATGATTATTCTCTTAATAGTTGTACTGTACTTTTTTATTTTTTTACATTTTATCAATTATTTTTCATGGAAGAGGCAACTTAAAAATCAAGTCTACTGTGTTACTAGACATGGAATCCCATTTATTTTTTTCACTATTTTTTACTCCTATTCTTTTTTTTTTTTTCTCCACTCTATTTTTTCACTCCTGTTCTTTCATCTGGGACTAGGACAGGTCCTGGAATACAAGCTTCTTTGTGTCTTCAGTAGTAAGCCAGTGCTGGTTTGTGAACTATTTGTTATCAAGATACAGACGGGAATTGAAAGTGAGTATGAGCAACTAGACCTCTACCTTATCTTGTCCCAGACTGGTAATTGCCCCCCACCCCGCCAAAAAAAGAGCATTTATATCATGTCAGTGGATCTGCTGAAGACTGATAGCTCTTCACGGGCCAGAGATGAGTAGCATAACTTCTAAACAAGAAATTTTTTTAGACTTTTGCCAGGACCGCATAGAAACTGATGTGTTATGGACACTCTCTCCAGAAATATGTGCACATAAAGAGAAATAAAAAGTTAATATAAATTATCAGTGTATATATACACTATTCTCTGAAATCTTACAGATCTTGTTTTTTTAATCTTAGCAACAAAGGCAAGGAGATTCTGAGTAATCATTTCATCATTCAGCTTATTTGCCACTCACTTATTTATGAGTGTAAACCAAAGTGGACAAAAGGGGGGACCTCATAAGAGACTATCAAGGGAATAAGTTGAAAGATGTCATTTGTTAGTCGTTCATTCATCCAACCACACCAAAGTGCCTACAGTGTACCAGATCAAGTTCTAGATCTCAGATCATTGCTCCCAAAATTAGAATTGACCATTTTTTTTTCCATTGCCTACCTCCAAGTTCCACTTCTGGAACCTGTACCCTGCTTCCACATTAGAATCCCACACTGACAGTCTAGGTAGGAAGCAGAGCCCACTTTCCTCCATAAGAGAGGAAAACTCACCTTCCCAAACATTCTTTTTTTTTTTTTTTAAGATTTTTATTTATTTAGTTGACAGACAAAGATCACAAGTAGGCAGAGAGGCAGGCAGAGAGAGAGGAGGAAACAGGCTCCCTGCTGAGCTGAGAGCCCGATGCGGGGCTCGATCCCAGGACCCTGAGACCATGACCTGAGCCGAAGGCAGAGGCTTTTTAACCCACTGAGCCACCCAGGTGCCCCCGAAACATTCTTGTATTGAAGAGAGCACGAAGTTCAGTATTCTGGTGGTCCTGAGTCAGAGGCTGGCACGTGGTCAGCAAACCTTACCATAAGCTCCAGTGTCCGCCATCACAGGAGTCAGTGCTGTGGACAATGACGTTTGTGTTCAGCACCAGGGGCTTCTTAGAAATTCGGAACCACATAGGGTGAGATTCTGGATTCTGTTCCCAGCTGTGTAGCCTCAAGCCTGTTCTGTGGTGTTCCCTGAAATAAAACAAGGTGTGTATATGTATGTATGCATGCCTTCCTTCCTCCTTTCTTCCTTTCTTCCTTCCTTCCTTCTTTCCTTCCTTCCTTCCTTCCTTCCTTTCTTTCCCTAAGCCCCCTCCCTCTTTCTTTCTTCTTTCCTTCCTTCCTTCCTTCCTTCCTTCCTTTCTTTCTCATTCTCTCTCTCTCTCTCTCTTTCTTTCAACTCAATTAGAACAACTTGGAATCTGTTGTTCACACCAAGAAGTGAAAAGAGAAATTCATGTAAGATATAGTCTCATCAGGGTTTCAGAGATTTGTTTCTCAGTTTTATTGAGATGCAGTTGACATATAACATTGGATAAGTTTCAGATGTATGCCTGTTTTAAAAAAAAATGTACACCTGTTGATTTGATACACTTATATATTGCAAAACGATCGCCATCCCAAGGTTAACTACACCTGCAAGTTACATAATTACCATTTTTTTTTTGTGGTGAGTACATTTAAGATCCACTCTCTTGGCCACTCAGAGATTTTCTTTATGTTGAGTGGCTAATTTCTTCCTAAGTCTTCCACCTGGCTGTACTCTGATAGAGAAAACAATGTGCATCACTCTCTTGACTTTTTGTTCACAGGAAAAAATAACATTGAAATGTGGACTCAAGTCCCATCACCACTCTGAGGGCTCTGCCAAAATTGCCCCTCAGCGATAGAACTTATGCTCCACAAGGCTGGCAGTGTTTACCTGTTTTGTTTTGTTTTGTTTTTCCACTGAGGTTTCTTACATCAAAGAGAGTCTGTCATTTATCTGCCACACAACAAATATCGGTTGAATGAATAATCAGTATAGAACACCTCCCTGCTCTAGAGATAATATCTTTATTAATGCGACCTTTAGGCCAAATGCTGTTTTGTGGCAGCCACAGCAACCATTCACTCACTTTGCCTTCAAAGTGCTGCTCTCCTTCCCTCTGTTAGGCTCCTCCCTACACACCAACCCTCCTGCACCGCACAGGATTACATTTCTTTCTTCAGAAAAGATGACTCTAGGCTATGGGTCCTATTTTCTAACCAACTGTGAATCTAAATTAAACTCTTTCTTGTAAACCCATGAGTTTGGGCCCCTGGCTAGCTCAGTCGCTTAAGCGTCTACCTTTGGCTCAGGTCATGATTCCAGGATCCTGGGATCAAGCCCCACATCAGGCTCCCTGCTCAGTGGGGAGTCTGCTTCTCCCTCTCTCTTTGCTACTCCCCTGCTTGTGTTTTCTTTCTCTCTCTCTTTGCTGAATACATAAAATCTTAAAAAAAAAAAAAAAAATCCATGAGTTTGCATGAGAGCCAGCACTTGAATAACTGGAGGGAAGGGCAGAGGAAGTGGGCAAGCTGCAGAGAAGGTAGCAACCCAAGAGGAATTCAATTAAGATGAAAACTGTTGGATCCCTCCTCTCTACTAATTCCAGAATCTGATTCTTTAAAAAAAAAAAAAAAAAAAAGGTTGGTAAAAATGGAACAAATAACCCAGGACTCAGCCCTAGAAGGAGGGCAAGACCGGGATGAATGTGAAAATGAGTCTCTTAAAGCTACAAGAGGCCTGTGGGCAGGGGTTCCCTGGGATTGGTAAGAACAATCACAGGCAGAATGACTCCTGCTGTGAGAGATGGGGGGGAAGCCCAGAGGAATTGAGGCCAGAACTCTACACATGAAAAAGAAGAGGCAGAATCCAAAAGAACCCACAGAAGCAAAATATAAAGACACAAAGGAGAGGGGCTGAGGGCTGGACCCAGGCCTGAACACAGGCTGACTGAGCTACATGAACCTCTTGCTGCTCAGGGACCTGGAAACAGGACAAGATCCCCGTGATGTCCTAGTCCTTCTGATCACAGGTCCTAGTGGGACAAGGTTCTACTGGAGGGACAAGGACAAAGGAGCAGAGAAGATGATCCTGCCCAAGAGTGACCGTGGTGAAAGCCCACACAGCCTCGTCCATGGCCTTGTCCATGCTAGGCTCCCTGCAGCCTCTCCTGTCCCCACCGGCAACACAGCACCTCCAACATGCAGATTCTGGAAGGTTCTCAGTGCTTCCCCTTACTTCCTGTCTCAAACTTTACGAATCTTCTTTATTAACCCAACAACCCCATGTGACAAGAAGTAGAAAAAAGAAACTCATATCCAGACCTTTATTTTATTTTATTTTTTAAGGATTTTATTTATTTATTTGAGAGAGAAAATGAGATAGAGCACATGAGAGGGGAAGGTCAGAGGGAGAAGCAGACTCCCCGCTGAGCAGAAAGCCCAAAGCAGGGCTCAGTCCTGGGACTCCAGTGTTAAGACCTGAGCTGAGGGCAGTCACTTAACCAGCTGAGCCACCCAGGCACCCAGTGGATTTTTATTTTAAATAGGGAAGTAGGACATTACTATTTAGTGGGACATGAAGTAAAAACGGGGAGGGAGACAGCATAGCTTTTCTTCTGCTGGAACCGGAAAGTTGATGAGGGAAGAAACATGTAGGTCAATGTGGGGAGGGGGTCCTCGTGGGCAGGGGTGGGCCAATATCCTTAGCTCCTTGCATCATGCTAATAGGAACACAGACATGTCCAGCCAGTGGCAAAAAGAGAAGCCAGGGGATCTGGAAGTCATGTGCTGGGAGTGGGAACAAATCTTGCATCACCAGCCTGACATAAGGCAGCTGTCTCAGGAAAAAGTAATCACGAACGAATTCAAGTTGGTCACACAAGGGTTTTGTTTTTGTTTTTGTTTTAAAGAATTATTTATTTATTTGTCAGAGAGAGAGAGGAAGAGAGAACGTGCTAATGCACCCGAGCAGGGAGAGAAGAGGGAGAAGCAAGCTCCCCGCTGAGCAGAGAGCCCAGCCCAATGCTGGGCTTGATCCCATGACCTGACCTGAAGGCAGATGCTTAAATGACTGAGCTACCCAGGCATCCCGGTCACACAAGTGTTGACATTCTCAGCAGTCCATTATATGCCCAAAATGTCCCACTCAAAGAATCTCCATGACACCATTGTGTTCCCTCTGTCCCAACCCCTCCCATACCCCGGGCCCTCCAGGGTCTCACCTTTAGGAACCCTAGAGACACATCAGAGCCCTAGGCACTGTCACTGCCTGGATTAGAACAATAATGGGATGTAGTCCAACCTCAGAGTGGTAACTAAAGGAGGAACCATGGGGTGGGTGAGCCTCCCCCTGACCATGGGCGTAAGGGTCTCAGGGATCAACCTCCTGACCCAAACTCACTTGCGGCTGAGCATCAACCCCCTTCCTTTTTTCCTGTGGGAAGAAAACGCCATGTGGGAGCTCAGGGAGAAGACTGGACAATGAGAGCCTAGACATCCCCCAGCCCTGGACCAGAGGCTCTTGGCACACTTAGGATCTTAGTTTTGCATGTTTAGGGATCCATCTTGTTCCATGAAGGATGGCCTATGTTACCAGCCGCACAAGTGTCTCAGCCTGTTTTCTCTTCAAAGGATCTCTAATAGTTACCCTACACCCGTCCCATAGCTCTGTTTGTGTTTCCCAGTCCTACCCCGAGTCTTCAGTCACAGAAGAATTTTAGGGCTCTCTGGGACTCCTTTCATTTATACTATCTTTTCACCTTTTACTGAAAACTTGGGGTATTTATGTAAATCTAGTTCTCCTAAAAACTCTCTTCAAAGTCCAGCCTCTGACTTTGAAGTCAAAGTACTGCCTGATTCCAAAGCTACGACCTCATTTTAATTTTGTTTGCAACAGCTCCCCATTCCCAGACACCAAATCCTGTAATCGTTACCTACTACTGTGTAACAAATTATTTTTAAAAAAGAAGACAACTTGAAACAGTGAACATTTATTGTCTCAATCCATTTCTGAGGGTCTGGATTCTAAGAACAGTCTAGCTGGGTATTTCTGGCTAGAGGTTTCTCATTGGGTTACTATCAACAGGTTGGCTGGAATTGCAATGATGAGGGGGCTTGACCAGGGCAAACGGATATGTGCTCAAGCTCACACATGGGGCTGTTGGCTGAAAGCTTTGGTTCCTTGCTGGCCTCTTAGCTGGAAGCCCTGGCCTTTGACTACATCTTTATGACATGGAGCGTGGCTTCTTTGAAAACACAGGAGCAAAAAGGAGAGAGCAAAAGACCACAGACCCTTTTATGACCCAATCTCTAAAGTCACGCAACATGGCGTCCACTTTATTCATTAGAAATGAGTCACAGAGTACAGTCCGACCCAAGAGGAAAGGAAGTAGTTGGACCCCTGGAGAGGAGGGAAATTAGAGTTTGCAAACATTTTCAAACTACCACACCCTATACGTAAGGTATTATTATCTCCTGCTGCTTTCCAGATATTTTCCCCCTATTTTTGGTTTCCATCAGTTGAAGAGAGATGTGCCTGGGTGGTCTTCTTGGTGGTCTCTTTTGGTGTATTGAGCATCTTGAATCTGTGTGTTAAAGTTGGGGCCCTCTAAATGTGATTTCTTCAAACTTTTTTTCTGCTCTTTTCCTTCCTCCTTATTTTTGAACTCTGAATGATTATCTATTGCCTATTAGTGCCTTTTATGTATTCTTCCATGGGTTTCTAAGGATTTATTCATTTTTCAATCCCTTTTTCTCTGTGTGTGTGTGTGTGTGTGTGTGTGTGTGTGTGTGTGTGTTTGTTTTTTGTTTTGGATTGGGTAATTTCTATGGACTTCTATTCAACCTCACTGCTTTCTCAAGATCTTCTTTTGCGCTCGTCCACTGAATTTTTATTTCAGTTTGAGGATTTTTATTTGGCCCTTTTTATACTTTTCATTTCTTCATTCAGATTTCCTGCCTGTTCACTCTTTAATACCAAGATTTCCTTTAATTCCTTCAACATGTTTTCATTCAATTCTTTGAATTTCTTAGATCCACGTGGGAATCTTTGAATGCTGAATCCAATATTGGGACATGCTGGGAATACTTTTTTTTTTTTTTTCTGGGAATACATTTATTTTGACTTTCTCATTATGGTCATATATTTCTCTTTCTTTGCATGTCTGATAATATTTAATTTAAAAGTGGGCATCAGAGATATGTTTTAGCAAATCTGGAACCTATTTTATTTCTCTGAGGATTCCCTTTATTTTTTTTCCTAGAAAGTGGTCGACCTGCCTGGACCACACTGTGAAATGGGAACCCCTGCCATGTGCGACGGTTGGTGGGTCAACTCCATTTTCGAGTATCCAGTTGCTGCGTTTTTATCCCGAATCTTGAGCAAGGATCTATCCCTGCATCTGTAATTTAGTGGCCATCCAAGGATTTTGACAGTTTCTACTCCCATTTTGGCCTCACTGCCTCTGTGGTTGCCTTGTTCTTGGCCCTCACTGTCTCTGTGGTCACCTTATTCTTGGTATTTCCCCTAAATTTCCAGATGGACCCCGACCACATGTTCTGACCTTAGAAACCTCAAAACAGTAAGGTTTTTGCTTTCTGCTGCCTAAGCTTTGTGGTAACTGAAGAATTCATCAGTCGAAGTGTGGACTTGCAGAATTCACCAGGATCTGTCTGGTTCTTACTGCGTTTTCAGCAGTTTCTCTTGAGGGTCCCACAACCACACGCACAGTTCAGCATCAACCAGAGATTTTGTTGCAGCCTGTATTTGGGATCTCAATACTTCTGCAGCTCTCTCGCTTTCATATTTTTCCCTCTAAACTTCCAATTACTCTGCACCATGAATGGCATCACCTGCCTTCTTGAGCCATGGGGGCTGTGGTTATCAATAGTCAAAGAGAAGGAGAGAGTGAGACAAGAAAAGAGAGCAAAAGAGTTAGGAGAACATGCCCATAGGTAAGAAGGTGACAACTTGCAGCTCCTACCCATTTTGTTCAAGATTCAAGTAATTCAAGATCAAAGAGCTTCTCGTGTTTTGACCTGCCTGTATTTCTTTTTCAGTGACTTCAATATTTGAATATTTGTGTCCAGTTTTCATAATTGTCTTCTGTGGGAAGATTTGCTCTGCCTCTTCGTACGGCCATTATCAGAAGGCCCACCTTGCAAGAGGGTTTTGGGGAGAGAAGGCCCTAGGCCATCTTTTGATTTCCAGAGACTAAAATAGATCTAGGTAGGCACTATTCAGTTTTCTCAAATGGAAATAAGATGAGGCCTGGGGTCTGGGCACACAAACTCCCTCCGAGGAATCCCTGACTTCATGCCATCAACAGTGACAAAGGACACCCCCATGTCATTGCTTCTCTAGTGTTGGAGACCACAAATTACATACCTGAGAATGTTCACACATTTTCTGAATGAATTCACCAAAAATGCAGCTAAATCTGAACAGCGGCCATAGAAGTAGTTCAGTTAAATCTGAAGCAGGTTCTGCCTTTGTCCTCCATCCTCTTTAGGACTGTGAAGTTAACGGGCATCTCTCATCAAACTGATGGCTGTTTGTAGCCTTTGTCAGTGACAGGCCCCTGCTATTTTGTGGGATCTGTCTTATACTCTACATCCGAGGAATGTAAGCCCCTTGAGACATAACTGCATTGGTGTAATCAGATCCTAGCAAATAACAATGACCAAGCCCAAGGAAAAGTTACGACGTCTCATCCCACTTGGGGTCTTCTCTGAACCAAAGTCGCAAAAGGTACAAAAGCTCCCACATGAAATGGAAATGGCACGTCTACCTGAAGGCCAAGCCTAGATGCAGAGGCCTTAGCAATCTGCACCAAGGAATGATGGGCAGCCCATGTGCCCATCACTGCTTTCCCAAATCCCTGGCCACCGAGGGATGTGACAACAGACATGCCACCTGAGAAAGAAGCCCGTTCCATTGTGGCACCTCCAGAGGAATGCTGCAGCTGTCCACGGTTGGAAGGTGAGGGCTGACAGCCCATGGCGTTGGAGACTCTGTGCAGCTACCTGACTGGCCACGGAGCACACAAGCTGACATGGACTGACACACATAGACTTGTGGGCCTTCACTGATGGAGCCGCTGAACAGTCAGGCCCCTGGGTTCCTGAATACTGAATTTTGCATATCACATAGCAAACACTTTTATAGATGCAGGTTAAACTCCAGACACAAATTCAAACTTCATGTTTGATCTTTCATGCCCATGAGAATGGATTTCTGTGTTTCTATATTTAGAGGCTAAATTATTGGATGAACATTAAAGAGTTGTATCTTTCTATTAAACTGACATTGTCCTTATTATGTGGCCAGTAATGTATTATAATATGTCATAATTCTTCTTGCCTTGAGTGTACCTTCTCAGACAGTAAGAGAGTGTCTCCAGCTCTTTTCTGGTTCACTTTTCATGGTATCTTTTTAACCCCCCTTCTTTTCAACCTACTGCATCCGAGTATTTAAAATGTATCTTTTAAAGAGCTTGTACTGTTTTTTTTTTCTTTATCTAGCCAGACCATCTTTGTCATTAAACTGGTATATTTAGCTTACGTACTCTCTTTTTTATTTACATAGAGGAAAAAATTAATCTTCATGATATACTCAATGGGTTTTTGCAAATCCTAGAGTGTATGTCCATTACCATAGTCATCACATGGCAGAGTTCCATCTCCCATAAATTTCATCATGTTATACCCCAACTTGGCAATGATCTGTTCTCCATCCTTCTCGTTTATCTTTTCTAAAATGTCATGGAAGTAGAGTTCTGCAAAGTGTCACCCTTTGAGTCTGGCTACTTCCACTTAGCAACATGTTGAATGAATCTCAAATGAGATTCATTCATGTTGTTGTGACCATCAGTATTTCATTCCTTTCACTGCTGAGTAATAGCTGTAACACAGTTTGCTTGTCCATTCACCTGTTGAAGGACAAGTGGGACCACTTGTCCTGGACCACTCCCAGTTGCTGATGATAACTAATACAGCTATAAGAACAACAACTTACGTGAATCTGAGTGTTCAGTTCTCTTAGATCAGTGAGAGTGGGGTTGCTAGGTTATAGTGTGAGTACACGTTTAAATCTATGTGACCCTGCCAAACTGTTTTCCGAAGTGGTTGTATCATTTTACACTCACACCAACATACACGAGAGTTCCAGTTGCTACATGTATTGCCAGCATTTGGCACTGTTGGCTTTGGGGGGTGTTTTGTTTTGTTTTAGATACTGTACTAGGTGTGTAAAAGGATCACACCATGGTTTTAATTTGCACTTCCCTTATAGCTAATGACACTGAGTATTTTGGGTATGATGTGTTGCCTCCCACATATTTTTTTGGTGATGTTTTTACCTCTTTGGTGAAGCGTCTATTCAGGTCTTTTGCCCATTTTAATTTTTATTTAATGAAATTAATTAATTAATTAAGTTCTGTTTAATTAGTTAATTAATTTAAAGGTTATTTGTTTGTCAGAGAGAGCACATGAGTGGGGAGGAGGGGCAGAGGGAGAAGCAGGCTCTTCCCTGAGCAAAGAGCCTGATGTGAGACTTGATCCCAGGACGCTGGGATCAAGACTTGAGCTGAAGGCAGATGCTTAACCCACTGAGCCACCCAAGCATCCCTAGCCCATTTTAAAAATTGTTTTTCTTACTGTTCAATTTTGAGAATTTTATATATCTTCTGGGAAAAAGTCCTTATCAAAATGTGATTTACATGTATTTCCTTTCAGTTTCTTGCTTGCCTTTTCATTGTCCTTATAGCACCTTACACAGAGCAAGTGTATAGTTTTGTTAAAGTCAAATAAATCATTTTGTTCTTACATAGTTAGTACTTTTTGTAGTGCATATAAGAACTTTGTCTAATCAAAGATCTTAAATACTTTCTTCTATACCTAATTTCTGGCAGTTTCATAGTTGCACATTTTACATTTAAGTCTACATTCATTTTGAATTAATTTTTATACAAAGTGTGAGGTATGGGTAGATTTTCCCTTGTTTGCAAATAACAAATCATTCCAGCACCATTCGTTGAAAAAAATGATCCTTTCTTCATTGAGTTGTCTTTAAATTTTGACAAATATCCATTTATTGTATTTGTGTGTGTCTATTTCTGCTTTCATCCTCATTATTCCCTTTCATCTTGCTTTGAGTGTACTTTGTTCTTTTTCTAGATTCCTAAGATGGAAGTTTTTAGACTACTGATTTGATAACTTTCTCTTTTAAAAAAGTGTTTAATGCTATGAATTTTTCTCTAAACACTCCTTTAGCTATATCCCCCAAATTTGCATATGTTTAAGTTGGTCCTAATTAAAAAATTCTTGAGGCATCTGGGTGGCTCATTCAGTTAAGCATCTGCTTTCGGCTCAGGTCATGATCTCAGGGTTCTGAGATGGAGCCCCACATCAGGCTCCCTGCTCAGTAGGGAGTCTGCTTCTGCCCTCCCCCTGACTCATGCACACACTCCCTCTCTCTCAAATAAATAAATAAGATCATTAAAAAGAGATTCTTTTGAAACTTCCTCTTTGACCCAGGGATTATTTACAAGTGTGTATAAAATTTCTCAATACATGGAATCTTTGGGAAATATTTCAGTTTTCATTTTCTAATTGGATCTTACATTGGTCACAGAATATATGTTGTAGGATTTCTATTTTTTTAATCCTTTAAAGTTTGTTTTATAGCTCAGCATATGGTCCTCTTGGTTAATGTCCCAGATACACTTAAAAAGAACTACACTCTGTTGTTGTTGAATGTTCTTAATGTCATTTTAAGTTTTCCCTTTTCATCCCTGATAATATTCATTTTTTCAAAGTCTACTGTGTCTAACAGTATACAAGTTTGCTAGGGCTACTGTAATAAAGTACCACAGCTCTGGAGGATAGAAGTCCAAAGTCAAGGTGTGGGCCAGGGTTGGTTCCTTCTAAGGGCTGTAAGGGAAGGATCTGGTCCAGGATCTCTCGTTGGCTTGTAGATACCCACCTTCTCCTTCTGTCTCTCCACATCACCTTTCTCTTTACGTGTCTCTGTGTAACTTTTCCCTTTTTACAAGGACCCCAGTCATACTGGAGTAGGCCCTACCACAATGACCTCACTTTGCCATGATTACCTCCATAAAGAACTAATCTTTAAATCAGATCACATTCTAAGGTACTTAGGAGTAGGATGTCAACATATGAATATGGGGGACTTGATTCACCCACAACAGATAGTAGTACAGGTACTCCATTTTTCTTTTAGGTAGGATTTACATGGCATATCTTTTTTCCATTCTTTTAACCTATGTGTGATATTTAAAACAGGTTTTTATGTAGACAGCATATAGCTTGTCTTTTAATTGCCACATTTAGATCACTTATATTTAGTATAATTATTGATACAGTTGGATCAAAATCTACCATATGGCTAGGTGTTTTCTATTCCATCTTTTTTTTTTTTTTTTTTTTTTTTTTTTCTCGGTTTTTTTTAATTTTTTTTTGGTTTTTTTTTTTTTTCTTTAATTGACTTATTATGTATTTATAATTATCCTTATAATTCTTTATTGTATACCCTAAGGTTTACTAATATATCAATAACTAATTAGAGTCCACCTTCAAATACTGTTATAGTGCTTCCTGAATAGTGTTACCTTATAATAATGTATTCTCAAGTCCTCCCATCCTTGGCTTTTGGCATACATTTTATTTTTACACATGCTATATGTAATTATATATATATGTATATACATATACATATATATATGTAACAACACATTGCTACTATTTTTGGCTTTGGATTGTTATCTTTTAGAGAAAGTAAAAATGCAAAAAAAAGATATTTTATTTTACATTTATTTATTGCTGCACTCTTCATGTCTTTATATAGATCCAAGTTTCTCTACACTCTCATATTTCTTTAGCTTAAAGAATTTCCTTCTACATTTTTTATTGTATAGATCCGCTGACTCTGAATTCTGTTTCTCTGAGAAAGCCTTTATTTCACCCTCATTTTGAAGGTATATTTGCTGGCTTTAGAATTCTGAGTTGATGTTTTTCTTCTTTGAACACTTCAGAAACTGTGACTCTTTTGTCTTCTAGCTTGCTTGGTTTCTGACGAGAAGTTTGATGAGATTCATTTTTCTGGCAAGTTGTGCTGGTTGCTGACATGAGGCCTCCGGTTCTCACCCTATAAATCTCCTTCTAAGGTTGCTTGAGTGTCTTCATGCTATGGCTGCTGACAGCCCCCAGAGCAAGTGATTTAAGAGAGACAGAGCAAGGAGGAAGCTACAGTGTGTCTTCCATGACCTACTCACAGAAGACACAACCATCATCTCTGTCACATTCTATTTGTTAGAAGAAAGTCACTAAGAGAAGCCCATGCTTAATGGGAGGGAATTAGGCTTGGCCTTTTGAGAGGAAGAGAATCAGAGCATCTGTACAATTATTGAAAAACTGCTACAGGGTTTAAAGACCCTCACTCTGGGGGTACCTGGGTGGCTCAGTTAAGTGACCAACTCTTAGTTTCAGCTTAGGTCATGATCTCAGGATTATGAGATTGAACCCAGAGTCAGGCTCTGCACTCATCGTGGAGCCAGCTTGAAATTTTCTCCCTCCTCCCTCTGTCCTTCCCCCTGCTCTCTCTCTCTTTAAAATAAAATAAATAAATACAATCTTTAAAGAGCCTCACTCTGTAGGGGCTTGTGAAGTGAATTCCTCACCCTTGCCCATACCTGTGAAGGTGCTAATATGATTTGAATGCCTCAGTCAACACACTGTTCTTACCAGCAGCCCTTTTCATGTGTGGACACAGTTACTGGGGCTCATAACTATCTTTTCTTGTCTGAGAAGAGGAAAACACCTTCTAAAGTTGAGTTTACATATATATATATATATATATATATATATATATATATATATATATATACACATACTCCTGAAGGATAAAAGATAATATGTGAACAGTAAATTTATAAAGTCAATAAAATAAAATATCATATAATGTCCTTGTAAACTTAGGGCCAGGTAAACGTTCTTTTGAAAAGACCCCCAAAGTACAAGCCATGTAGGTTTGACTACACCAAAATTAAGGATTTGGGTTAGATAAAAGACTTCCTAGTTAAAAAATAACAGGGGAGGGGCGCCCGGGTGGCTCAGTGGGTTAAAGCCGCTGCCTTCCGCTTGGGTCATGATCCCAGGATCCTGGATCGAGCCCCGCATCTGGCTCTCTGCTCAGCAGAGAACCTGCTCACCACCCCCTCGCCCACCTCTCTCTGCCTGCCTCTCTGCCTGCTTGTGATCTCTGTCTGTCAAATAAATAAATAAAATCTTTAAATAAAAAAAAAATAACAGGGGATAGATTGGGAGTAGATATTTACAATGTTAAAAAAGGATAAAATTTCTTGCAAATCAAAAGAAAAACACGAGAAACCCAATTCTTAAAATAGCAACAGAAGTAACAGTTCAGAGAATGGAAAGCTCTGTAGCTATTACGCACAGAAGAGGTGCTTGGCCACACGAGTGAGCAGAGAAGACCACCGGAGTAAAGTGAGTCTGATGCAACCTTACAGACATAACGTGGGCAAAACCCAGTGTGTTGGAAGATACCAAATTTGGAGGGGGTGGGGGATGGCGACTCAAGGGAAGTCGGGGCTCCGCCTCGCCCCGGTCACGTGCTCCCCGGAGCAGGAGGGATCGCGGCAGGCGGTGCGCGCCCCTCCACCCACGCGTGGGCCTCCGCCGTGTCTCCTGCCCTCGGAGTCGGAGACTCGCCGCGACCGCCACCTAGAGTCACTGCCTCGTCCTCTGGACTCGGAGGGGAAAATACTCTTCTTGAGACCTTGCTGCCTGGAGAGTACCCCTGCTCTCGTCGGGAATATGAGTGGCCGCGCCCGCGTGAGGGCCAGAGGCCTGGCCCGCAGCCCCAGCGCCGCGGAAGCCGGTCGCACCTGTGCCCCGCCGTCACGGTCACGGTCGCCATCACCATCGGTGTGTAGGACTCGTGGCCGACAGGGCCTCGCGCTCTCCTCCTCGGTGGCCTTCATGCACACCGCCTTCCTCTCCTTTTACCTCCACAACTCTGCAGGGTATCTTCTTCCCGCTGGACTTCGGGTCTTTCCAGAGTTTCTCATATTTTTCCCTTCCCGGGGGGTGGGGTGCTTATCCCGGTAAGATAGTCATGTAGATGTTTTTGGCCGGTGAAGAGTACTGGAGATTGGAGGCAAGTGCCTCATTCCTTCTGCTTTCTGAGAGTTTAATTACTTAACTCAGTTTTAAGTCTCTTGGTAAAAACTGTTGTACCACTGTAGGGCATATGAGCTAGTATGATTTGTCTTTCTAATTCCTACGCCTGCGTAAGTAATCTCAGACACAGATGTGGTTTAGATTCAGTCGCTGCTTCTTGACCAACCAGCGTGGGTAGGGTTCTTGGTTACATTTAGGCAAGATTAGATTAAATTGGCCGGCGAATCAGCAACTTTTGAGGGATATTACCCCGACCTATCAGTATTTGGAGCAGTCTTTTAGACCAGAAGTTCTCAAGTGTGCTCGTTGTGCCTTTACTTTCATGTCATTGTTTTCCCCTGACTTCATGCATTTCTTAGCTCGCCAACATATACTTCTTGAGTGAACAGAAGTAGTTACTGTGAAAAGAGGAAATATCAGTGGTTCCCTTGGCCTATTTCATAAACAAATTTGGAGCCCATTTATTCAAAAGAGTCATCACCTGACCTGGTGACCCAGGTCCTCTGGGCTCAAATTGTTTTCTTGCTTTAAATGTGTTTACATCGGAGGCCTCCCGCCTGGAGGCAGTGGAAGCATGAGGTCCGTGTTCATCTCTGCCACCTTCCCTCTGATGAGCTCCCTGGGCATGAGAATCACAGCTCTGCCTCCTTATACCTTCTATCTGGCTCACAGTCAAAACTAAAGTTTGATAAATGGGAAAAACTATAGCTTGTCCTTATCCTTTTTTTCTAGAATGAACAGTCTCTTCTCATCATCTCTAGCATTTTAGGGCCATTAGTTTACATTAGCTGACATTCGTTAACATTAGTTATTGAAGACTTAGGACATGATATGCTTCTTATTTTGTGATAACTTTTTGGTTTATGACTTAACATCTTAAATCTAACCAAGCTTTTCTCCACCCCACCCCCCATTTTAGCCTACATCTGTTGATACTGGCAACAATGAAGCATCTTCTACCAGTAGCTTCGTGGGAACAAGCAGGATGTCCCAGAGTTGTAAGTGCAGCTTGATCTGCCCTCCCCTGCATCCCATCCCATCCCATCCCATCCCATCCCATCTGAATGGAACCGGAATGATTGCTAGGCTTTACAGCAGCCCACTCACTTCTCTGGCATCCCATTTACCTCTTCTCAGAGGACCCCCTGTGTGTGTTTGGTTTCTTTGGGACCCCAAAACACAGTCTACCACTGAATTTCCTGATACTTCTTGGCATTTGGGCATCCACAGGTGCCAAGAATCCAGTTTTCTGGTTTTTTCTGTTCATTGAATAATTCTGAATAATGTTCAGAAGTTCTTTATCACATAGAAGTGTCTGTGCCTACCACCTACCACTCCAGCTACTATGCTCTCCTCTTTTTTCCCACCATTTGATGGTAGCTGTCTTCACTGCAAATCCAGACTGGGACTCAGGGTACTTGTCCACTGGCTACTGCAAGTTGCCACTATTCTGGTGTGGGTTGGCATGCCCCGTACCCTGGTTTGCTAGGGCTCTCATGACAAAGTGCTGTAGACTTGGGGGCTTAAATGATAGAAGTGTGGTGTTTCATAATTCTAAAGGCTGGAAGTCCAAGATCAAGGTGTCCACAGAGTTGGTTTCTTCTGAGGCCTCTCTCCAGGGCTCGTAGAGGGCTGTCTTCTCCCTGTGTCTTCACACGGTCTTCCCTCTGTATTTGTCTGTGACTTTATCTCTTCTTATAAGGACACAGTCATGTTGCATTAGGGCTCATGCTAATGACATTATTTTAGCTTAATTACCTTACTAAATACTCTGTCTCAAATACAGTCACATTCTGAGATACGAGGGTTTAGATCTTCAACACGTAAATTTGGGGGACACATAATTCACCCAGTAGCCATGGCTGAAACCTGTTAGCTGTCTCCCTTGCTCGGACTATGAAGTTAAGTGATGTTAGTTCTAAGCACTTAGGGTCTCCCAGACCCTGTGGATCATCAGTCTCTCCACCATCATCTGCTTGGCTGTCTATTCTCCACCAGGGATTTTCTAGCTCGTGCAAGTAGCCTCTGTGCTCTGAGCTCGAGGAAGTGCACTTGGTCACACAGAACACCTGCCCTGGGGGGCATCAGGTCATGCCATCCACTGCCCAGCTGCTCTTGGGACTTCCTTTCCACTCCTGATGCACATTCTTGTGACTGGCAAGGCTCAGACATAGAATTTTTTATTTGATTATTTTTAAAAATCGTGGCAAAATATACAGAATGTAAAATTTTGCATTTCAGCCATTTTCAGTTGCATACTCCTTTGGCATTAAGGACACTCACATCATTGTGCAGCCATCACCACCATCATCTCTAGGACTTTTTTTTTTTTTAAGATTTTATTTATTTATTTGGCAGAGAGAGATCACAAGTAGGCAGAGAGGCAGGCAGAGAGAGAGGGGGAAGCAGGCTCCCTGCTGAGCAGAGAGCCCGATGCGGGACTCGATCCCAGGATCCTGAAATCACGACCTGAGCCAAAGGCAGCGGCTTAACCCACTGAGCCACCCAGGTGCCCCTCTAGGACTTTTTTATCTTACAAAACTGAAACCTGGTACTCATTAAAAATTAACTCCCCATTCTGTCCTCCCTCGAACCCCTGGCAGCTACCATCTCTCTCTCTCTCTCTCTTTTTTTAAGATTTTATTTGTTTATTTGAGAAAGAGCCAGCTAGAGAGAGCACGAGCAGTGGGAGGGGCAGAGGGATAGGGAGAAGCAGGCTCTCCACTGAGCAGGGAGCCCAATGTGGGGCTCGGTCCCAGGATCCTGGGATCATGACCTGAGCCGGAAGCAGACGCTTAATAACTGAGCCACCAGGCACCCTCTGGTAACTACCATCTTATGGCAGATTGATTTTTTATAAACCACCTAACATTTTGAAATCAAGAGCAGTGAGTGATATGAATAATCTAGTAAGAATAATTTTTAAACATTTTAAAGATTTTATTTATTTATTTGACAGATAGAGATCGCAAGTAGGCAGAGAGGCAGGCAAAGAGAGAGGAGGAAGCAGACTCCCTGCTGAGCAGAGAGCCCGATGTGGGGCTCGATCCCAGAACCCTGGGATCATGACCTGAGCCGAAGGCAGAGGCTTTAACCCACTGAACCACCCAGGCGCCCCAATTTTTAAAACATTTTAAGAAATTAAATAAATGTGATTTTCCTGGGCAACTCAGACTCCACAAAAAGGGTATGAGCAGTGGTTTTGAGCCAGGGATAGTGTCATTTGAGGGGGTTGCAGTGGCTGTATCAAAGGGTAGTCAGAGTCCTAGAGATTGGTCATACTATTACTTCAGAGTAATACTACTACTACGATTGCTTTGTAGTAATACTCTGTACTTTCCTATTTTCACATTATCTTCCTTTCACATTATGCCACGTCATACCCCAACAAACAACATCTCTGTACTTGTTTAAAGAGAAAATGTTCATTTGGGAACAGATTTTCCTTTCATATTTGCCAGAACCTAACAGTAAGTAACATGCCCTAAGGTGAAATGCTGGCTTTCATTTTTGAAGAAATGAACTAGCATAAAAACTGACAGCAGTGTTCTCGGAGTTCTTTTCTCATGACTGAGAGACGTAACATATTCAGCCCCAATCTGTAAAGAAGTTGGTGTGGACAGTCTTTGTCTGTGAGTGTTCAGAGGGTTATGCAAGAGCTGAAGGAGAGACAGCTGCCCTCCACACCTGTGTGTGCAGGAGGGCATAGGGGATGGGCCTTTTTCTCCTTAACAAAGAGGAGAATCAGACTAGACCTAAACATTATGAGGTAGAATTAACTTGTGGTATGTTCTTTCTAACAACACATATGACGCTTACTTTACGGTTTTCAGGTTTTAGGCTGAAGACTTCTACATAGTCACGATTATTTTCAGCAGTGTGGGTTGGTTTTCATTAAAGCCACAAAAGTCTGAGCTTCGGTTAGAGACTCAGTTTTGACATAGTAGTTGTAAACAGCATCACTAGAATGAAACATGAGATGTCATGGCATTCTCTTCACATTTTAGGTCAAGACGTTGTATCTTCCGGTGATACTGGATGTACTTTCACTGAAAGAGGTGGGAAAATCAGACAGGACTTCAAGGATCTGAGTGTCTGTACCAGAGAGAAATTGGCCCATGTGAGAGATTGCAAAAGAGGTATGGAGTAATCGTGTTACTTACTTTTTAAATGTTACCAAATCATGCCTAAGGAATTTTAATTTCTAGATCTAAAATAAGCAAGTTTATATATTGACTTAAAAGACATTTATTGAGTGTCTGTTATATTTAAAACATTATTTAGACATTAGTTGTTTTAGCCTTAATTCTTTCCTTTATTAATAGAAGTAAGAATATTTCTTCTAAACATGTCACTTTTTGAAAAGATTTTCTCCTTACACTTGGGGTAGGGGTTGAAGGATAGGCTCTGTTTCTTTTCCAACAGTTTTCTATGGGAAACAATAACGTCTCTGGACTTCAGTTGTAAAAAGAAAGATCTAGTCAGTTTTTGGAATTTTTAACCATTTTTCAAAGTCATCCCTGAAATTACACCCAGAATTATGGGCCTATGCATCTTCAGGAAGTTAGGTGTTTTCATTAGATTCTTGAAAGGCTTTGTGACACCCTCCCAAAAGTTGGGAAAGACTCCCTGATGCAGATCAGTTTTCTTCAAGCTTTTTACAACCATGCAAAAAATTAAGGAGTAGATACATTGTTACCTAGCATACACACACTACCACAAAAAATGGGAGCCAAGTTTCATGAAAGAATGTTTGCCCTTACTATATACAAGGCACTCTGGTCAATTCTGTTGCATTCTAGTCATTTCATAAAATGTGTTGGGTCATGTCATATGTTGTCATAACTTGAGCTCTAATGGGTCATAATTACAGTGTACAAACACTGGTGTAGGTAATATCCAAGGGTCTTGCCAGATCTGACATTCTAGGATGACTCCTCTTTGTCCCAGGATATAGGAGAACAAAAGAAAGCTTTTCTTTAATTAAAATAGCACAAGAATCACTTGCTCCTAACAGATATCTACAGTACATAGAAACTGAGGAAATACCAACGCACACATGGTGCTCTTTTTCTTTACCACCTTGGGGGCTCATGTTTCCACTTCCTTCATGAAAGGAAGCAAAATAGTGCACATCTAATAGAATTCCTTTCCATAAGACAAACACTGGATGATTCCCTACAAGGAGAAATCCGAAGTACCTCCCTTGTGCCCTCCTAGATTCCGTCCTAGAGGGAGCTGATGCCATCTTGAGCACTGAACAACAACTATAATGAGGCCATCTCTGAATTTGTCTGATACACTTTGAAGAGTTGAATAAAAAATTCTGTAGGGGCTGGAATTTCTGGAAGCTTACCCATGTCTGCAGAAAAGAAGCCCAGAGGCCTTGTCTGTTTTCATGCATAAAAGATATGTAATTTCTTTCCTTCCCCCGTTCTCCCCTCAATCTCTGAGGGCCTTCTGCTTTTCCCCGATTGAACTATTTCAGAATTGTCAGAAGGATGGGTAACTTTTGATTGTCTCGATTTCCAAGGGGTTGGGGGTTGTGCTTATGGTAAGAACTGGACAGTGTCTTTATAATGTAAGAGCAGCATCATTTCAGAGCAGCATCTGAAAATACTGCTCGAGCCAATTTGCGTTGCACAGATGCAGAGCTGGAAGGCAGGCTCTGGAAGAAATCCTATGACAAGAATGTCAGTATCTTCTCTTAGGTTCTTACGAGGCCTGCTTTACACATGATCACACGATCAATCTTAAATGGTATGATTAATATTATCAAGGTGTGATTTTATTTTGGTGAAAAAAAAAGTTTTTTCTTTCTCTTCTCAGGTTCCAGTGGAGTACCTGTAAAACTGGTCGCAAATCTCTTTAGTTTAGATCTGCCCCTGGACTGGCAGCTCTACCAGTATCATGTGGCCTATGTTCCAGATATAGAATCTAGAAGGCTGAGAATCGCTTTGCTTTACAGTCATAAGGCACTTTCCAACAAAGCAAAAGCATTTGATGGCGCCATCCTTTTCCTTTCACAAAAGCTGGAAGCAAAGGTACAGTATGGTTACTTTTTACACCTACACACATGTATATACTTACACTCACCCGAGTATAGTTAAGAGGTTAGTCAATTGTCATTACGGTTGGAATGAGTGTCTCACTCCTTTACTCTGTCCTGAGATGCCTGAGAGCAAAAAGACTTCCTAATTAAGATCTCATCAGTAATTGCTTTCTTAATTAAGAAGCTGATGATGTGGCATTTAAAAAATAAGAGCTGTATTACAAACACTGCCTTTTTAACTACTGCGATTTTTTTTTTTTTTTTTGCAAAGTGTCCTTGAAATAGGCCTCCTTTTTAAACTTTTCCCCAAATAGGCAAGACTTCAACAAACACCATTTAGCCTATGGCTTCAGAGCCTTAAATTTGTTCTTTTGCTCCTGCACAGTTGTACCTGTGTGCCTAAATAACTTTATATCAATCTCTAATTTGAAAGCTGTCATTTCTTTCATCATATGAAGTATGAGCTATTGATATCAATTCTAAGGATTTTTTTAATGGTGTGATCACTGGATATGGCGGTCGCATGATTCATATTCCTTTATCCATGTTTTTGTACATTCAGCATTTTCAGTCCTAAAATATACTGTTTTTGATGCTTTTATCATATATGTTCTAAGGCAGTTTTAAATTACTACAAAGAAAAAAGAATCAGTGTCTTTATAAAAAATTAAAGTAGAGCATCAAATTAAAACTTTATGTTTCTATCCCTGAGAAATCTTAATCCTTTAGTTCAACATTTTGGACAGGATGGTATACCAAGGCATAAACTTAAATTTCTAGACTCCATATAAATCTCTGCGAATTTCCTCAAGAAATGCATTTCTGAGCACTCTTGGGGCCTTTATCTTTTTATGAAAGTCTAAGATTTATACGAGCTGCTTGAGTGATTATTTTGTCTGGATATGGAATTAAAAAATCATACCATAGGCTTAAAATTTAGAGGCTTGGAAAATCTGGATCTGTAAATTTAGAAACATTTTAATTCGTCGTAGGTCCTTATTGATCCTTCAGGGTTTTGTCCTATGACCAGACATCGATAGCATGCTAGTATGGTGTCTCTCGTACTTAAATGCTGTATTTAGAGTGTATTGTTATCATTAAGGATTATCTTGTTCTTGTTGATACATCTGCAGTAACAGTGAATTAAATATGTTAATATTATACGCCCCCCACACACACCATGAGTGGTCCAGCTTTCTTCGATTGTACCTAACCAAAATGGAGAAATTTTACTCTACAGATGCTCAGAATAAACATATTATTTGTTTCTCATTCAAAATGAGCATGCAGTATGCACCTTAGGGATGGTATCTAATGAAGAGGCAGGTGAGTAAAGAGAGTGTAAAAATATGGTTAGATCGTGGGTCACTTGGGTGGCTCAGTGAGTTAAGTGTCTGCCTTTGGCTCAGGTCATGATCCCAGAGTGCCTGGATCGAGCTCCTGCTCAGCAGAGAACCTGCCTCTTTTTCTGTGCGTTCTCTCTCTCTCTCTCAAATAAATAAATCAATCTTAAAAAAAAAAAAAAAGTTGTGAGACAAATCAGGGTTGTTGACTTTATTTCCCAGGTTTCAACAAAAAAGTATTGTTTTATATCTTATCACCCTATGGCCTGCCTACCCAGTGATGGTGAGATAGAAATAATAGAAATAGTGTCACAACAAACATGTTACTGTGCTCACCTTTTTATTCTGGTCTTCACAGTGACTCAGGCTTAATCTTGCACTCCCGTCCGTCCTCTGCACACTTTGTAGGATCCGTGTTTTTGTTGAGAGAGACCCTGCACTCATGCGTTCATCACTGCCCCCAGAGTGCGGTTCTAGAAGTCCTAGTCTGCTCCTTCCTGGCCTTCCACTGTCTTGCAGATCCCATCGGTGTATCTGTGGCCACCATGTGGTCTGCTTTCACTGGTCATATCTAGCTGCCACTCCTAGCATTCATTCTGCCCTTACAGAGAGCCTGCGGTGTGATTTCAAGGTGCTGGCATCATTGAAGGAGCAACGACAGATAAAACACGGCTTGTGTCAAATCTTTTCTGCTCAGTAGGAAAGTTATTGACGACCAAATACAGTGCGAGGTTATTTACAAATGAATATGGTACAAGATGACATTTCTCGAGTACCTGCTCTTCCAGGCTCTCACTTAATCCTCTTAACACCCCTCCAGCCTTAGAGGTTAAGTATCTCGTCCAAGGTCTTCATACAGAGCTTGACTAAAGGCAAGACCCTGACCAGCAGGATACTTCAGTGGGAGCTGATACTGGCTCCTGGGGTGGGATTTGGGTCAGTGAAGGGGATGACGGGGAGAGGAGGGATCTCCAGACAAGAGGACAGGGAGGAGCAAAGGCACAGTGATAGAAGGCTGGGGTGGGGGGCATATTTTAGAAACTTCTGATTGTTCAGGTTTAGCTAGGAAGGAATGAAGTTGTGGCTCCAAAGGTAGGGAAAATCTTAAATGTCCTGCTGAGGGATAGGGACCATCCTCCATGGAGCACTGAAGCCTCAGAGAGAGTGCTTCCATGAGATCTCTGCTAGATTACATTTACTCTGATCACATCCTGCTGGACGGTTGACAGGGGAAAATGGAAAGATTAATAAAGAGCCACTGGAGTCATCTGGGCAGGAGTCAAAGGGGCTTGAACCAAGGGACAGAGCCCTGCAATTTATTTAACCTTCCTGCATGCGTGTGCTGTGGGATAAAGATGAGATCAGTGAATTATCCCATTTAATCTTCACAACACTGGGACTTAGGCGAGACTTCCTCCTATTTTAGAGATGGGGAAAGGTCTTAAGGAATTGAAGTGGCTTGCTCCGTGTCACACGGGGAGCTGCAAGAGGCGGAGGACGTGGGTTTGTCCAATTCCCAGTCATGTCCTCCTAAGCCCTGTGGTAAGTAACTGGAGCAGCGGAAACAGAAGAAAGACATTGTTGGTGTAGAAGTGCTAAGTCCTGCCAACCAGATGACCATGAGGTGGCTGCTGGGTTGAGAAGTGAAAGCACACTCTGACGCAGCCTGGGACGGGAAGCCTGGGGGTTGTGGGCAAGAACAAACACAGGAACCCAAGAGCAGTTGGCGTCTGGCGGGGGAGGTGCAGGGAGCACAGAGAGTTTGCTTAGATGGCTCTTAGGAATGCAGTTCCTGGAGGGCAGTGTGAGGGGGGACCTCTGCTGCCACCTGCCTGCCAGCCCCTCAGCCCAATGTCCTTTGTTGTCTGTAGCCTTTGTCCTGAAATCCCCACAGCGGTTTGAAAGCATCTCACCTCTTTTGCCTGCTAGACTTCTCCCAGGTGTTGACAAGCTCTTCTTACAGCTCTCCACCTCTGACTTCTCACAAGTTGAGTAAGAAATCACCTTAGTGGAATACTCACCCCCCGTGGAAGGACCCGTCTGTCTATGTCCATGCAATGAGCCATTCCTCCCCTACATTTCTGGTTCAGCCTGAAAGCGATTACGAGTACACTGTAGCTACAGAAAGTAGGGATAAAATACTGGCTAATGTACTGGCCTCTTCTGATTCCTTACCTTCCTGAAAAGTCCTTGGTCATCGATTTTTATTGTCTGATTTGATCACTCTTTTATTCCAAAAGCCTGTACCAAGTCCTGTCTGGTCTGGGAAACTTCATATTTCGTTGGGTAGCTGGTATAGAAACCTGTTCATGCAATTGTTCTATTGTTAGAACATTGTTTCCGATTATAAGAAACATACAAATTTCTCTAGACCTTTCAAAAGTTAGTAGATTCCCTGTGTGTTTTAATGTCTGCTGATTTATTCACCATGTTTACTTGCCCTCTTGCAAATTCCCTCTCCTTACCTTTCTTTTCTGCTTTTCTGTTTTTTTAAAAAAGGATTTATTTTATTTACGCGACACACAGAGAGAGAGAGCGTGCCCCCGTGTGCAAGTGGGGGGAAGGGCAGAGGGAGAGGTGAAAGATTCCTCAAGCGGACTCCCCACTGAGCATGGAGTCCGACTCAGGGCTCCTTCCCAGGACCCTGGGATCATGACCTGAGTCAAAATCAAGAGTCAGTTGCTGAACCAACTGAGCCACTTGGGTGCCCCTCTGCTTTTCTGTTTATGAATAAACTTTTGAGAGGCCTCTGGAATCCATGAACCCAGGGTGGGCTGGACAATCCACTAATAGGCTTCTGGGTGTCAGTGAACCACCTGTAAATGGGTACATCGTTGCGGTATATACATATGTGCAGTTTTCATGGGACAATGCCTATAACTTTTATCAGACTCTCGAAGTACCTTGTGACCTGCTCCCCAACCTCAGCTAAATGAGGTCAAGAAACACTTTATCTTTGGATCAAGTCTCTGTATCCTAAGTCTGATTTTGATTCTCCAATAAGAAGTTAGAGAGGTGGGGCGCCTGGGTGGCTCAGTGGGTTAAGCCTCTGCCTTCGGCTCAGGTCATGGTCTCAGAGATCAATCCCTGCATGGGGCTCTCTGCTCAGTGGGGAGCCGGCTTCCCCCTCTCTCTGCCTCTCTGCCTACTTGTGATCTCTCTGTCAAATAAATAAAAAAAATCTTAAAAAAAAAAAAAAGAGAAGTTAGGAGAGGGATGCCTGGGTGGCTCAGTCGACCTGCCTTGGCCTCAGGTTGTGATCCCGGAGTTCTTGAATCCAGCCCTGGGTGGGGAAAATCCCTGCTCAGCAGGGAGCCTGCTTCTCCCTCTGCCTCTGCCTGCAGTTCCCCCTGCTTGTGCTTGCTCTCTCCCTCTCTCAAATTAATAAATAAAATCCTAAAAAAAAAAAAAAGGAGTGAGAAGTGTTGCTTTTCTAGGATTAGCAAGATAGAAAACCCTGAAAGTGCAGTGTGATTAGATTATTACATGCTAACCCCTGCAGCTCCGTTTGTTAATACATATTAAATTGTGACCGCTGTGTTGTCTCTGATTCTTCACACTTGAGGGTGATCTAGCGTGCACATTAAGTACATCTTTTCCCAGGTCACCGAACTGTCCAGTGAAACTTCGAGAGGCAACACTGTAAAGATGACTATCACTCTGACAGGGGAGCTGCCGGCAAGTTCCCCTGTGTGCACCCAGGTCTTCAGCATCATCTTCAGAAAGTGAGGCACCTCCCACAGCACTTGAGTTGAGGCTAACGACACCGTTCGGTACAAGTCTCGTGCTTTCGTGTAGCTGTGCGGTGATGGGCCCCGCAGTCCCTCACAGCCTCTCTCTGGCTGCCGCCTCATCATCCAGAGCTCTTTGAGTTGGGACAAAGAGCTCAAGGGTTGTGGGGTCTCAGTGGTGGCAGGGCTGGAGTGCGGTAGGGTGGGGTGGGGCTGCCTTTTCTCTCCCTTCTTTGTCTGTACCCTCTCCTGCCCTCCCACCCAGGCTGAAAAATCAGGGATGTCTGGGTTTGTCATGAAAGATTTGTTATTCTCCAACACCACCCGCTGCTCTCTGCTCTCCCTTCCCCCTCAGCCCCCTGCCATGTGAACCCCTGGGGCAGAAGGAGGGTTGTGACATCACTGTCCAGTGCCCTTCTAAGTGATGTGAGGATCACTTGCCTCTCGGGGGTCATCTCGGGGGTTGTTGGGTGGATCTCCATGAAACGTGGATTTCTTGGCCCCTCACTTGAACTGGTAAAGAGAATTTCAAGAGTGGGGCCTGAAATTCTCATTTTTAGCACGTTTCCTGGATGACAAGTGGGAACACAGAGACTTGTAAACCAGTATTTTCCACGCTCCTGGTTGGACCAACAAGGTGTTATGTTCAAAAAGCTTTGGCGCCAGTGCTTTGCTTAAGAACGGCCTCTGGACAGAGGAATTTGGGTTTTGCTGGGTGGGATACATAAAAGGAATCCATCCCCACCCCCAGATATGTTATTTCTTAATTCTAGTCAGACATCTTGCTAAATAGCTTTGGATGGTATTCAGTGTTGGAGGCTGAGGCTCAATGACATTTCATAGCCCAAATCCTGCAGTTGTAACCTCTGTTTCCTGACTTGAAACGCTTACACTTCCCCCATGCAATGGGCAGCCTCAGATTGGTGACGTGTCCTGTTCCAGAGGTGGCCAGGCTTAGTTGCTGAAGAGGCAGCAATGCTATGTAGCCTCATTAGAAACAGCCTCCCAGGGGCACCTGGGTGGCTCAGTGGGTTAAGCCTCTGCCTTCCGCTCAGGTCATGATCTCAGGGTCCTGAGATCGAGCCCTGCATCCCGCTCTCTGCTCAGCAGGGAGCCTGCTTCCCCTCCTCTCTCTGCCTGCCTCTCTGCCTGCTTGTGATCTCTCTGTCAAATAAATAAATAAAATCTTTAAAAAAAAACCAACAAAAAAATAGTCTCCCATCTCAAAACAGAGAAGAGGCCAGAAAACCTTCAAACATGGCTTGCCTTATCCCCTCCATGCTAACCAGAATGTTACAACCACAGTCATATTGTGACCACATATTTATTGTTGCAGTTAAGTGGAAATAGACAAAAATAATTTCAGTTATCATTCTCAAATAGAAGTCATAGTTCTTATATATACACTCATAGGTATATTTAGCATCTAAACCCTCCAGTGCCAGAATGAGAGTTCTATAGTTCCGACATATTTTTATCATATATTCAGCGTGGGGACAAACTTAAAATTGTACTGTTACTAACTGATGTTGACCAGAGATTAAAAAAAAAATGTATACTTGCAGGATCTTAAAAAAGTTGGCCATGTACCAAATTGGACGGAACTTCTATAAGCCTTCTGAGCCCGTGGAAATTCCCCAGCACAAGTACGTTTATTTATATTTTCTGTTACCCTGAAATTGTTACAATGTGAAGAACGTAATTTACGACGCAATATGATACATTATGCCCTCCTGTGAGAGACTCTGTGTTATGAAAAATAGGGATTTTTAAAATTTTCAAGTTTTTTATAGGATGGAGAAAGTGTGAAGCTAGCAGCCTGTTTTCTTCTATTAGAGTGCTAGATCGTTATCATCAATCCTAGAAGGAATTCAGAAACTGCGTTTTCTGCGTGTGACAAGTAATAACGAAGGCAGAGTGAGCAGGACGGTGTCACAACATGTAGTTGAAGCCGTTTTCTTGCCGACAGGAAGTTAGCGCAGCCAGGGTAGTTGACATTGGGTAAGCAGAGGTCAGACAAACAAGTCAGCTACATGAAACTGGAATTTCCGCTCTAAATGGGGAGTAGGTGTTTCAGGTTAGGTCATCAGCTGCGTCTAGAATGGGTTGTTAGCTCGCCCAGATATGCGGTCAAGCTAAAGACAGAGAGGCAGTTGGTAACCCAAAGACAGATATGTAAACGCAGGAAGGAGTGGGAAAGGTAGAAAACGAGGGGGCAGGCTGTTTCGCCTTGTGCCAGGTAGGGGGGACATGGTGGGGTTTCTGTATGGTAAGTCAGTGTGGCACAGCGGTCTGTATAAAGCATCCTGTCCGTCCTTGTCACTGGTCCCCTGCCGTGGACAAGAAGCTCTTGTGAGCTGGAGTTGGCACAGGACATATGTTTGTCCTGAAGGCTGGCTCAGGAGCACTGTGAAGGAAGTCCACAAAATAAACTGAAGCAGTTCTTAAAAAAATATCTGCTCTTTCTTTCATGTCATTTCTGTTAAGTTTTCCTTAGGCAGGACTTCGGTCCGTGATAGCCCTAAATGTGGATGGGAGCCGTAGCCTCTGCTACAGTGTCCCTTGTGTCCTTGTACATGATACCATCTAGATGATTGCTTACTCTCGTGAGGTCTCGACACTGTCTACGCCATCGAGTCTGTGCGCTTTTCTGAACCCAGAGGTTTTCATTCTGGGATAGAACAGATCCGGTCCAAAATGTCAGTAGTGCCAAGGTAAATTCCTCCTGCTCTGTGGGCATGTAATTCTCATAAATGTATGTTCAAAGGCACTCCAGCTAGAAATAACTAATGTTTTAATCAGCAACTAGAAGGAATCAGACTGAAGGAAAGTAGTTTCGTAAAATCTAGAAAGTTGGAATGTAAAATCAGCACTTAAAAATGGTGATTGTTTCATGATATGACATTTCAAATATGTATTTTTCAATATTTATTTACTTGAAGGTTGTCCCTTTGGCCTGGGTTTGCTATTTCTGTGTCACAGTTTGAAAGCAGGCTCCTATTTACTGCTGACGTGAGTTATAAAGTACTCCGGAATGAGACTGTTCTAGAATTCATGGCTGGTATCTGCCAGGAAACTGGTATGTCCTGCTTTACCCAGATGTGTGAAAAACAGCTGCTTGGGCTCGTTGTCCTCACAAGGTAAAAGCCTGCGTTTAAAAAGCTTTTCCCTAGGGAATGCATTCTTTCTGCCTTCTGGGAACAGGAATAGCATCAGGGCTGCGTCCTGAGATCTGTTCAGTTTACCCACCTATTTAGATGTGGCCGTGCTGGGTTGACTGGGGTTCGGATGTCCTGGAGTGGCATTCCGGGGAGCCTCTGCCGTAGGACAGGGTCCTGCGTTACCGCTTGCTGTGCCCCTCCCCCACCCCCGGTAGTTTGCATTTGTCTGCTTCAGTAGCTCTGCCTGGATTTTCAACCCCGAATTTTGACTTTCTCCTTGACAAAACGCAGCTCCAACAGTACTGCTTTTCTGCAGCCTTCATCCGGCCACTCAGTTAAAATACTCCGTTCCCTCCCCAGTGCTGTGCCGGTGGCACACTGCTCACAGCCGGCTCTTCATAGCCATTTTATTTTGTTTTATCACATCACAGGAGAGAATATTAGGTCCACGGCCCCTCTTATCTGGGAGAGTATGAGATCTTTAAGGCTGAGACCTTTCCAGTCCCTAGACTCTTCTATGTATAATTTGCCTACAGTGCAAATTGAACTGAATTAAACACAAATTAGGTTACTTCCTGAGTACCAGGAAGTCACCGTGTACTGCTGCTAGTCCGCAGATCATTCTTTTAGAGGATGTGCTAGCCTTCTCCTAATCTGGCTTGGAATTGCCACTTAATGTTGTTTTTCTGCGTTATACAGCTGGGAGGTGGGACTGGTTGAATTAGCCTCCTGTCCTTCTAGCCTCCTGTCATGATCATCGCGAATTAGTGTATCACACTGCTCCAGAGTAACCTTGCAAAGTACCAAGAGCCCAAGAGAAACCTGACAAGGAGGTTTCTGCCCCAGGGTTGGGGCAGCACACAGAGCTGCTGGGGAGAGAGAGTTTAGAAGGATTTTAATCAATCTCCTTGGCAGTTCCACTAAGAGTCAGGCCTAGATGGGAGATTAAGTGGGGTACTCGGGTTGCATGGTTCATCAGCCTTTTTTGGGTGTCTTTCTTTTCTTTCTTTCTTTTTTTTCTTTTCATTCCTTTTCTTTTCTTTCTTCCTTTCTAGATTGATTTATTCATTTAAGAGAGAAAGAGCTGAAGTGGGACAGGGTGGGGAAAAGGGAGATGGAGAAAGAGAATCCCCAAGCAGACTCTCCACTGAGCACAGATCCTGATGCGGGGCTCGATCCCAGGACCCTGAGATCATGACCTGAGCCGAGATCAAGAGGTGGACCCTTACCCGATTGAGCAACCCAGCCTGCCCCCTGTTTGGGTGCTTTTTATCAGAACAGCTATCTGGGAGCTAAAAAATTGAATGACACCAGAAGCTGATGGGAAAGTTTTGAGCAATGCTTCAGCCTTTGAACTTATAGGAATAATTTATAGTGAAGTTAGAGTGTCTCTCAGTGAGAAAGATTGTGGTCTAATGACTTTCTCACCAGTTTTGTTGAAATGTGGAGGTTTTCCTGTATTCTGAAGAGTTAATGAATGCTCTTCTCAGATAAAAGCTGATCATTAGGGGAAAAAAAAGACTATTCGTGTATTACTATTGTAATTTCTGAAAGTTAGGAGTCTAATATTTTGAATTATAACTGTAGTGAAACAGCCACTTTGTCTTGCATGATTTGGGGAAAACGTTGAAAGATTCCTTGCATTTCCTAGGTACAATAACAAAACTTATCGCATCGATGACATCGACTGGTCGGTGAAGCCCACACACACCTTTCGGAAGAAGGACGGCACTGAGGTCACCTACGTGGATTACTATAAACAGGTTGTACTTTTTTACTCTACCCTCATCTCCTTTCCTCTTAGCTCAGAGAAGTCTCCCTAGTCCTTTCTGAATCAAACAAGTCTCCCCAACCGTCAGGCTAAGTCTGTTTCTGACACCATTCTTCAACTTGTCCCTTCCCCTCTGTCCCCACCTTCCCTGGCTTGTCTCAGACCCTCCTCCTGTCTCCTGTTGCCCTTCATCCTGTAGCCTGGGGCATTTCCCTTCAAAGCATAGCTGATAATATCACTTCCCTGCTTAAAATATTTCTGTGGCTCTCTAGTGCTTCAAGCGCTGGATCTGAGCTCCCGGGCAGTGCCCCTTATGATCTGGCCGCTCCCTTTCCTGAGCCTCCTCTCTTACCACTTCACTTCCTTAGTATGTTCCGTCGTGTTTCCCATTTGTTTGCGGTTCCTTCCGTCAGTTATTCCCCTTCGTAGTCGGCAAGTCACTGACCACCCTTCCCTCCTCTGCTCAGCTGTCTGCTCTTAGGGGACCTCCCGGCGCTCTCCTTAGGGGACCTCCCAGCGCTCTCCCCAGGGTTCCCTTCCTGCATTTGGTGGCATCACATTATCACAGGCAGGATGTGAACCGTCTCTTTTCCCTCCTGAACTTGGATCTCTTTATTTCCGGCTACCCAGGGCTAGCCCAGCACCTTGCACGGAGCAGGTACGCTGATCTTTGCTGATGGAGTCGACTCCCTCAGGCGCTGGATTCAGCGCCATCTCCATGACCTCTGCCCCACCTTCCATCCACAGTTCCTTCCAGAGGCTCCTTCTCTTTGACGTATAATCATATTTCAGTCTCCAAAATCTCACAGATGTTTTCGGAAACAAGAACAAACACATAGCAAGAACTCTTCCTTTCTACACCTTTAAGCAAAGGTTTTTTTTTTTTTTTTTTCCTTTTTTGCCGATTCCTTTGGAAGGTCATCTTTGCTCGCTGCAAGCACCTCTCCTGTTCTTCCTCCCCGAAACCTCGGTCTGGCATCTGCTCTGCTGCTATGGAAATAGCTCTCTGAAGGTCAAATTCAGCTGCCGTTCTTATTCTGAAGGGCTTTTGGTGGCCCTTGACACCAGTGAGCCCTTCCCCCTGGCTGGAGCTGCTCCCTTCCTTGACTGGGGGTCTCTCCACTAGATTTTGTTCTTGTCTCAGCCTCCTTAGCTGTTTCCCCTTCCTTTTCCCCACATGTTAAATGCTGTTACTCACCGTAGCTCCCTCCTGAGGGATCTGGTCTTCTTATCTTGAGACCTTGCAAATGGACTACTTTTTCCTTGCCCTCATTCTCAAATTACAGACTCATCTCCAGTTTCAGACCACATTTGCATGGATGACCCACAGGGATCTCAGAATAGCATCATGCGTGCTGAATGCGTGTCTTCCCCACTCCCACTTCTCCTTGGGAATTCAGCCCCTTGCTGCCTTCCTCTTCTTACCCTCATCTGCTCATTCACTCGTCACCAACACGAACCCTTCCCCCTCTGCACTTGGATTTTCCCTGGAACCCAGCCCCCCACCCCAGCCCTGTTACCCCTGCGGGAATGCAGGACACCTCACAGATTCCCATCTGGGGGATTTGGGTCACCCCTTTATGGTGTCCCTGCCCCAGCAATCTTCATTCTGACCCACCATCCTCACTGCCACCAGAGAGATCCTCCTGAAATACTGCCCAGGAAGGTGGTTAAGAGCATTAACTGTGGAGTGAGGTAGTCCCGGCTTCGCCCTGTGACCTTGAGCAAAACACTGAACTTGGAGTGTCCTATGTAAAGGGGAGCCATTGATCTGCCTTCGCGGTGCAGCATGAGCACTGAGTGAGGTGAGCGTGTCTACAGACCTCTCAGCCCGGTACCTGCATGTGGCGAGCTCGGGACACGTGGAGGAGACCCTGCCCCTCTTTTCCCAGCCTCCCCTTCTTCCTCTCTAGCATCACACACTTTTATCTCCTCTCATCTTCCAGCTTCACGTCTCCCCACCTTGCCACCAGGCACCCAATGCTGCCGTCCCCCCATCCACTCGCTGCTGCTAAGCATTTCTCAGCCTTTGCTCATGTTCGCTAGACGTCTGCACAAATCCACGCTGCGCTTTTCCCCTTCAACACCAGCTAAAACCTTAGCTTCGAAGTCAGCTGTCACCTCATCAGTGAAGCCCTCTCTGACCCCGCTTCCTGTCACAGTCACAGGAGAGCTAGCCGTTCTCTGAGCATTTGTTCCACGCAACACACTTTGCTTCTAGAATGTCTTCCTTGTAGAACAGGGATGGTGTTTGGCTAACCCGAGATGAATAGTGCTTACCAAAGCGTCTTGTGCATGATATGCTCCATAAGTGTTTGTTTATTAAACACCAAGTTTGTTGAACATTTGGGTTTTTTCTTGCCTGAGTAAATGTGTTCTTTGAACAGAGGTATTTTTAGGATCTGTGACATTCTGAGAAGGGAATCGTGGTAAAATCCCACTCACTTTCTTTGTAATGAGTTGTGGTTTGCTGCATATTTATTGTAATTAGGGAGAAAAAGAAAGGAATTGTGCCAATTCTAGAATGTTTTCCTCTCTGTCTCAGGGAAGGAACACTAAATTACTATGTAACCAGCTCTCACGGTGGTCTTCTTGATATTAGCCTTTATATTTCCCTGTTTTATCTCGTGAAAAGCATTTTCAAATGCTAAGACAATTAGGGCAAGGGAGAGAGTACTAGGTTTACTCTATGCCACAGCTTAAGGGGCAGAATTCTTGGCCATGTCACAGATAAATACAATACCCTCTTCCTGGAACATGTCTCAGCTTTGCTACCTAGGACTCCTTGTACTCCTGTATTTTCTTCAAGGTGTTCTGTTGGATTCTGCCTCCTTCATGAAGCCTTATCAGCCTTAAATTGTTTCACTGCCACCACCATACCCCACCCCCACCTTCCTCCCCAGGCACCCAGTACTAAATGGTGTAACACACAGAGATTCCCAAATCTTATGGGATAAATGCTGGCTGTGCTAATTTCCAGTTATGGGACCTTGGGAAAATTGTTTAATTTCTTGTAGTTTCCTCATTTGTGGAGGGGATGATGATAGTGTCTGACTCGTAGGTGTGTCGTTAAGATTAAATGAGGAAAAATGCAAGTGTTTAGCATATCCTTATTGGTGCTTCTCATCTTCTTTGCTTTGTCGATGTGTAGTTGGGTGTAAGGTAGGGGCTGTGCCTCTCCTCCTTGTGTCCACAGCAGCTCCTGGCACATCACAAACATGAGCTGTGTACTGAATTAAAGACATCACAAATAAAAATTCTCCTTCTACGAAGACTTCCTCAAGCTTTTTAGCTGGAGCATTAGTGACAATCAGCCCTTCAAACTGCAATTTCCCAAATTGTTTTTCATTTTAATGACTAGAAGTCCTTATTGAATAGAGAAACTCTCGTTTCTCACTTCCTTAATTATAATTATTGATGTCAGCATCACACAGTGCCCAAACATTTTGTAAATTATAATTCCAGTTGTTCTGTCATTAGTGTTGAGTGAGCTATACTGGAAACGAGTGTTAATTGGGACCTTTGCCGTTGCAAAGGAAATGAACTTTTGGGAAGGTGAGAATGTTTGAAATTCCAGCTTAGGCAGGGAAAGGGGGGAGAGAAAGGGATGGACCATTGCGGAGGACTCATAAACCAGACAGCATGCTGGTGGTTTACGGCAGATGCCTCTGAGCAACTGTTCCTCCCCCATTTCGTACCTGAGGAAAGGTGAGAACTTCCTCAGTGTCCCAGTTCAATGAAGATGACGAACCAGGGATCAGATTTCCATTCGTCAGACTTTAGAGCTGCTTCCCTAGTAACGTCAGGCAGTCTGGAAATCAGGGACTGTCCTGCTTTTGGGGGAATCTCTGGAGTCTGACTTATGTAACTGTCGCCTCCAATCTGTGTGTAGATGTTTTCCGAGTGAGCGTACTGGTTATGCACGGAGTAGCCGTGTAGGTCATCAGTGGTGGAAACACCGACCCTGACTCAGCTCCAGGGGGGCCTTTGATGTGCGAGGTGGCTGGAGACAGTTTGGACTCAGGATGAAGCAATGAACAAATCTTTTCTTTTTTTTCTTTTTAAAAAATGTTGCATTATAAAGGCTAATAATTAAAATCATAAAACAGACCCTGAGAAAGGAAAGATGAGTCCTCGGCAGGAAATAGAAATGAGTGGGGGAACCATAAGGATTGGTGGGGATTTTTTGGTTTCTTTATTAAAAAGATTTGCTCATCTGTTCATTTTGGGATGAGCTTGTTGGTTTTAAATGAGGACGCTCATTTTCCCGTGTTTCATAGTAACTTTTCCCTCCTTCATCTCGCACTCTGTAGCAATACGATATTACTTTATCCGACCTAAACCAGCCAGTGCTTGTGAGTCTGCTGAAAAGCAAGAGAAATGACAGCACTGAGGCCAGGGTGGCCCACCTGATCCCCGAGCTCTGCTTTCTAACAGGTAACGTTTATGCTTTACTGTCCTTCCGTCAGGCTCGTGCTGGATCCCAGGCTCCAGACATACTCGGCGGAGGGTGGAGGGCGGGACCTCCCCCAGCTCTCGGGGACCGGAGTGTTCATCTGACCTGCACAGGGTGGGCCCATGAAGCCATGTGTGTTGGACAAAGTGGGAAAAGAGAAAGCGCTTTGGGAATTGCTTGGCATAGGAAGAGTTGTATGTTTTCCTTAGCTCATGTATTCCCTTTGTTACTTCGACATAAAATAGGCCCCCAGAGATTTTCCTGAAACTAAGCCTCCCTCTCTCTCTCTTTTTTTTTTAAGATTTTATTTATTTATTTGACAGAGAGATCACAAATAGGCAGAGAGGCAGGCAGAGAGAGAGAGGAGGAAGCAGGCTCCCTGCAGAGCAGAGAGCCCGATTCGGGACTCGATCCTAGGACCCTGGGATCATGACCTGAGTCGAAGGCAGAGGCTTTAACCCACTGAGCCACGCAGGCCCTAGCCTCTCTTTTTTTACGTGCAGTCTTTACTTTTTTATTTATGTACTTTAGACCGCTTAGTTGAGGTAATGATTGACATGATGAAAGCTCTATACGGGCGCATGGATGGCTCATTCAGGGTGAAGCGACTTGATATTGGCTCAGGTCATGTTCTCGGGGTTGTGAGTTTGAGCCCCATGTTGGGCTCCACACTGGGTGTGGAGCAAACTTAGTAAAGAAAAAAAAATCAAGTAAAAGCTGTACATATTTAATGAATACAAGTGGATGAGTTTGAGGTAACTGTACACTTAAAAAACCATCATCACCATCAAGGTCATAGACCTATCCTTCAGCTCCCAAAGTTTCTTACTTCCCCAATTATTATTATTACTTTGAGACACACTATTCTGTTTAACTTCCACGTAATCTTTATGAAAATCCCTGTGATTTAGGCATAATTCTTGTTGCCCCCATTTAATAGTCAAGGGAGCCGAAGCTTGCAGCTTGCTCTTAGCCCCATGTCTTTTACTAGGCAGAATTTAAGATTTTTAATAAGATTTTATTTATTTATTTGAAAGAGAGAGTGAGTGGGAGAGAGAGAAGGAGCAGGGGGAGAGGCCAAAGGAGAGGGAGAGTGTGCAGGAGAGAGAGACCTGAATGGGAGGAGGGGCAGAGGGAGAGGGAGAAGCCGACTCCCTGCTGAGCAGGGATCCTGATGTGGGGCTTGAACCCTGGACGGCCGCATCACGACCTGAGCTGAAGGTAGACGGTAACAGCCTAAGCCACCCAGGCACCTCAGAATTTAGGATTTAAACTTTTACCTGTCCAACTTCAGATCTTAATTTCTTTTTTATGATCCTTCTCATCCCAGAATGAGTGAGAGGATTCAAGGGAGTTAATTGAAACCAGAACCAGAAACCTTTACAGTGGTGTTATCTAATTAGAATGAGCTAAAAGGGAGTAGTCAAAGAACCAGTCCAAATTACTTTATTCGGGAGAGACTCTAGAGCTGCTAGTAACTTAATAAGAGATAAACTCTCAAGGTCAAAGTTTTCTAATCCAGGACTAGTTTACCAATGGTAACACCACGTGTACTCTTACCTCACTGCCTTTGCATTAGCTGTACCCTGTGCCTGAATATTCTTTTTTTTTTTTAATTTTATTTATTTATTTGACAGACAGAGATCACAAGTAGGCAGAGAGACAGGCAGAGAGAGGGGGGAAGCAGGCATCTTGCTGAGCAGAGAGCCCGATGTGGGGCTCGATCCCAGGACCCTGGGATCATGACCTGAGCCAAAGGCAGAGGCTTTAACCCACTGAGCCACCCAGGTGCCCCCTGAATATTCTTTTTAAAAATTTATTTATCTTTTTAATTCCAGTACAGTTACTGTACAGTGTTATATTAGTTTCAGGTGTACAATATGGTGGTTCAGCAATTCTGTGCATTCCTCAGTGCTCATCCCGATGGGTGGGCTCTTAGTCCCCTTCACCTCGCTCACCCCCCACCCCCGCAACTCCCCTCTGGCGTCCACCAGTTTGTTCTTTAATTTAGGAGTCTGTACTTCTGTTTGTCTCTTTTTTTCTTTGTTTGTTTTACTTCTTAAATTCTACATATGAATGAAATCATATGTTAGTTGTTTTTCTAATTCTGACTTAATTCATTTGACATTCTACTGTCTAGATCCATCCATATTGTTACAGATGGCAATATTTCATTCTTTTTTATGGCTGATAATATTCCATTGTGTGTGTGTATGTGTATGTGTGTTTGTGTACACGCATGTATATATATATGTGTATGTGTGTGTGTGTGTGTATATATATATATCTATACCCCCCATCATCTTTATCCATTTGTCTATTGATGGACACTTGGGCTGCTTCCATATCTTGGCTATTGTAAAGAATACTGCAGTAAACATAGGGGTGCATGTATCTTTTTGAATTAGTGTTTTTGTTTTCTTGGGGTAAATACCTAGTAGTGGAATTGCTGGATCATATTAAACCAAGCTTCTCTCCAGCATTTTTGAGCTTCATTAGTGTGGGAAGCAATAGGACTTTGATTTTCTTCAGGTACATTGTTTGGGTGGTGCCAAAATGACCTTTGTTTTCCTTCTGTGTGAGTTCTAGAAGGTAATTCTCACCATACAGTAGAATATGAGCACTTTTAATCATGTTCATTTGATTAACAGGTCGGGACTAAGCAAGGAGGACTTTCCACCTTTTACATTTCATTTTCAGTTACAATGGGTATATATTTATTTCACAATTAGAAAAATCAGTAAGGATATAATTCTCGAAGGGAGGGATGCTGCTTATTCTTAATGGCGTTCTGATACTCTGGATCTGCACAGTCCCATTTGGCAGCCACTGGCCATATAGGGTTAATATATAGGGCCATATAGAGCCCTGGCAATGTGGCTAGTGCAACTGAGGGGCCAGCTAGAGACAGGCTGTGAGTGTAAAATACACACTGGATTTCTAAGAATTAGTGTGAGAAAACAGGGAAAATCACTTGTTAATTTTTTTAATATTGATCACATGTTGAATTGATAACATTTTGGATATATTGAATTAAGCAATATATACTATTCGAATTACTTCATTTTTTTTGGCTTTTTAAAAAACAGATCAATTTATTTTAGAGAGAGAGAGAGCAAGCAGGGGGAGGGGCAAAGGGAGAGGAAGGGAGTCTCAAGCAGACTCCCAGAGAGCTGGGCTGGGGCTCCATCTCACGACTCTGGGATCATGACCTGAGCCGAAAGCAGGAGTCAGATGCTTAACCGACTGAGCCACCCAGCTGCCCCTGTTTTTGGCTTTTCAAAACGTGGTTGCTAGAAAATTTAGAATGATATGAGGGGCTTGCATTTTGGGGGGACAATGCTATCCATAGGCTAGATCCGAGTCAATTTAGGTGCAAAGCTTAAAATCTGGCAGAGCTGGGCTGGGTTACATTGCATGCTGTTCATTTTCCCCTTTGTTTTCACTTCCATTAATAGGGTTGACCCGCCAGGCAACCACTGATTTCCAGCTGATGAAGGCCGTGGCTGGAGAAACGCGTCTCAGCCCTATGGGAAGGCAGCAGCGCCTGGCCAGGCTCGCTGACGACATTCAGAGGTACTGGGCCAGAGTGTATCCTGCCTCAGGCTTGGTTTATGGAATTGGATGGTCTACAGAATGTCTCATTCCTTGATGGAATGTCTCTTTGCTGTTGACTCAGGGCAAGGCACCTTTGGGTTGTGTGGCCCAGAGCCAGACATTCATCCCTGATGCCTCAGGGATCACAGGGGGTGGGGGGAGTTGGAGGGGAGGAGGTTGGAGGCCACGCAGGCCGAAGTACCATCCAGCTTCCACCAGATGACCCTCCTCTCATCTGTTTAATACTTGGAGATTTTGGATAAACATTTGAAGAAGGAAAGGGTTGGAGATTATAAAAATAGAAAACAGAACCACAGCAGACCCCCTCATATTCGAGATTGAGAATGTTCACATCTTAATATGGTGGCCTCAGCACATTAATCGTTAGAAAGATTCTACTGTGCAATCTTTAAACTTAGGAATACCTTTGTGCCCTTTGGTTTAGCCGGTCTACCCTCACGCTGCATTCCTGTCCTCATTCTGACAGTTTGCTGTCACCTGGAATGCCAGGAACGAGCGGCTCCCGTTTCTCCCTTCTGACCTACGAAAGCGTTGCTGTCCGGTGCTGTAGCCTCATGACACTGCAGGGCATATGGGATGCGGTTACTGCCACATCTTGAAATGATCACATTTTGAATTTATTGGGCTAAAGGACATATATTTTCAAAATAGTTTTACTTGGCAATTTTTACTTTTTTTAAGGCAGCTATTAGAAAACTTAAAAATTATATATGTGGATGACTTTGTATTTCTGCTGGACTACATTGTAGAATGGTCTTTTTTTCTTTAAGGATAAAAAATTTGGAGGATGAACTTGGAAATTTCTGCAAACAGAAAAGAAATGCATGTGTGTGCACACTCAGTAAACATTGATTTCATGCATGAATGAATCATAATTGAATGGTGTATATTGTCTCTGATATTTTCAAATGCATATAATCATGTTCTTTTTAGGAAAATGGCAAAGTACTGTATATCGTGTTTCGTAATGTGCTTTTTCTTGAACATTTCTGTAGGGTAAATGTGCATTTCTGTTACGCTTGTACTCTCATAGTTTTCCATTTTATGGCTACAATTCACATCATTTATCCTGGATATCCCTCAGACTTACACCTCCTGGAGATGCTTCTCTCCCTTTATTCTGGGCTGTGGATTACTCTCCCGGATGCCTCTCCTTGCCATCTTTCAGGAATCCCATCGGCTTCAGGAGCCAGTTTCTTGACTGGCGATTACTTCACCCATCTCATCTTGAGCAGATAGTATCTGAAGCCAAATAATTAATTCAAAGTATTCCATGTGACCAGACCAGACAGAGCATTACTAGATGGAAATAATGAGCTGTTGCAGAGAGCCTGTGCAAGGAGGTTTGAGCTCCCCTAAAGAGAGAGGGGAAGCTTTTCGAGGTAGAGCACGAGTCTCATCCATCTCTCTAGTGAGGGCCTGGCTCCCCTTGTGCCGGCTGCCATGTGGAAGGCCTGGAGGCAAAGTTGGCATGCTTGCTCTCCTGAAGGGACTTAGCGCTTACTAGAGATGACCATGTAGCATAATCCAAGGAGATCACACATCAACTACGATTAAGGTTTACTAGTTCTAATCTGAAAGTACCATACAAATGTAAAGCCGTGATTACTGCTGACACTAATACTCTCCTCACGATCTTCCTCCTGCCGTCTATCCTATGAACCTTCCAAAGCCCAAGTGTGTATGTTCCCTTCCTCTGTCATTCCTAGGCCAACCAGTTCAGATATTCACAGAAGACATCTCCACACACAGACGCTCCATAATGTCTCTTTATTAACATGTTTATTATCGGGAGAAATGGCTCACCTTTATTGGGCACATAGCATGTGCCAGGTTCTGTGGTAGTGGTTTCCACATCAGCTTGATCTTTAACATCAACCCTCGAAAGTTGCGAGGCTTATTATCCCTACATTTTACCAATAAGGAAGCCGTAGCTTTAAAAAATTTGAGTCTTATTCAAGGTCACATATTGTGAAATGTCAGCACTAGGGGTTAAACCAGGGTCTGTCCGGCTCACAGGCCCATTTTGCTGACCAGGGTGCCACACCAGAAACCTTCTTCATCTCTGCGTGTCCCAAATGGGTTTGGTTGTCCCCATCATTTGTTTGAGGGGGGAAAAATGGTGAGTAGAAATAGAAGTCAGGAATCCTAAAAAAAAAAAAATTAGTCTTTGAACAATTCAGTAAGTTATATTTCTCTAATGATCAGAATTCTTTAAAAAATTATTAATGATTTAAAACTCAACTCTATCAACAGAAACAAAGATGCTCGTTTTGAGCTGGAGAGCTGGGGGCTGCATTTTGGATGCCAGATGTCTCTGACTGGGCGGGTTTTGCCTTCAGAAAAAATATTAATGCAAGACCATGTAGTAAGTACTGTGATTCTATTTTCATTTAAAAGTATTTACTTGAATATGTGTGTGTTTGATCATATGCAGGGGTGACTAGTGGGCTTATAATAGTCATTTGGTTTCTCTATGTCCATGTCCACGTCCTCCCTTTGTCCTAAACCTTGAAGTCCCCTCTGTTTTCCTTTTCAATCTGAGTATACTTGCGAGGACTTATCAGCACCCACTGGACATGATTTAGGTCAGTGTGGTTTGGTTTCTCATTTAGAGACGTATTAGAAAAATGTGTATTTCAGGCTATGACAATTAAAATATGCCCACCTGTTATTAGGTGTTATAGTACTCTCATATCTCTTTCTTTCTCTCTCTCTCTCTCTCTCTCACACACACACACACACACACACACACACACACTCACACAGACACTCACTCCATAGTACCTGAGAAAATGTTTTAACTGGTGAGAGGTAATTCCAATAGACTACGTTTTCTGATACCGGGGTTCTTTCTTTTCCTCTAAGTAAAATGCTGCTCAGTTGGCATCAACATGAAGGAATGTGCCCAGAGCCCGTCCCTAGCCACACAGCACTTAGTTAGAGGGGTTTTCTGAAACCTGAAGAGACACTTCTCTTTCAGGCTTCAGTTGAAGAAATGAACCTATTTTACGCAAAATGGTGCATTATCTTTCTACTTTTCCCATAGTTTTGCTCGTTTTTAAAGCCAGTTACATATTTTATTTTTAAAGGCCCTCTTCTCATCTTTCTCAGGTGACATGTCTAAATGAATGTAACTGAGAAACAGAAGTTTTGTGCTGGTGGCACGGGAATTTTTCAGCATTTCTTTTCTGTCATCCATCCAAGTTACCAAAACCCTCACTGGAGAAGCTGAGGAAAAACTACTTTTAAAAACAAGACAGAACCAAAGTGTGTAAAGTACAAAAAGTAGGTCCCCATTAAGATTTTGGTCAGGAGTCAGTAAAGAGAAGGTCAGTTTTGGTTCCACATATGAAGCAGGTTATAAATATTTAATATGGTCTGTCTCATCATCTCTGTAAGCAAAATCATTTCTCAGAGCTTTCTTGTTGCGTCCAAAATGCAGCCCCCAGGTCTCCAGCTCAAAACAAGCATCCTTGTTTCTGCTGATCGAGTTCAGTTTTAGCGTGGAAACTGGTTTTTCTTAGAAGGGGCACTAAAATGGGAGAAGGCGCCCCCTAGCGGTGGTCGTGGCTGGTGAGCGTTGACGGTGCCCTGGGCTGCTTGCTTTTCTGAACTTGAGTTCCAGGAACTTAGTAGACTAAAGATTCACAGGCCTCAGAGTGTTTTTGGGCAGTTGTCCTGGGTCTTCCGCCAGCCCATAACAAGTAGGAGTGAGGTGAGAGGGCCCTGGCTCTCCTCATGCTGGTGGTAACGGAAAGAATGAACCGCGACTCCAGAGAGAACCGGCGATGGCCAGCTACCCTTGTCCTTCTTTTGCTAAGGTCACCTCCTGGAACAGAGTCCCTGCCTGGCCACCTAATGGCACGGCATTATGAGGGTGCCTGTGGTAGGATTTCAGAGTTTGGTGGAAAGTGCAGCCTTCCTGATTGCAGCCTCAGGAAGACCAGTCTAAACCTGTCAGTGGCACCAGCTGCCTCCAGAATGTCTCTCAGCCATAGCTGGGGAGTCTGTGGAACAAGGGGATCGTAATACTTCCTTAGGCGCTCACGTGCTGACGAGTGACTGGGAACATGTTAACATGCAGATTCCGATGCAGCGGGTCTGGGATGGGCCCCGGGACTCAGCGTTTCTGACAAGCTCTCGGGAGATAGCCAGGCCGAATTGCCAGGGACTCGATTACAGTGTGGTCCTCTTCAACTCTAACCGTGGCTCTTCCCGGCCAGCTGGACCAAGGACATTCCGTTGAGTTCCGGTGTGTGGATATCAGCAGAAGGCTGGTAACCCGTCTAAAATCTCTCCTTTTCAGTGCAGGGAGCATAGTTTTCCTGGTCCCTTGGGGCAGGGACTGTCCAAGAGTGAGAAAGGAGCTTGTGCCCTGGCCTCATCTTTGCTTCTAGATGTAGCTACTCCTGGCGTGATGCATGTTCTTCACTGACCCATAGCGTTTGTGAGCTGTAGTTGGATGCCCTGGAGTACGAGTAGTCAGCATTTTCCCCTTCAGATAGCTTTCTGCCTCAGGAGACCGAGTCAGACAGCCCATTGGCCTGCAGCATTCATATTAAAGACCATCGATCTTAGAGCTGGAAGGGAACCTGGAGATCTTTGAACCAGACACCTTTCTTTGCACACAGCAGCAGCCCGAGGTAGAGTGACTTGCCCAGCTGTCTGCAGCCAGGGACGGGCTGGCCTGCGGTGATGCTCAGATGCCTCCCCTTCCAGGAGGCCCATGTACTCTGTCCAGATGTGCAGTGCTTGGATCAGTGTCTTAAGTCTGTGACTAGCAAACTGTACTAAACAGGTCTCTTATGACGAATGTGGACCATCTTTGCACGACTTTTGTTTAGCTGCTCTCTGAATAAGTGTGCTCAACCCTTTCATGATCATTATTTTTCTCAGTGTCAGCCTGGGTCTGCTGCTGAGTGGTCCAAGGATATGCGAAATTGCAAGATTTTAAGTGCACAGTCTTTGAATAAATGGCTGATTATATGCAGCAACAGAGATGAAAAAGTGACCGAGGATTTTCTGCACTGCTTGAGAAGAGTTGGAAGTTCCATGGGATTTAATGTGGACTACCCCAAAATGTGAGAATACACGGAAAATCGTCCCAGCTGTTTTCATCTATTAATTTGGTTTAAAGATGGCTGATGTAGCTGCAAAAGCTTTAGCTCAGTAAAGTTTCCTAATACCAAGAAAACAGGTTTCTTGTACTAACAAAATAGTTATAAGTAGATAGATTTTGTAGTGACTGAATTTTATACAGTTAAAACATATTTTATGTTGGTTTTTATACAACTGCTTTCACAGTGCTTTAGGCAATAGTCTCATTACCCCCAAGATCTTTTCAGTACTAGTTGGGCCATAAATCCTTAATAAATCCATTAACTTTTTTCCCCCCTTAATTATTTCATATCAGTTATTTATAAAACTTAATAGGAAACAGGGTATTGAAAGATACAAAAGTTGCATTTCCTGACTTATTTGATAGATTTTATGTTTTAAAATTTAACATAAGAAAGAGGGGCACCTGGGTAGTATGGTTGGTTAAGCATCTGACTTTCGGCTCAGGTCGTCATTTCAGGGTCATGAGATCTAGCCCTGCAAGGCTCTGCACTGGGCATGGAGCCTGCTTGAGTTTCTCTCTCTATCCCACTGCCCTTCCACCTCACCCACTTTCTCTTAAATAAATACACCCTAAAAAAGTTTAATGTAAAAATAAATCTGAAATAGGCTTTTCTGATTCTGTTACTGTAGCCCAAGATTATTTAGATAATTCTCTGATAAAACCAAGGGCATTATTCTTTGAACATTTATTGAGAGTCTGCTGTATACTAGATGCTATGCCATTTGCTGGGGATGAGCATATGGCATATGCTTTCAGTTTAGTAAGGGATCCCTACATATCCAGTTACTCAGAATCGGATCTTGTTTGCTTTTAGGAAAGCAATCGAGTTGGTCATGCCTCATTTCATTGAGCTTCGTATGCTTCGTAAGGAGGAACGCCTACTTCTTTTTACTGCTGCCATAGCCAAGGGGCAAATGTCCTAATTGGCAAGGTGGGAAGTTATTCTTTAAACAAGCGGTTACTAATTAATTGCATCAGCAGTGCAAGCATTGTTGAAAACCATCGGTGTCCCCAAAGTCTCATTTTATTCTGTAGTTAGAATGGTCCTCTTATCACATCTGTTAACAAATCGTCTGGTTTCAGTTTCACCTGCTCTAATTTCTCTTAACCCAGGAGCTAAGAAATCAGGAAGAGATGAATGAAAGAAGCCCCCGTCACAGACCCTGGGGTGACGGTGCAAGCTCTTTCTTACGGGACTTCCACGCACAAGCTTGTGCCATCTTCTTTTCTTAGGCTGTTTTATTTGAAAGCCCTTTTTAAAATTTAATTTAATTTTATTTTTTAAAAGATTTTATTTATTTATTTGACAGAGAGACACAGCAAGAGAGGAAACACATGCAAGGGGCGTGGAGAGGGAGAAGCGGGCCTCCTGCCGAGGAGTGAGCAGGATGTGGGGCTCGATCCCCGGAGCCTGGGATCATGACCTGAGCCAAAGACAGACGCTTAATGACTGAGCCACCCAGGGGCCCTGAAAGCCCATATTTTATTTCATTCTTTTATCTTTCCCATTTATGTTTTATTTTTATTTATTTATTTTAGAGAGAGGGAGAGTGGAGAGAGAGAGAGAGAGAATCTTAAGTAGGGTCCTTGTCTAGCATGGAGCCCAATGTGGGGCTCGATCTCACAACCCTGAGGTCATGACCTGAGAGGAAATCAAGAGCTGGGTGTTTAGATGACTGAGCCCTCCCAGGGGCCCCTTGGTTGTTGGATTTATATGCCTAGTTCCTCCTATCTGAAACATTTGCCTGATGAGTTTGGAAAGAATGGATAGTAGATGGAGGCTGAGACTGCATGTGCAAGAGATTGATTTGGAAAAGTCAGGAACGTTTAGTTGTTTTCACAGGGCTGCGGGCCCTCCCTGGCGCTCAAGTTAGAATCAGTGAGCAGGGAACCGGGGTCCTGCCACCTGCTGGGCAAGGCTGAAAAGGCCGCTGGGCATTGGGACCATCCAGCCTGTCCACCTCTCAGAAGCTGATTCTACATAGGGAATCTGTGAAGTCCTCTGTGTGGGAATCACTTCTGCGGCGTCTGGCTCCTAACGTAATGTGAGCACAGAACAGATACGTACTTGCTGACTGACTGGTACAGGCTGAATAGTCCAGGCTCCAAACGAGTGGTCACTGAGGAAAAAAATCATCTTTTAGTCGGAACCATTCAGATTAGCTGAATAGCCTGCTCTCACTCATCTGATGATTTTTGAGACTTTTAAGGTTCTTGTGGGGATTCAGTATTAAAGAAACCTTAATCCCAGGTTAACTCGAACCAGTTTCAGATGCCTAGTATTGAGACTTGTGTTTTCAAAACCTCACGTTCAACCTCATTTTGGACTATGGAATTTTTAACTGTAGGGATATATACAGCTGAGAAATTCGCAGTTTCCACCAGACTATTTTCTAAGCTAATAAAAAATGATTAGTAAGTGTTTCGGTGTGGTCTTGTAGTGGGATTATAAAAATCTGTATTATTTTTAACTCTATATGATTATGTGTTACTATAAAGGGAACTATATATCCTCAAAATTAATCTTTTTATGTAGCATCAAAGTACAAGAAAATCCAGCTGCATTCCTTAGCGCTCTACAGAGACACGTTGATCCTAATGTTCAGTTGGTAAGTATAGGATAATTTTTGTTTTGATGTGTAATTTTTATTTTTTCTTTATATCTAATAGTCTTCTTTCCTTGGAAGAAGGAATGTGAGCACATTCTCCTATAATATGTTTGCAAATGGCTGTGCATTTCCCCAAGAACCCAAGAAAGTATTCATCTTAGTATTTTAATCAGTATTTTATTTCCTTTTCATATTTCTAATGTTAATGTTAATTTTAATTTTTTAAAAAGATTTTGTTTATTTGTTTGACAGGAAGAGACACAGAGAGAGGGAACACAAGCAGGGGGAGTGAGAGAGGGAAAAGCAGGCTTCCCGGCAAACAGGGAGCCTGATGTGGAGCCTTTAGTTCCCAGGACCCTGGGATCATGACCTGAGCCGAAGGCAGACGCTCAACGACTTAGGCACCCAGGCACCCCTAATGTTAATTTTTAAGTACTTGTTTGTACCTCTGTCTTATCCTCTTGGATGTCTACATATTTATTTAAGATTTAAGATAAAGTGACTCCCATCGTATCCCATAAATGCTGGGGCTCCCAGTGTTTCAGTGGGTTCTTGGAGGGTTTAGGTTTTTCGATGTCGCCTATGGCTGCTGCTGCTGGACTCTCGCCTCTTTGATGAACGCCATTCCCCATGCACTGCGTCAGCTCCCACAGCGGCCTCATTTGCCAGAGCACTGCGCATGTGCATGGGTGTAGTTGACTTGGCGGAGGGTTTGGGACCAAGGCATGATTAGAGCATACCCCAACACTGCAGACAAGTTAAAATTGGCATCCTTGTTCTGAAAAATCTCTTAGCCATCCCTATTTCTTGGAAGTGCTTCCTCTTCTCCCAGGCCCCACCTCTCGCTGCACTGCAGTGTCTTACATGTTCAATGTATGCATCCAGGCTCCCAGCATCCCTCTCTGCATTTCCCGCAAAGCAGCTTGGCCATGTCTGCTTCTCTTCTAGTCAGACACAAAAAAGGCCCATACGGATGATATATTGAACAAAAGGAATTCTAACCCTAAGAGCATTTCTTTTCGTTAAAAATAAAATAAAAACAGATCATAAGAATACTACAAAGAACTGTCATATACCGGTTACCCAGTATACTTCCTGTATCTATCAATCTGTCTGTCTTCTTTTTTCCTGAACCATTTGAGAATAGGTTACAGATCTGATGCCCCATTGTCCTTGAATACTTCAGTGCATTTTCTCTACAAGCAGGGTCACTCTCCTACAGAACCATAGGACAACCATCAAAATCAGGAAACAGTAAGACCAGCTAATCCACAGACTCCCTTCACATTTCTCCATCTGTCCTTAAAATATGTCCTCTCTAGTAAAAGGATCTGATGCATTGCACTTGGTCGTGCTGTCTCTTTAGACCCTCTTTCTTTCTTTCTTTCTTTTTTTTAAGATTTTATTTATTTATTTGACAGAGATCACAAGTAGGCAGAGGGGCAGGCAGAGAGAGATTGGAAGGGAAGCAGGCTCCCTGCTGAGCAGAGAGCCCAATGTGGGGCTCGATCCCAGGACCCTGAGACCATGACCTGAGCCGAAGGCAGAGGCTTAACCCACTGAGCCACCCAGGCGCCCTAGACCCTCTTTCAATCTGAAATAGTTCCATAGTTTTAAAAAAATTTTAAAATTTTTTATTAACATATAATGTATTATTAGCCCCCGGGGTACAGGTTTGTGAATCGCCAGGTTTACACACTTTACAGCACTCACCATAGCACATACCCTCCCCAATGTCCATAACCCCACCACCTTCTCCCTCTCCCCCTCCCCCCAGCAACCCTGTTTGTTTTGTGAGATTAAGAGTCTCTTATGGTTTGTCTCCCTCCCGATCCCATCTTGTTTCATTTTTTCCTTCCCTAACCCCCAAACCCCCCACGTTGCCTCTCAAGTTCTTCATATCAGGGAGATCATATGATAATTGTCTTTCTCTGATTAACTTATTTCGCTCAGCATGGTACCCTCTAGTTCCATCCATGTCATTACAAATGGCAAGATTTCATTTCTTTTGATGGCTGCATAGTATTCCATCATATATATATATACCACATCTTCTTTATCCATTCATCTGTTGATGGACATCTAGGTTCTTTCTATAGTTTGGCTATTGTGGACATTGCTGCTATAAACATTCGGGTGCACGTGCCCCTTCGGATCACTACATTTGTATCTTTAGGGTAAATACCCAGTAGTGTGATTGCTGGGTCGTAGGGTAGCTCTATTTTCATGAAATAGTTCCATAGTTTTGATGACCTTCCAACTTTGAAAAGTATAGATCAGTTACTTTATATAATGTCCCTCAATTTGGGTTTGTCTGATGTTTCCTTATAATTCAATTCAGGTTATGCACTTTTGGCAGGAGTATCAAGCAATGATCCTGTTTTCTTAATACGTCCTCCTGGGGGGTACCCCATTAATTAAGGTGCTATCTACCAGGTTTCTCTGTCGCTTGGTAATTTTCAGGTGTTTTTGGTTTTGTTTTGCAGCAAGATACCTTGAGAGTATGTAAATATCCTGTTTCTCATCAAACTTTTACCTGCTAGTTTCAGAATCCATTGATAATTCTTAATCCGAACCCATTGTTACTATGGTGTTTGCCAAATGGTGGCTTTCTAATTTTATACATTTAGTATGTAGCATTGTATTTCCTTCTACATTTAGTAGGTAGAATTATGTTACAATGAAGAGCTTTCTCTTCTCCCCATTTCTTTGTTCATTTGTTTAAATCCTTATGGATTCATAGTTTCCTATTTTATTACCAACTTACAGTCTATTACTACTGTTATCTATTTTGATGCCGAAATCGTTCCTGATTTTGTTAGTGGAAGACCCATTCACATTGGCTTCTGTGTCTTTTTGAGATATCCCCATCTTTGGGGGGACATTTCCTTACTGTCTGGCACAATAAGGTATTCCAAATTAATCTTGAAATTCTGCTGCCCGCTGTGGAATTAGATATTTCTCCAGCGAGCTATGATGCCTTTTGGTAGAGAACAGTATTTAGAAATCAAAATCTGGCCACTGGGTGTGCTCATTTGTTACTGGGGTGTCACTGCTCCCCGGTTTTCTCAGTGAGTAAAACTAGGAGTATGTGTAGTGTGGGTCTACATATATGTTCTCAGATGCAGTTGACCCTTGAACAGTGTGGGGATTAGGGATACAGACCCCTGCACAGCCAAAAATCTCCATACGAGTTGACTCCCACCAAATTTAATTCCTTAGCTGATTGTTGACTGGAAGCCTTATAACGTAGTCGATTAACACATATTTTGTATTTTATATATACCATATACTGTATTCTTACAATAAAGTAAGCTAGAGAAAAGAAAACGTTATTAAAATCGTAAGGAAGAGGAACTACATTTATGATACTGGACTATACTTACCCAAAAATCTGCACAGACACGGACTTGGACAGTTTAAACCCATGTTGTTGAAGGGTCGACTGTTGATACATACACACATACATCTATGTGTGTCTATGTACATGTTAAACACGTGTTCACGCCTTCAGTTCCAACCCAGCAGCACAGGGAAGTGTCCCCCACATCTGTATTTGTACCTCCCTTCTCTGGGGGGAAGCACGGCTCCTGCTGTTCATGTATCACCTGTGCCTCCATCCCCTGTAGACAACCAATCTCACTTGTTTCCCACCTTCTTTTGGTCCCTGTCCCCGCTGGACCACTGTCTTGTTCTGTCACCTACCTTGCTTGGTCCCAAATTCATAGGATGGAAGGAAGGAAGACTCCTCTAAGAGGATTGTGCAGACAAATGTATTTCCCTATTTTATGTAATTAAATGTAAATAATTTTATCCCTTGACATAATGATACTTGAATAGATCTATAGGTGAAAAATCACTTTATTTGTCCTCTGCTAATCATGACAGTGCCCATTTTTTCTATAATATGGCAGTTTTGAAAGTAAGGAGTACAAGATGGAAGGGAGATGCAGGTAGGTCAGGAGAGGCCCTTTGGGGAGAAGCACCTGATAAGAAATAGGGCCAATGACAGAGATGGCAGAATTTTAAAATACCTGGGGACCCGAAGCTTCTTTCTCCTTATTTTCCCTCCCCCCATATCCCTACTCTCAGGTCACAGTAAACAATAGCAACAACAAAATATTGTTGTTTGTTTCTTTTATTTTGGTTGTGTAGTACCTAGTGGGGGAAAATACTACAGTGCAAGCTAATCCTCCTTTTGGCCTATGTGTGGGTGAGGCTGGGGGAGGAGAGGGAAGGGGGTGAGAGCTGGAGAACCACAGGAAGGGGCCGACAAGGGGCGGGGAGGAAGCTGGAGAAGGAGCTAGGTTAGGAGGGAATTTGGGGAGCCTAGTAGAATCAAATCTGAAGAGATGGAAGGCAGTAAAAGCCAAGAGGGATGGGTAGCTTTGGAGTGGGACTGTGGAGCAGGTGGCTGATGAAAGGGCATTTGAAGCAGCGTTGACCCGTTGTCAGTGGTTAAGGGCCATTTGAGACAACTTTAGATATGTTAGTGTTTGCTTCTTCAGAACTTAAAGGCAAGATATTTGGAGAATCCCCCTTCTCATTTTTTGTTTGTTTGTTTGTTTTTTAGAGAGAGCACACATGCTCAAGGTGTGGGGGAGCCTGACGGGGGGCTCGATCTCATGACCCTGAGATCATGACCTGAGCCAAAATCAAGAGTCAGACACTTAACTGACTGAGCCACCCTGCCACCCCTCAGTTTTTGTAAAGCTACTTCTAAACATAAGTAAGGTGACTTTTCCTTCCTTTTTTTTGTCTTTTAGGTAATGTGTATCCTGCCTTCTAATCAGAAGAGCTACTATGATTCCATTAAAAAATACCTGAGTTCCGTCTGCCCCGTGCCAAGCCAGTGCGCCCTCACGCGGACCTTGAACAAACAGGGAATGGTGATGAGCATTGCCACCAAGATCGCGATGCAAATGGCCTGCAAACTTGGAGGCGAGCTGTGGGCTGTGGAGATCCCTGTGAGCAGTCTGTCACTCTTCTCCTTTTAGCAATCCCTCAATGCTTTCCTTAATTTAACAATGACATCAAGTGGGAGGTATTTTCCCGTGATCCCAGAAGTGTTTGTTGTGGTTGTTGGGTCTGTTGTCTGTCTATGGGCTCTGGGCTCTGGCATGACTCAGGACCCCCTCCAGAAGGTGAGGTGCGGTTCCTGTTGTCCGGGAGCTTCGGGTGAGCTGTTGGCAGCACGTCTCATGACTGAGAAGCTGGGCTGGCAGAGACTTGGAGGATCTCAATCTTGAGCCGCCCTGCTGCCGCTACAGGAAATCTGTGCTCCAGGGTCTCTGCTTTTATCAGCTTTTAGCAGCTGCTGGCCATCAGAGGAGCTCCACACCCTGGAGGAGGCTCCCCGGGACTCAGCAGCCAGCAGATCTCTGATCTTGGACTGTGGCAGGAACTGAGAAAGTCCTCTTCTCTTTCCCTAACTGTTGGCCACTGTGGAAGGAGGGGAGGGGATGAGACGTGAAGGAATGTTGTCCATTGCCTTCCATTTCTATAAGCAGGATGTATGCGGGGAGCCCCAGCTGCCTCCTCGGGGCTGCAGAGCCAAGGAGCGAGGTGGGGGGTCCCCAGACATCTAAAGAATGGGGAATGCACTTCTCCTTGAGATCCCTGCAGCCCAGAGGCCCGGATAAATGACGGACCACTCACCTTGAGCCTCTTGGGTCACCACGGGCACTTGTCCATCTCCCCAAAGGATGGTAGCCACTACAGTGAGACTCTGAAGCAAAGTGTGTACCACAGCCATCCCTCCATCTTTAAGTCTCTTTGGTGTCTGTTTTAATAGGCTGCTTCCTCTGGCCCTTGGTCTCGCTGGCATGTAGCTTCACTTAAATAATTTAACAGCGAGGGACAGTTTTTTTAAAAAAAAAAAACTTATTAAATCATCGTTTAGGGAAATAATGCCCCATTCCATTAAATCATGAAAAATTTACTTTTACAGTTAAAGTCCCTGATGGTGGTCGGTATTGATGTCTGCAAAGATGAGTTCAACAAGGGAATGGTGGTGGTTGGATTTGTGGCCAGTATTAACCCCGGAATCACCAGGTGCTTTTACAATTACCCCAGCATATTCTCTAATTATTGTTTGTGGTTGAGCTAAAAACTATAGAGCAGGAAACAGTTTGTGTTCTTCACTCATTTAATTAAATTAATTAATTTATTTTTAAAGGTTTTGCTTATTTATTTGACAGAGAGAGAGGGATCACAAGTAGGCAGAGAGGCAGGCAGAGAGGGAGGGGGAAGCAGGCTCCCCGCTGAGCAGAGAGCCCGATGCAGGACTCGATCCCAGGACTCTGGCATCACGACCTGAGCCAAAGGCAGAGGCTTTAACCACTGAGCCACGCAGGTGCCTCTTCATTCATTTTAAAATATATGAACACTTTAGTCATAAATTATACTTACAGATAAAAATGTGTTTGATAATATTAATAGGTAGCCTTATGAAAAAACTGTATTTATGCAAACATCAGGACAAGCTGTCACTCATATACCTATCATATTCCCAAAGTGATGGATGATGGAAATTCGTATCTGTACATCTGCCCTGTTTCGGGTCCCGTACTAGAAGCCTCAGGTACATTACGTCTAGCAGCTAAGTTCTGGCTTCACGTTGTTTGGATTTGTATCCTGATCTGCCGTGTACTTATTCTGTGTTTGACGTCTGGCTATTTAAGCTTGCTGCGCCTCACTTGTAGTCACCTGTAAAGTGGGGATGTCGGCAATGGCTGTTTCACAGGGTGCGTGTGGAAATAACGTGAGATGAAGTGCTTAAACCACAGGCTCAGTACGCGCAGCACATGCTTCTTGTTACTGACACTTGCAGACGGTTGGTGTAGTTGTTCGTGCAGCTGTTGGAAACAGAAACAGGTTCGGCAGTAACACATTAAATATAGAGTCATGGTACTTAAGTAACTGTAGTTCTTAGAATCGTTTTACTATTTGCAACAAAACAGAGTGTTTTGAGGCTGTAGGAACCGTGACGTATTTTATTCCCAGACGTAAGCTATTTGGTTTACTCCGTTAAATTTGTGGTCAGGTATATACTTGGGATGGCGAGAAACAGGAAAAGTAGCGGTGGGGCTCCAAATTCCTTCCAGCTTGTATGAGATCCCGTTTGTCACTTCGTTAATGAAGCAGATAAAGGATTTCCTGTTTGTTAGCCTCATTCCTCATTGTGTCATTATTGGTTCTATAATAATAATTTCAGTGCATACTCACCACTAAGCCATGACTTCCATTTTTCAAGTGCTTTTATTTAATTAATAACTTTAGCAAGAGAACTTCTGAAATTTAAATAAGTTAATCATGTTCAGATTTCAAGTCCAAAAGGCTCATTGATAGGAGTTGACGTTTATACCTGAGAAATCTTTGAGTATTTTGAAAGTAGATCTGCTAAACTAATAAATTCCTTCGTAACAATAATGTAGTGGTTTATATTTATTATTGCTTATTTTGTGCCAAGTACCGTGCTAAGTCCTTTATGTAGATTATCTAAGTTAATTTTTACAACCTTATGAGGTAGTAACTACCTTATCGCCTTCTATGTTTCCTTAGTACAGATGAGGAGACTGAGGCTTAGGTTCACATGGTTGGTGAGTGTACCAGCCAGGATTTGAACCCAACCGTATCTGATGCCAGTACCATGCTTCAGTTTCTCTTACCAACAAATTTCTTTTGGGGAAGGGGGGTTTTTAATTTAATTGTACTCATGTAGCATATACAAAATCATGAGCATTAAATTTTACTCACAATGTCTGTTTCTTTTTATTTCGATTGAGGCATAATGACATACATTACATCAGTTTCAGTATTCAGCATAATGATTCGATATTTGTACATATTGCAAAACGATCACCACAGTGAGTCTGGTTAATATCATCACATAGTCATAACATTCATTTTTCTTGTGATGAGGACTTTCAAGATCTACTCTTTTAGCAACTTTTTTTTTTTTTAAAGATTTTATTTATTTATTTGACAGAGAGAGATCACAAGTAGACGGAGAGGCAGGCAGAGAGAGAGAGAGAGAGAGAGAGGGAAGCAGGCTCCCTGCTGAGCAGAGAGCCCGATGTGGGACTCGATCCCAGGACCCTGAGATCATGACCCGAGCCGAAGGCAGCGGCTCAACCCACTGAGCCACCCAGGCGCCCTTAGCAACTTTTAAATATACAATAATAACAGTCTTATTAACTGTGCTCACCAAGCTGCTCATTATGTCCCCAGGACTTCCTTATTTTGTATCAGGAAGTTTATATCCTTCGATCTCCTTCACCCCGTGCCCCCACTTCCACCCCCTGCCTCTGGCAACCACCAGTCTCCTCCCGTATCTAGAAGCTTTTTTTTCCTCCTAATTTCACGTATAAGTGAGAACGTACAGTACTTGTCTTTCTCTGCCTGACATATTTCACTTAGTGTAATGTCCTCAGGATCCATCCATGTTGTCACAAATGGCAAGACTTTATTCTTTGCTGTATCTAAATAGAATTCTGGGTGTGCATGCAAGTGCAGACTCACACACACATCTTTATCCATTCTCCCACCGACGGACACTTTGGTTGTTTTCCTTTTCTTCACTTAATCCTAATGTACGTCTAGGGTAGACATTTTGAATCTGAACTTCACTTTTGTGTTCTTCTCACTTTAGGTGGTTCTCTCGCTGTATCCTCCAGAGAACGACGACAGATGTTGCAGATTGCTTGAAAGTATTCATGACTGGTACTCAAAGTATCGCGGTGTGGGTGGGCTCCATGCACTATTCTTTCTGGCCCAGAGTCCGTGTGCCCGTAGCAGACCAGACCGGGGAAGCAGATGCCCTAAGCCTGCCTGAGTAGACCATCACCTGGTTAGAGATTTCCAGTGCTCTGTCCTGACTCATGCTCACAGATGTTGGAGAAGCTGCACGTGTCCTGTGTGTGTGATATAAACAGAAAGCCAAGAGGAAGGGCAGTTTTTAGCTGCTGGTGGCTCTGGCAAGCAGGGCAAATACCAAAGGAACCTACCCCAGAGAAACAAGGATTGTGACAGAGTGGTGTGAGGTCTAGAAACAGGAAGGAAGCCTTTGGGGCGGGGATAGAATAGGATGCTGGCAGATGAAGGGCGGCATAGCAGGAGAAGATGGGGAAGAAGGCAGGCGGGGAAGGGTGCTTTCTGTGTAGTGAGATGTGATGGGAACAGTGTCTGGAGCTCCCATCTCCTCTCCAGCCCTGGTCGGTGCCTGGCCTTGGCGCTACCTCACGGTGTGGCTTGTAAAATTCACCTCCTCTCCTGATGAGCTTTTCCCATCCATAAACTCCGGGGGGCGGGGGGACATTGTAAATGTTTCCTAAAAAAAGTGAATTTGGTGATATGTGTTGGTTATGACCTTACCTATATGATCATCATCTGTTGAACTAAAATTTCCTGGAAAATAAATTCTTCTGAAGCAATTGCCCAATGTATACCTGAAAATAAGTATTATGTTACTTTGCCCTCACTTCAAAACTTGTTTTTCTTTTTAGTAGTTATGAAAAGTTTCTGTCGATAGGAGTTACTGTCTGGCCTCTGCTCTTGGGGCAGTTTTTAGCTGGAGTGGGTGGAGATGTTCTCAGAGTTCACATTGTCGGTGCAACTTAGAATCAAATTGGGTGAGTCCACGGTAAGAGATGCTCTCAGAGGAGCGACCACATCCTTTCCTTATGTCTTCATATTTACGCTCATTGGGGAAGGAAATGACATGGAGTTACCCAGCCTGTCTCTATCGATAGCATTTAAAGACTCGAAGACGCCAAATTAGTATTCGTTTGGTTTTGGGAATTTGTTTATTGCACGACTTCGTTGATTGCTTGAATATTAAAATGTCACAAAAGAGGTACGCTAAGTCCAAGAATACGTTATGCCACAGAAACCATTATGAGTCCTCCAAGAGCAGAGATGCCGAATGTCCCCCTAAAGTTACCCGTTTTTATATTATTTATATTATTGCAGATACAACTCAGGTCTAGGAATTACCCTCTTTTACAGTGGTCTGTAGTAACACACTTCTCTAAAACCCTGAGCTCTAGGGGGATGTTACTCTTTGTCGGTGCTGGACGAGCCATTCTCTTCTCACCAACTACTCGTTCCGCAGGAGCGCTCAACAGATGGCATCGGCACAACTGCAGCCTGCCCGCGCGGGTGGTCGTGTACCGGGACGGGGTGGGGGACGGCCAGCTGCAGACCCTGCTTGAATACGAGGTTCCGCAGCTGCTGAGCAGTGTGACAGAGGCAAGTTCCAATACCAGGTAGGCAATCACTGTGCGTTCCCCACTCTCGCGGTGATAGCACATTAGAAGTGTTAAAATTCATAGACGCCAGCATCTTTTTTTTCACGCAGTGAAGGTTGGCTCTGTGCCTGCGTCATGTGGGTACAGACGATGGTTCGCTCTCCCGCAGCTTGGAGCATCGTTGGGATGCTCTTCCTTGAAGTGGGGGGGGGGCACCCGGAGGAAGGCAGGTGTCCTTCAGCGCGGCTGACATGGAGATTCAGCTGGGTCGGGGGAAGACACTTCACACATACTGATAAGCCACGGGACTAAACATGCTGTGGTTTGAAATTCAAGGCCCAAATCAGCCAGGGCTCAGGCCCTGGTATGCGGCCAAGGTGGGTGGGAGGTGCGGACAGCAGTGGAGGGCAGAGCCGGCTGGGCTGCCTCTCCCCGTCACCAGCCTTCTGGATTCAGGGATGTGGTAGTGAGTATGTCAAGTGGGAGGTGCAGGGAAAATACTAGAACTGACAAACAGGGGAGGATGATAATCTCAAATTGGCTTCTTAAAATATTTGGGGAGCACCTTCCTCCAAGCAGAGCCCTGTGTTTATCTGTCCGGGACACCATCAACACCAAAGGTGCAGGTGTGAGCCCTGGAGGAGCTGAGACCCGGCCACATCAGGATGGGGCAGCCAGGGGAGAGGGTGTAATGGCTTGGGGCGGGGCCAAGCCCCCAGGACGCACCTGGGGCCAAGCCCCAGGACGCGCCTGCCGCTGCATCCAGACCCTCACAGCCCAGGTCCCTCCCCACTGACCTCAGGGGACTGTGTCTGCTCCCAACCACAAGCATGCAGTTGAGGGCCAGTGGGAGTACATTCAGCAGCCAACCGTGCTAAGGAATTCTCTTTCAGTATGACATCAACTCTGAAAAGTTTCTACGTTGAAAACAATATATTTTTCAAATAAAATGATTAAAGTGAAATTTCCCCATAATTTTTGCATCCCAGTGGTTCCTTTGGGAATGATGGCCAGTATTTAGATATGGCCTTGGCTTTAGCGAATCCTGACTTTAATTTCTGGTCATTTAACATCTGGCCCAAATGTACATTCGGTTGGTCCATCTATCTATCCTCCCCAGGTGTGTGTCTTGCGGGATTCAGGAACGATGATTTGAGGAGTAAGAAGAACCTGTGGGTCTCTTTGCTGTTCAGGAATTGAGAGGAAGGGTGAAGGTGAAATAAGGGGGTTATTGCTAATGGAAAAAGAAAATCTTGTCTCCATGGAAAATTCTGGAAAGTCTTCCTTCAGAGATACTAGTTGAAGCTCATTGCCTTACTAACTGTTCTCCCCTGTCCCCTTCAAGGGATAGAAACCAGCAGAGTAACTGGACATAGCACACTCTTGCCACAAGGAAGAACAGCCTCTGATTTTGAAAACTGTGTATCTTGGGGGGAGTTGATGTGGGGGATAATTTTTACTTTCTTCATTTGGCAGTGTTTTTCTTTTTTCTTTTTCTTTTTTTTTTTTTTTTTGATTTTATTTATTTATTTGAAACAGAGAGAGAGAGATCACAAGTATGCAGAGAGGCAGGCATAGAGAGAGGAGAAAGCAGGCTCCCTGCTGAGCAGAGAGCCCGATGCGGGCCTCGATCCCAGGACCCTGAGATCATGACCTGAGCCGAAGGCAGAGGCTTAACCCACTGAGCCACCCAGGCACCCTGGCAGTGTTTTTCTAATGAATGGATGAATTTATTTAGAAATTACCAAAAAAGATGACTAGAAAGCTGCAGGCTTGGTTTTGGCTCTCTGCATCTCCCTTTCTGCCTTTCTGGTTCCAAGCGCCAAGCTTTCGGTGATCGTGGTCAGGAAGAAGTGCACACCCCGATTCTTCACGGAAATGAACCGGTCGGTGCAGAACCCGCCGCTCGGCACCGTGGTGGACTCCGAGGCCACACGTCCTGAATGGCAAGTGCTGTTCGAAAAGTCAGTTTTCCGCGAAGTGTTCGCTGCCTGTTCTTCACGTTGGGCCTCCTCGGTTGGCCTTCTTTCTCACACTCGTGCACGTTTTCCGCTCAGGTACGACTTCTACCTGATCAGTCAGGCAGCCGGCCAGGGAACGGTTACCCCCACCCACTATAACGTCATCTATGACGACAACGGCTTGAAGCCCGACCACATGCAGAGACTCACCTTCAAACTGTGCCACCTCTACTACAACTGGCCGGTGAGTGACGCTGTGGGACACTGACACGTGGCGTTCCTGCCCGGGGTCATCATCCAGCTCACCCAGCACGATGCCAGACTTCCCGAAGGAGGAATGAATGAATGCATGCATGCGTGAGTGAATGAATGAGTCCTAAGTCCACAGTAGGAGAAACCCAGTCTGTCATAGAAACAAAGAAGCAATAACTGTTAACGTTATTATTATTACTTCTAGCACTAGTATTTATCATTCCCGGAGGACCTTATTCTGTGCAGTGTCTTAAGCACACTAGGGAGGAAATCAGGGTGTTATTTCCAAGTTGCAGTTGAGGAAATTGAAGCCAACTCAGATACTGTGTGTGGTGGGAACGTAAGGATGCATCTGTTCTGTGTTTCTGTGCACGAAGCCAAGGGCCGCTGTCAAAGTCCAAGGCCAAGGTTTGCTCTGAGCCCCTTGGAGCCTCAAGTCACAGGAAACTTAGATGAGTGCTAAGTGTGATGGCTCCCAGCTCCCAGCTCTGTGGAGCCAGACAGGCCCCCAACCCCATCTCCTTTGGTGAGTCTGTGCTCCCTGTGATGCGGTTGCCCTTTGTTGGTTGAGTTTAGGTGGTTTACTTGCGAATGCATTCTGCTGTGTATGGAATTAGCAGAAGATAAAAAACTCAGGAACACAGATTACTCTAAAGAACAGGCAAACCGGGGCGCCTGGGTGGCTCAGTGGGTTAAGCCTCTGCCTTCGGCTTAGGTCATGATCCCAGGGTCCTGGGATCGAGCCCCACATCGGGCTCCTTGCTCAGTGGGGGGGTCTGCTTCTCCCTCTCTCTCTGCCTGCCTCTCTGCCTACTTGTGATCTCTGTCAAATAAATAAACAAAATCTTAAAAAAAAAAAAAACCAGGCAAACCTCGTAATTGCTGTCAATATGTTTTCTCCTTAGGGCTTAATCAGCATCCCAGCCCCCTGTCAGTATGCGCACAAGCTGACCTTTCTGGTAGCACAGAACATTCACAAAGAACCAAGTCTGGAATTAGCCAACTCTCTCTTCTACCTGTGATGACGGGAACTACGGGCGTCCCAAGAGGGGCTGTCTGAGGAGTGGGTGGATTTTGTACAGACCTGCCGCAGGTGCAAAGCTGTGACTGGGGAAAGGAGATTGAGCTTAGTTTCAACTTTTGGAAAAACACCCAACACAGCTTAATCTGAGGTCGTTCAAAAGAAATGCGTGGTGTTTTATTTTGAAGAGTTTTATGCTCTTGGTAAATCCCCATGCTGGTAAATGGAATTAAAATGTGCCATCGTCTGTAAGTAATTCCACAAACTGAATATCCTCTAAGAAAATAAGTGTTTGCACTTAAAAACAAAAAGTGTTTTTGATGGTAGGAAAATGGGGTCTAATTCCCACCTTAAATTTGCCCACGTTTTGTTAAATAATACTGTAGAACGTTTTGTAGAGTGGTTCAAATAGTTATTAGAAAATAAAATTCAGAGCATTGCATATGTGTTTACTGTTGTTTGAATTTCAGTTGAAGTTACATGCAGACCCCATGATTGGTTTTCAGCACAGACTTACCCACTAACCACACCACCACCCTCTGAGCGATGTTTCGGAACCGGAGCACATCTCCTGCTCTCTGGAAGGTGCTTGATCTCACTTAGAAGCAGGTGCTCTCATTGATGACCTTGCCTCCCACCACACTGAGAAAACAGATTCCAAAAGAAGAGGGCTGGCCCAGGCCCCGTCCCCTGCCCCCACTGCAGGGCAGCTGTGTGTGGACCGCCCCCACACACCCCCCCACTGCCCCCAACCCCTGTCATCATAAATGAACCCTGTCACTGCTCCTGCAGGTACCAAATCCCACTCCTCTGGGAATTCTCCCTCTCCCTCCTGCGGCAGCCGTTCCTCCCTCACACTGGATCATTGCCGGCACCATCGCCCCTATGCTGTTACTCCTCCCATCTTGAAGACGAAACTTCTTCCTCCTCCAGTGACCACCTCATTTCTTTGCTCCTCTTTGTAGAAAAAGTTCTCAGAGAGTAGTTGATGCCTGATCTACCAAATTCCTTACTCCAGTCAGAATTCACCACACCCACTACGGCAACAAAGCTTTTACCTCCACTTTGTCAAACCGGATTGTCAGTTCTCAGGCCTTGCCTTCCTAAGGGATCCCAGCATTTGACCTGGTTGGTTATTTCCTCCACCCTCGACACTCCAGTGGCCTCTAGGAGGACATGCTCTCCCGGTTTCTCTTCTACTGTGTCAGTCCCTCAGTCTCCCTCTGTCTCCTTTGCTGGCTTCTTATCTTCTCGTCCTTTATACATGAGAATGCCCCAGGAATGAAACAGGACTCTGGAAACAATACTTTCATGCAGGGGAGGAGGGCGGCGGGTTCTCTCTGAGGTGTGAGATCCCATGAGATGGCCCTGAGAACACTGTTTCCTCCTTGGGAGTTCTCCCCAGGACTGGTCAAAAGGTGCCCACCCTGGGTCAGTTTCAGTGATAGCGGTACTCACCCTTTGCAGGGCTTGACGGTGGAGGTTAGGACCCTGCAGGCCCAGAGCCAAAGGCTTTACATAGATCTTTACTCTCCATAACAGTTTATCCATCAGGCGCTAGAATGACCATTTTACAGGGGATAAAACTGAGGACTGAAGATAACCATGGGGCTCACCAAAGCTTATAAAATCCATAAATTGTAGAGCTAGAATTTGTCCTGAGGTATGTTGGACTCCAAAATCTGAGATGAACCACAGCCTACTGCCTTAATAACAGATTCTATAAGAACTTAAAAATTTCTTCCTGAGTTCTTGGATGAGGAAGCGTCTCATGCGATTTCAAGTTGGAGTTACATAAAAGTCTTTGGAGGCAAGGCACTGTACCGGTCCAGAGAGGTTGTGTTTTTGTTTTGATGCTGTTGTTTCCTTCTTTCCAAGTGCAGGGATTTTGAAAAATGCCATCGACCTAGCCGCTGCCTTATATAAATCAACACAGGGCGTTCAGATTAGCAATACAGAAACCTGGAGAGCTCCTTCCTCTTTTCCAACTAAAGTACTGCCCAAGACCGTGGCTCCTTATGGTGTTAACCCACCAGGGGGCAGACAAGAACCGTCATATGGGCACAGCCTGGCCCTCCCCCCCTTTGTCCACGTGGTGCCAGGGATAAGCGGGAGAATGGTCACGTAATGGTCAAGAGGGTAACATGGAATTAGGAAAATCTTCATTTGTGCTCTGTTTCAGACACTTTGAGCTGTGGAATTTGGAATCTGATAATCTCCCCGCTCTGAGACTTAGTTACCCAATCTGTAATAAGAGAAGGGGTTGGTATAAATCAGGGCAGCTCAACCTTGGAAACAATAGAAATTCCCACATGTAAAAGCTTTTTTAAAGAATAGAAGTGTCTAGGCCCATCTCCAGAAATAGTGATTTAATCAGTCTGATGGGCAGCCTGACCATCTGAATATATTAAATTTCTGTGGGTGATTCTGATGGTTAGCTGGGGTTGAAGACTTGCGGTTTGGAGCAGGACTAGGTTTGAACCCAGAACCACTGCTTACTAGCTGTATGACCTGGTCAAGTTCTTAACCTCGCTGAGCTTCAGTGTATCAGCTTGTAACAACACCTAACAATGTCCGAATTGTAGGGTTTTTATAAGGATTAGAAATATCAAATCTAAAGTATCTGGCTTTAGGGGCACTTGGGTGTCAGTCAGTTGAGCATCTGCCTTCCTCCGATTATGATCCCAGGGCCCTGGGATTGAATTCTGCATCGGGCTCCCCACTCAGAGGTGAGTCTGCACCTCCCTCGTCGTCTGCTGCTCTCCCTGCTTGTGCTCTCTTTATCAAATAAATAAAATCTTAAAAAAAAATAAGTATCTGGCTTTAATTAAGAACAGCCTATCATTATGCCTCATAAGAGGAAAAGAATCATAGAAATACTATAGGATCCGGTAATTCCACTATTGGGTATTTACCCAGGGAAAACGAAAACACGAACTCAAAGTATATGCACCCCTGTGTTTATTTCAGCATTATTAACAATAGCCATGGAAACAACCTAAGTGTCCATCAGTAGATAAATGGATAAGAAAAATGTGGTATATACACATAATGGAATATTATACAGCCATAAAAAGGGAAGAGGTCGTGTCATTTGAGACGACATGGATGGCTCTAGAGGGTATTATGCGAAGTAAAGCAAGTCAGGCTGAGAAAGACAAATACCATATGATTCTCATAAATGGAATTAAAAAATAAACAAAAACCAGAATCAGAACTATATATAGAGAGAACAAACCGATGGTTGCTGGGGGTGGGTGTGGGCAAAATGGGTGAAGTGGAGAAGGAGATACAGGCCTCCAGTTATGGAATGAGTATAAGGAATGCAGTCAATGATACTGTGATAGTGATGTAATGAAACAGACAGCAGCTTTACTTGTGGTGAGCATAGTCTCATGTATAAACTCATCAAATCACTAGGTTGGACAGCTGCAAATAATGTAACATTGTGTGTCAACTATACTAAAAAAAAAGGATCAAATAACAAGCTAGTCAACAAATCTCAGGGGTACATGTAATGCGCTTAGGAACCATCCTAGGTACTGAATTCTTCTACAATTCCATTTAAAGGAAAGCTCAATATTTTCTCTAGATATAAACAGCCTACCCCTTGTTGTTTTATGGAGATGGTGTTTGATTTTGTTTTTATTTCGATGGTGAGAAGGAGACTTTGAGGAGAACATACTTTAAATACATTACTATGGTATCCAAGAGGTGCCCCACTCCAATGTCCCTTAGCTGGCTGGTGGGATTGACCACAGTGTTGATGATGAGGTGTGAATCACCGCCCCCAACCCCACCAGCGCTCCCGTCCCCCCCACATCTCAGCTGCTCATAGCCACTGACTGAGCTCAGCAGAGGTACTGGGTTTGGGCCATTTCTGCCCAGCATGGGAATCCCCTATTGGGCAGTCTTTGCCAGAGTATTCCTGTTTGACCAAACCAGGGCAGTCTGAGAACTGCCCATTAGTTTGAGGGGCTCTTCCAACCTTTTAAATATTGGACTTTGAGTTAGCAATTTTCCACGGGACAAGTTACTCTTAAACATTTCTAACACACTTAAAGATCTCAGACATGGAATGTCAACTGCTTTTTGAGAACTATGGTCAAATGTTTGAGTTTTGTTGTCAGATGAACCTGCACTTTTCCCTTTCAATTTGATCCAGTGTCTGCTGGCCAGAAATAACTTAACAGTGCCCACTAGAAAGATGAGATAAGGACTCATTTCAAAGAGGGAGAGGCCCAGTACAACTGAACGATTTACGGCTGAGTGAAGTTCCTTCCAATTTATTGAGAAAGTTTTCTTAATCTTGGATTTAAACATTATAAAAATGCTAGATGTGCATTTTGGAATATTTGGAAGTTACAAAAAAGTATAATGAAGTAGAAAAACAACAACATCAGTACAAATACTCCCCAGAAGTATATACTGTCAACACTTTGATATATACTTTGCTTTTTTTTTTTTTTAAAGATTTTATTTATTTATTTGACGGAGATCACAAGTAGGCACAGAGGCAGGCAGAGAGAGAGGAGGAAGCAGGCTCCCAGCCGAGCAGAGAGCCCAGTGTGGGGCTCGATCCCAGGACCCTGAGATCATGACCTGAGCCAAAGGCAGAGGCTCTAACCCACTGAGCCACCCAGGTGCCCCTGATATATACTTTTCATTTAGTGCTTTAACTATTTAACTATAATATGCTATTATATATTAAATATATTATATTATATATTATACTGTAAAATATATTTATATTATAAAAATATAATAGTTTTCTATGCTCATCTTTCACATATGATATGGCATAATTATTTTCATATTTTATTAAAATATTTTTGTAACATGAGTCTTTTAAAATATTTTTAATTCTAATATAGTTAACGGAGTGTTATATTGATTTCAGTCGCGATTCAGTAATTCTATGCATTAACTCAGTGCTCTTCATGACAAGTGTACTCTTACTCTCCTTCACCTATTTCATCCATCCCCCCCACCAACCTCTCCTTTGGGAACCATCTGTTCTCTATAGTTAAGAGTTTAGTTCTTGGTTTGACTCTTTTTTTGCCTTTGTTTGCTGTTTTATTTCTTCAGTTTCACATATGAGTGAAACCGTGTGGTATTTGCTTTTCCCTGCCTGACTGACTTTGCTTAATATTATACTCTCTAGATCCATCCATGCTGTTGCAAATGGCAAGATTTCATTCTTTTTTATGGCTGGGTAATATTCTATTGCATAAATATACTGCATGTTTTTCATCCAATCATCTACCAATGGACACTTGAGTTGCTTCCACGTGTTAGCTCTCTTAATGCTGCAATGAACGTAGGGATGAATATATCCTTTCAAACTAGTGTTTTCCTATTCTTTGGGTAAATACCCAGTAATGCAATTACTAGATAATATGGTAGTTCTATTTTTAACTTTTTGAGGAAACTCCAAGCTACCCTCCACAATGGCTGCACCAATTTGCATTCCCAACAATGCACAAGGGGTCCTTTTTCTCCACATCCTCACCAACTCTTATTATTTCTTGAGTTGTTGATTTTAGCCATTCTGACAGGTGTGAAGTTGTATCTCATGTGGTTTTGATTTGCATGTCCCTGATGATGAGTGATGTTGAGCATCTTTTCATGTATCTGTTGGCCATCTGGATGTCTTCTTTGCAGAAATGTCTGTCTGTGTCTTCTGCCGTTTTTTAATTGGATTATTTGTTTTTTGGGTGTTGAGTTGTATACGTTCTTTATATCTTTTGGATATGAACCCTTTATTGGATATGTCATTTGCAAATACCTTCTCCCATTCTGTAGGTTGTCTATTAGTTTTGTTGGATGTTTCCTTTGCTGTGCAGCAGCTTTTTATTTTGATGTAGTCCCAGGAGTTTATTTTTGCTTTTGTTTCCCTTGCCTCAGGAGACAGATCTAGAAAAATGCTGCTTTGGCCAATGTGAGAGAAATCACTCCCTGTGCTCTCTTCTAGGATTTTTATGGTCCAGGTCTCACATTTACATCCTTAATCCATTTTCAGTTTATTTTTGTGTATGGTGTAATAAAATGGTCTGGTTTCATTCTTCTGCATGTAGCTGTCCAGTCTTGCCGGCACTATTTGTTGAAGAGACTGACTTTTTCCCATTGCATAATCTTCCCTTCTCTGTCAAAGCTTAATTGATCATATAATCGTGGACTTTTTTCTGGGCTTTCTATTCTGTTCTGTTGATCCCTGTGTTTGTTTTTTGTGCCACTGCCATACTGTTTTGGTTACAGCTTTTTAATATAACTTGAAATATGGAATTGTGGTATTTTCCAGCTCTGTTCTTTTTCAAGATTGATTTGGGTATTCAGGATCTTTTGTGGTTCCATACAAATTTTAGGATTGTTTGTTCTAGTTCTGTGAAAAATGCTGTTGGTCTTTTGATAGGCAATGCATTATACCTGTAGATTGCTTTTAGTAGTATGGACATTTAAACAATATTTTTTCTTCCAGTCCATGAACATGGAATATCTTTCCAATTGTTTGTGTCATCTTCAGTCTCTTTCATCACTGTTTTAGAGTTTTTCAGAGTACAGGTATTTCACTCCCTTGGTTAATTTTATTCCTAGGTATTTTATTCTTTTTGATGTTATTGTAAAGGGAATTGTTTTCTCAATTTCCCTTTCTGTTGCTTCATTATTAGTGTACAGAATGTAATGGATTTCTGTATATTGATTTTCTCTCCTGTGGCCTTATTGAATTCATTTATCCTAGTAGTTTTTCAGCAAAATCTTTAGGGTTTTCTGTATAGAGTATCATGTCATCTGCATATAGTGAAAGTTTTACCTCTTTCTTACCCGTTTGGATAAGTTTTATCCCTTTTTGTTATCTGATTGCTATGGCTAGGACTTCTGGCACTACACTGAATAAAAGTAATGAGAGTGGACGTCCTTGTCTCATTCCTGACCTTAGGGGAAAAGCTCTGTTTTTCCTTTTGAGTATTATGTTAGCTGTTGGTTTTTCATAGATGGCCTTTTGTATGTTGAGGTATGTTCTCTCTAATTCTACTTTGTTGACAGTTTTTATCATGAATGGGTGTTATACTTTGTCAAATGCTTTTTCTGCGTCTATTGAAAAAATGATCATGCGGTTTTTATCCTTTCTCTTATTGATACGATGTATCACATTGGTAGCTTTGCAAATATTGAACCACACTTGCATTCTGGGAATAAATCCCACTTGATTGTGTTGAATGATTTTTTAAACATTTTATTTATTTATTTGAGAGAAGAGAGAGACAGTGAGAGAGAGCATGAGCGAGGAGAAGGTCAGAGGGAGAAGCAGACTCCCCGTGTTGCTGGGAGCCTGATGCGGGACTTGATCCCGGGACTCCAGGATCATGACCTGAGCTGAAGGCAGTCGCTTAACCAATTGAGCCACCCAGGCGCCCCTGATTTTTTAAAATGTATTGTTAGATTCAGTTTACTAATATTTTGTTGAGCAATTTGGCATCTATGTTCATCAGGATATTGATCTCTCTCTCTCTCTCTCACTCTTTTTTTTTTGGAGTGTCTTTATCTGGTTTTGGTATCAGGGTAATGCTGGCTTCATAGAGTGAATTTGGAAGTTTTCCTTCCTCTTCTGTTTTTTGGAATAGTTTGAGAAGAATAGGTACTAAGTCTTCTTTAACTGTTTGGTAGCATTCACCTGTGAATGTGTCTGGTCCTAGACTTTTGTTTGTTGGGAGTTTTTTTATTTCTCATTCAATTTCATTGCTATTAATTGGCCTATTCAAATTATTTTTCCTGATTCAGTGTTGGGAGGTTATATGTTTCTAGGAATTTATTGGTTTCTTCTAGATTGTCTAATTTGTTGGCATACAATTTTTCATAATATTCTCTTACAGTCTTTTATATTTCTGTGATGTCAGTTGTTAATTCTCCTCTTTCATTTTTGATTTTGTTTATTTGAGTCTTCTTTTTCTCTTTTTTGATGAGTCTGGCTAAAGTTTGGTGTTTATCAATTTTGTTAATCTTTTCTTTTCTTTTTTTATTAAGTAAGCTCCACACCCAACATAGAGCTCAGCATGGGGCTTGAACTCACCACCCTGAGATCAAGACCTGAGCCTAGACACTTAACCAACTAAGCCAGCCAGGCACCCCTTTGTTGATCTCTTCACAGAATCAGACCCTGGTTTCATTGATCTGTTCTATTATATTTTTGTTTCTGTGTCATTTATTTCTGCTGTAATCTTTATTATTTCACTCCTTCTACTGTTTTGGGTTTTGTTTGCTCTTATTTTCTAGCACTTAGGTGTAAAGCTAAGTTGTTTATTTGAGATTTTCCTTTTGTCTTGAGGTCAGCCTGTATTGCTATAAACTTCCCTTTTGGAACCATTTCTGTTGTATCCCAAAGATTTTGGGCCATTGCATTTTCATTTTAATTTGTCTCCATGTGTTTTTTGGTTTCCTCTTTGATTTCTTGGTTCACCCATTCATTGTTTAGTAGCATGTTATTTAACCTCCATGTGTTTGTGCTCTTTCCAGATATTTTTTTTGGGGTTGATTTCAAGCTTCATAGCCTTGTGGTCAGAAAAGATGTATGGAATGACTTTGATCTTTTTGAATTTGTTGAGACTTGATTTGTAGCCTAGTATGTGATCTCTCCTGGAGAACATTCCATGTGTACTTGAAATGAGTGTGTATTCTGCTGCCTTAGGATGGAATGTTATGAATATATCTGTTAAATCCTTCTGGTCCAGTGTGTCATTTAAAGCCACTGTCTCCTTGTTGATGTTCTGTTTGGTTCATCAGTCCACTGAGGTCAGAGGAATGTTAAAGTCCCCTACTATTAATTTATTACTATCAATCAATTGGTTCCTTTTGTTTGTTATTATGTTTTATGTATTTGGGTGCTCCCATTTTGGGTGCATAAATATTTACAATTTTATATCTTCTTCTTTTTTAGAGAGAGGGAGAGAGAGTGAGCAGTGGGCGGGGCAGAGGGAGAGGGAGAGAATCTTAAGCAAGTTTCACACTCAGCCCAGAGCCCAATGCAGGGCTCAGTCTCACAACGCCAAGATCATGACCTAAGCCAAAATCAAGTAAGACACAACCACTGAGCCACCCAGGTGCCCCAATTTTTATATCCTCTTGTTGGATTATTCCCTTTATGATAATATAGTGTCCTTCTTTGTCTCTTATTATAGACTTCATTTTAAAGTCTATTTTGTCTGAATCAAGTATTGCTACCCTGACTTTCTTTTCAATCCCATTTGTATGATAGATCCTTCTCCGTCCCTTCACTTTCAGTATGTATGTGTCTATAGATCTGAAATGAGACTTTTGTAGGTGTCATATAGATCAGTCTTGTTTTTTACCCATTCCATCACCCTATATCTTTTGATTGGAGTGTTTAGTCCATATATATTCAAAGTAATTATTGATAGATATATACTCATTGTCATTGTGTCACTTGTTTTGTGGTGGTTTATGTAGTTCTTTGTTCCTTTCTTCCCTTGTTCTATTCTGTCACGGTTAGTTGGCTTTCTTTAGTGATAGGCTTGGATTCCTTAATTTTTTACATATCCTGGTTTTTTTTTTAAGATTTTATTTATTTATTTATTTGGCAGACAGAGATCACAAGCAGGCAGAGAGGCAGGCAGAGAGAGAGGGGGAAGCGGCTCCCTACAGAGCAGAGAGCCCAATGCGGGGCTCGATCCCAGGACCCTGGGATCATGACCTGAGCTGAAGGCAGAGGCGTAACCCACTGAGCCACCCAGGCGCCCCACATATCCTGGTTTTTGATTTGTGGTTACCATTCAATTTGTGTGTAACATCTGCACATAGCAGTCTATGTTAAGTTGGTGGTTACTTAAATTTGAATCCATTCTTTACTCTTTCCCCCATGACATACGCATTTTAGGTATATGGTGTCATAATTTCCATCCTTTTATTTTATGAGTCTCTGGACTGATTATTGCTTTTGTGCTTCCTACTTTTCTTATTCTTACTTGTGGTTTTTCCTTTCCACTCAGAGTCCCCTTTAACATTTCTTGTAGGGCTGGTTTAGTGGTCATGAATTCTTTTAACTTTTGTTTGCCTGGGAAACTATTTAGCTCTCCTTAGATTCTGAATCACAGCTTTGCTAGATAGTGTTCTTGGCTGGAGGACTTTTTCCTTTCAGCACTTTGAATATATCATACCACTGTCTTTAGGCTTAGAAAGTTTCTGCTGAAAAATCAGCTTTATGGGGTTCCCCTTCTATTTGACTGTCCACTTTCCTCTTGCTATTTAAAATTTTTCTCTTTACCACTGCTTTTCCCACTCTAATTATGATGTGTCCTGGTGTGGCTCTTCTTGGGTTGAATTTGTTGGGGGATTTCTGTGCCTTCTTGATCTAGATTTCAGTTTCCTTCACCAGATGTGGGAATTTTTCAGCTATAATTTCTTGGAATAAATTTTCTCCCCTCTTTTCTCTCTCTTCTCCTAGGACCCCTATATTACAAATATTTTTATGCTTGATGATGTCACCAAGTTCCCTTAGTCTATTCTCATTTTTGTAATTTTTTTTTCTCACTGCTCAGCTTAATTACTTCCCATTAGTCTGTCCTCCAGGTCACTGATTTGTTCTTTTACTTCCTTGAGTCTACTATGTATTCCATCTAGTTTATTTTTAATTTTGTTTATTGTGTTCTTCATCTCTGATTGGTTCTTTTTGTTTCTTTGTCAAAGGTATGTCCTCCATTCTTTTCTCAAGTCCAGTGACTATCTTAATGATCACTACTTTATTTTTTTTTAAGATTTTATTTATTTATTTGACAGACAGAGGTCACAAGTAGGCAGAGAGGGAGGCAGAGAGAGAGGAGGAAAGCAGGCTTCTCACTGAGCAGAGATCCAGATGTGGGGCTCGATCCCAGGACCCTGGGATCATGACCTGAGCTGAAGGCAGAGGCCTTAACCCACTGAGCCACCCAGGTGCCCCAATGATCACTACTTTAAATTCTCTATCAGACATACGACTTATTTCTGTTTCACTTAGGTCTCTTGTTGTGATTTTTGTCCTGTTCTTTTATTTGGGAACTATTCCTCTGTATCCTCATTTTGTCTAACACTCTGTGTCTTTTTCTATATGTCAAGAAAGTCAGCTCTTTTTCCTGCTCTTGAAAGTAGTGGCCTTGGGGAAGAAGAGGTCCTGTTGTGGCCTGCAGTGCAGTGTCCCCTGCTCACTGGAAACTGATGCTTTAAGGGTGTCTCCTACATGTGCTGCATGTGCCCTGCTATTGTGGCTGAGCCACTTTCCCCTTCAGTCCAGTCATCTTCAGTGGCTCTGTTTGCCTCTTGTGGGCAATATTTCATCCCTGTGATGGTAATGGGCCAGTCTGGGGGGACATGGGGCTTGAGCTGAACCAGACTAAATGCTTGTGAGATGTAGTAGCATGAAACTACTGGGTGCTTTCCCTACGTTGTCCCCTGAGAAGCTTTTGTTGGTGGATGGGACCTATAGTTAAGACCAGCTGTCTGCCCCCAGCCCACTTCTGGGACTGCAATCTGACTGGTGGATCTGCTGAAGCTTGAGGGGCCAGATTCTTGGTGGTAGCAAGTTAGGTAGTGTGTGTTGGTAACTCTGGTTCCTGCAGGGGGCTGTGTGCTTATGCTGGGAGGTAGGGCAGGGAAATGGCACCTGCCAACTCCTTTGTTCCTGGAGAAGTCTTCCAAAGATCTCTGTCCCTCTGGAACACACCCTGAGCTGGGTAAACAACTTGCCTTCACATAGGCCTCAGATGTTTTTCAAACTGCTGTTTCTATGCTGTATCTCTTCAGGCTATCTGTTGTGCTGTCTCTTTAAGGGCAGGAACTCAGTTTCCTCTTGCCCTCCTAGCTCTCCTAGAACAGAGTTCACTAATTTTTAAAATTCTGGGTTTTAAGTCCCACTAGTTGTAAGAACTCATGGAATTCAGCCTCTCTGGTTTTCAAATCCAAAAGTTATGGGGATTCATCGTCCTTGTAGGGGCTCCCAAGTATGATAGTCTGTTTTTATCCCCTCTCCCTGCCTTTGGGTCCCTGTCTCCCATGGACAAGCCTGCAGGTTAGTGTAGCTCCCAACCAGATCTCCGCCCTCATAGCCTCTTCAGTGTAGCCTCTTCTCTACATTTAGTTGTGGAGTTTGTTCTGCCAGGCTTTGGGTCATTTCCTGGGTTATTTACACTGATATGAGTGTTATCTAGCTGTATCCATGCGAAAACATGAGCTTAGGGCCCTCCTACCCCACCATCATCCCAACAATCTTATCTTTGTTTTCTCGATAATGACCATTTTGACCAGCGTGAGGTGACATCTCCTTGTGAATCTGATTTGCATTTCCCTGATGATTGGTGATGTTGAGCACTTTTTCACATAACTTTTGGTCATTTGTATCTCTTCTTGGAGAAATGTCTGTTCAAGCCTCGCCCACTTTTTAGTTGGGTTATTCGTGTTTTTCTCGCCATTGAATTATAGGAGTTCCTTATATATTTTGGACATGAATCCCTTATCAGGTTACATGTGGTTGCAAGCCAGGTGTACGATTTACAGATATTTTTTTCCCATTCCATAGGTTGCTTTTTCACTCTGTTGATTGTTTCCTTTGCTGTGCAGAAGCTTTAGTTTGACTTAGTTTGGTGTTTAGTTTGGTTTAGTTTATTTTGATGCAGAGTTTGATAAGACAGTGTTTTGCCCCAGTCTCGGGGAGCCTAGAGTGGAACTCAATGAAGCCTTCCATGCAGAAATGAAGATGAGGCTGAGATCTATCAGAAGAGTATAATTGTTATTAGTTCAAGGAATAGTTGTTGAACACAATGCTGTATGATCCTAATACAAGTTCTCTGAGGGGTACTGAGAAGTTTGCACCTTCCAGAGCAGCGCTGTCCCCTAGAGCTCTCTGTGATGATGGAAACATTTTATTTGGTATCACTAGCCATGTGCTTATTAAGCACTTGAAATGTAGCTATCGTGGTGAAAGAAGCAAATTTTAAATTTTATTTAATTTGAATTAATTTAAATTTAAATTTGAAAAGCTATATGTGGTGACATATTGGACATATCAGACAGTGTGCTTCTCAAAGATCACAATCTACTAGGGTAGATAGCAGATGATAATTCTAGTTATTATATGACATGGGAAGTATAAGTAATCTTTTTTTTCATTCAATAAAAAATTTTTGAGAACCTAATATGTGCCAGCATCATAATATGGAGATGACTAGGCCTTGACCATGTCACCAAGATGTGCCCTATCTAGTGGGATTCTAACACCAGTCAAGTCAACTTCCCACTTTTGAGAATTTTATGGTAGCATAAAGAACATCTCCCTAAAAGCCTCACTGAAAAATGCCTTACCAAACCAAGGTCTTTTAACGACATGGGGCTGGGGAGTATTTGCCCACTCTGATTCGACCTACTCTGGCATCAGAATCTTGACTATGATCATCAGTAGAGACCCACTGGTCCAGATGTACACATTTACACAAATCTGACAACTTTGAAAATGATCTTTTAACTTTGAACTATATAGTAAGACCACAGAAGAATCTGGTGATAATTCACCCACGTCCTACAGTGAGAACCCACACTGAGTTTACATATCACTATATACATCTATATAAGGCAGCTGTAGGACACACAAGGGATTCTGATACCAATTCCTTATAAATACAATTTGGTAAGAGACCTTAAGCAGCTTCTGGCCCTGTCTGGATTATTTTTTGTGTGTTTCACTTTCTTCTTATCAGAACATGAGCAGTACAGTCTGTGCTGGAACATTCCCTCCCTCCTTCCGGGCTTTTGGTTACCCAGACCTCTTTTGCTTTATGCATGTACTCAAAGCGTGCTCTTCCTCAGCTGTTCCTGGGAAAGGTTTTGTAAGATGTTACTGTAGCTCTTATCTAAATTGGGCCTTCTGCTCCTATACCTGCCTTCTCCGCAGCTGCTACGTTCTTTCTGGGACATGACCTTTCTTCTAAGTGCTGTGCTAATGGGAGCTTAGTTTTAAACTCATTTTAACAGGAAAAGTCACTTCTAGTTGGAAACAGATCCCCGATCATACAGCACATGGAACCACCTGTGGAACACCATTAAACAGATCTCACTCTGCTCCCTTCGCTGCTAAGTGGAGGACTTTGCTGCTAAATCACATACAAGATGCTGTGGAGTCTGCACATTCTGGGCTCTGAGGACAATGCCTTATGCTGTGCAGTGGACATTTCTTGGGACTTCAGCCTCTTTCTGTGATGATTAATTCCCAACCTTCCCCTCTCTGTGGTTATCATTAGCGATGACTGTGTTTGTAGCATGTGTCTTTCCCATTCTGCCAGAAATGATTATGCTGGAGATAAGCACCTGGTCCAGGATTCCTTGTCTTAGAGTTTAGAACTATGTGTGGGAGAGAGAGAGATTGAGAAACAGAGAGAGGAAGAGAGAGAGAGAGAGAGAGACTAATTCTTACCGGATGGACCTGTAAAGCATCAATTGCAGACCAGATAAAGTTGGTCCACAGAGACAGTGATGAGGCAAGTGTCTTGGTCCCCAAGACATCCTCATTTCCTTAAAACAAATTTTCCTGTTTGCTTAGGTGAGTTGGAACAAGTTGATATTTGCTAACACACACACACACACACACACACACACACACACACACACACACAGAATAGGGTCTCAGCAAATGCAACTTGTGGCAGGTAGAATTTTAAGATGGCCTTTGTGATTCTTATCTCTGGCATCCATGCTTTTGTATAACCCTTTCCCCTAAGGTTGTGGGAGGGAAACAGCAACTTGCTTCTGATTCATAGAATATAGTAAAATGAAGGGAATTTTCAGTCAATAATCACTGACTTTAAGATAACCAAACAAGAGATTATCTTGGGCTGATCTAACCTCATCAGGTCAGCCCTTGAGAGAGGGTCTAGAGGTTAGAGGTTCTGTCTTTTCTGCTGGCCTTGAAGACTTAAGATGCATGAGCTCTATACCTGCAAAGAACTGAATTTTGCTAACAACTGCATTAGCTTAGACAATGACCTGTAGCCTCAGATTTGACCCTAGATGGGCTGACACACTGGTTCTGTCCTCATGAGACCCTGAGCTGGGGACTCAATTATACCATGCTTGGACTTCAGGTATGGAAACTTTTTAGTTTTGTGATAATTTGTTACACAGCAAGAGAAAGAAATACAGAAGGCACATGATTAGCTCTGTTATTATTCAAGCCTCCACACTACCTCTTTCTTTTAAACAATAACTAGCATTCACCTTCTGATCTGATCTGTAATCACTCCAGTCTCTGCATCTAGATGGACTCTAACAGGTCAATTAGATATATTCTTACTTCTCACTTTTTACCTCTATGAAATCTTGTGAAAATCGTCACTCAGCTCCGATTTCTATGGAATTGGCAGCTTGTCATAAAGAACAGCTCAGCTGCTGTCACAGTGAAGCGGGAGCGTGAGATTTTTAGGAATGCCTGGTCCCCAGGACAAAGCCCATGTGAAACTGCACTGGCTCTGACACGAAATGTGAGTACAAGGCTGACGAATGGAAATTTCCTCGTCTCTTCATGGACATAGGGCTCTCAGGAGGAAATTAGGCAGAGATTCTGCTGTCGCAGGAAGCACTCAGGTCATCCCACCACTGACCAGAGTCCACAAGTTATAGGCACCAGCAGGCCCCTGGACACTTAGAACTTTCTGGAAAACTTGAAGGCTAAGGTACTTGAGATTTGGGTGCTGGGGCTGTTGAATCCTTTAGTAACCAACCCAGTTCTAAAAGAGTAATAATATATGGCAGCCACATAACATTTTCCAGGTTCCAAATTGCTCTAGACTCTTTATCATTTGGTTCTCTCAATAGCCCTGGTAGCAAAGCAATTTTCATCATCCCTGTTTGACAGCTGTGAATATTAGTACAGGAAAACCTCACTAAGATGGAAAGGTTTGGCAGGGGGAGCTCTCATGCCCTACTACTTGAGGTCAATTGCAAATCCAAGAGGAAGAGACAGACCTTGCATGTGGATACTAGCTTACTATCCCAGCAAGAGGAAGAAAGGCTTATCTTCTCCTCTGGCAACAGCCCAGCCAATGAGAGATAGCCACAGCTTAACCAATGAGAAGCCACTATACTTCCAACTCCCAGTTTACTCCAATGGACTTTTTGTTTATAACAGCCCTCCCAACTCCTTTTCTGTCTAAAGAGTGTGCCTCTGCTCTGCTCTTGGGACTTGTGTTGGGTTTTGCTATTGTTTTGTTTGTCCTGGGTTGCATTTTTTTGTTATTCCCAAACAAACCCATCTTTTTCTGGCAGAATAACTGGCAGTTTTATTTTTAAGGTTAACACGGAGGAGGAAGCAGGCTCAGAGAGATTAAATGCCCAAGATCACACAGGTCCGCAAGTGGTAGAACCAGACCTAAACGTAGTTCTTCCTCTCAGTGAGTCCTTACTCATTCGTTCCTTCTACAAAGATGTGCCCAGGGTCTTCCAGGTGTGAGGTTCTGTGCTGTGTCCTGGCAATGTGGCGGTGAACAGTATCGTGTGATCTTGAGCCAATCAACAACCACCACAGAAACTAGTTAAAATGTGACAACCAGGGTGGCTCAGGCAGTTAAGAATCAGACTTGGGTTCAGGTCATGATCTCCAATCCTGGGATCAAGCCTCACAGTGGGCTCTGTGCTTCGTGGGAGTGTGCTTGTCCCACTCCGTCTCCATCTACTCCTCCCACCCTCCACTCATGCTCTCTCTCTGGCTCTCTCTCAAATAAATAAAATCTTTTTTTTAAATGTGATAACGAAGAAAATGTGCAAGGTTCTATGAGAGTTTATTCGAGGGGTCTCTAACCTAACTTGGAGAATTGGGAACTTTTCTTCTGAGGGAATAACATTTAAGCTAACATCTAAAAGCCAAAAGTTGTTAACCAGAAGATTGGCAGTGGGATAGGGCACAATCTGGCACGTTCAGGAAAGAGAAAGTTATGTTTATATGACTTCAGGGTAAAATAAGGAAGGAGGAGCACAAGATGGGACCAGACAGGCTGGCAGGGACCAGACCATGAAGCACCTTAGAGTTCTGGTTAAAGATTTTTGTGGTGATTCGAAGAGCAAGAGGAAGCCTTGACAGTGTTCAACCTGGGGAGTCGCACATTCAGGTTTGTATTTTTATTTTATTCTTATTTTTTAAGATTTTATTTATTTATTTGACATAAAGAGAGAGAGAGAGAGAGAGAGAGAGAGCACAAGCAGGGGGAGAGGGAGAAGCAGGGTCCCTGCAGAACAGGGGAAGCCCAATATGGGACTTGATCCCAGGACTCCGGGACCATGACCTGAGCTGAAGGCAGTGGCTTAACCCACTGAGCCACCCAGGAGCCCCCAGATTTGTATTTTTAAATACATGTAGGAAACTGGAGGTCGAAGAAGGCAAGAGTGGAAACAGGGAGACAAAAGAGGAGCTACTGCCATAGTTCAAGCAAAGGATATGGTGAGTGCCATGGCAGTGGGGGTGCAGGGATGCAGATGGGCTGTGTGATTGGATACAGTGGTGGTAAGGGAGAAACAAGGATCAAAGATTTCTGTCTTTCCACGGTGTTCCTGATCTTTTAGGCTTCTTTTGTTTGCTTCCTTCTTACAGAATGAAGACAAAACCAGGCTCTTCCCCACAGCAGATGGGACACAGAACAAGGTCAGCCAGGCCTCAACTTAGTTAAAAGCTCTTAAAAATAACCCAACTTAGAAAAGCCCTTCAAATATCCCATTGTTAGGGATTCCCAAAGGATCAGGAAAGCAGGCAAAATGTTTCCACTTGATATTCACCTGTTTGATCAGACTCTTTGAAGAAGACTTTGACTTCTCCCCAGGTAGGAAAAACAAATAACTTGTTAGGTAACACGAACGGGGGAATGTCATGTTCCATAAAATCTTCAAAATATCATATTGAGGTTAAGCACATTGGTTTACCACAGTTTCTAAAGTGCAAGGCTGCTGCTCTGGACAATGATAAGAGAATGATTTGGAATTTTAAAAAATGGTTCTTAAATTTTCTCCTCAAAATCCGGGGGAAGGGAGGGTTTATAACTAAAAGAGGATACTATGCAGGGTGACAGACTGGAAAGAAAAGAATTTGGTGGCATTCAGTTCATGCCTGGTGTCTTGCCATGTCTTGAAGAGTGGTGTAGTAGAAGACACACAGGGCTGGAATCTGGGATGGGGTCAGATCCTGCTTCATTCGTTTCCTAGCTGTGTGACATTGGGGATCTGAATTGCCCCTTTTGTGTCACAAATGACCAAAACCTCTACTTACCAGGTTATGACAAAAAGTAAGACAATACTTTCAAAACCAACACAGTACCCAGAATGGAGGAGACATTCCGTAAATGTTAGTGACCATGTTGTCAGCGTGCTTATACTCAAAAAACAGTTTTCGGTATGTTTTGACTCTGGTGCTGAATGAAAAAATTTTCACTCTTATTGGCAATAATGGAAAAGGTAATTTGAATTTGAAATGGAGGGCTCATGAAAAGGTAACTTGAGTTTCAAAAAATATATAGTTACTGAGTTCTCAGTACTAGTAGTACTCAGTACTAGTGGTATTCAGTACTAGTAGTATGCAGTACTAGTAGTACTCTGTAGCTGTACTGCTACTACTGGTAGTCATTTTGCAAGGTGATGGGAGAGACCGAAAGAGGCATAAGACACAAATGGGCAGACTAGTGGGTGAGACAGTAAAGATCTAGACAGGAAGCTCGTCAGGTCTAGGTCAATTGAGCTTCAGGTGAAGGTGGAGAGGTTGCGTGCTCTCATAACCGAGACTTCCTACCTGGTAGGGGTGGCAAGGCCGGGACCATGGCTGGTGGGGTCTAAATGATAAGACCCACTCTCCCCATGTCCTAATGCAATCCCTAACTGCTTGTTCAGAAAAAGTAAGGAAGGAATCTTTCCTTACTTGTTCAGAAAAAATAAGGAAGAACTGTTTCTCCCCCCGCACCCCGCAACAATTAAGAGTTGGTTTGGAATGGGTCTGGATAAAACATGGCAGCTTCAGAATGTGTGAGATTACTGCCCTGACATTTACCTGCAAAGCTGGAATCATTTGTCCTATACCCAAAATGGACAACCCAATGAGTCTTCAACAATTAAAAAAAAAAATCTGCTTTAGAAATTGCTGTCAGAGAAACTCAGCCTGAACAGCCTCACCGTGAGAGATTTGAGGGCTCCAAACAAGTTCCAATTCAATTCAAAGTCACGGGTATTTTCTGAGCATCTACTCTATGCCGATCCTTTGGGCCACATTTGGCCATCTCATGGGCTAGTGGAGGAGGCAGGCATGTGAGCAAATACATTATGAAACAACATCCAGAATATGGTGGCAGAGATGTGTTCTGGGTTCAGAGGTCATGTGCATGAGGGGCGATATCTGAGCTGGGTTTGAAGGCAGAACAGTAGGATTCAAGGGAAGGGTAAAGGAACATGGAGGTGTGAAATGGCTTTCCAGGGATAATAGCAGCTGGGAACTCTAAACAGGTCTCACCTCAAGGTGGACCTGGCTGACATGAGAAGAAAGTCACGGCCAGCATTTCGTGCTTCCTGGTTTGCAGAACATTGAGCCAATTCTATCCCAGGTACCTCCTTGTCATTGTTCAGTACCTCTACTTTTTTTTTTTTAAGATTTTATTTATTTATTTGACAGAGAGAGATCACAAGCAGGCAGAGAGGCAGGCAGAGAGAGAGAGAGAGAGAGAGAGAGGAGGAAGCAGGCTCCCTGCTGAGCAGAGAGCCCGATGTGGGGCTCGATCCCAGGACCCTGGGATCATGACCTGAGCCGAAGGCAGCAGCTTAACCCACTGAGCCACCCAGGCGCCCCAGTACCTCTACTTTTTTAGCTTCAAGTTTGATCCTTGTTCAAAAAACAGACATACTATAGGTTGTTGCTATTCATTTATGCTTGAGTGCAGATGGTTCTGTGTGCTTTATTGAGATATAGTTCAAGCTATTGAAAGAGCAATATGTCTCAGTCCCCAAGTAGAAACCTGGGTGGGTTCAGTTCCTCCCTCACCTTCAGTCATTAGCTTGAAAGCCTTTGTTTGCAAGGCCAGCCACTGATGACTTCCATATTTGAAAACTTATACATTTGCTGGCTTTCCATGATGCTAACTTTCCTCTGCTTGTTGTCAATTACATTTTATTCTTCCAGAATACATTAGTAAGAACTCTGGCAAATATAAAGACGAGTTGCGCCATATTAGCCAGAAGCTGGCCTTTAGCTACAAACTGTTTCTTCCATTCAGATACAGCATTCTGAGAAAGATGAAAAACAAAAAACAAAGAATTCTTTCTTCCTTTTTTTCCTTTTAATTAAACCTACCTGGAAGTGCACAAACCATGCTCCAATTCCTGCTGCGGCCCAGACCCAGATCCTCAGAGGAGACCGTGTGTCTATCTCTATTAATGGCTCAAGCGACTAGGTGAGTTCCCAAGCCATTCTCCCAGCCATGTGAATACACATTTTGTGACTTTCCAGGTATTATGTGATATTGTTCTTGGCAAGATACTTTGTTCTGTTAGTTTCCTGCCCAGAGGCAAGGAGGACAGAAGGGCCTTTAGAAGCCAACTTGCAGGGGCATCTGGGTGGCTCAATGCGTTAAGCCTCTGCCTTCAGCTTGGGTCATGATATCAGGGTCCTGGGATCAAGTACTGCATTGGGCTCTCTGCTCAGCAGGGAGCCTGCTTCTCCCTCTCTCTTTCTGCCTGCCTCTCTGCCCACTTGTGATCTCTCTCTCTGTCAAATAAGTGAATAAATAAATCTTAAAAAAAATTAGAAGCCAACTTGCAATTCTCTTACTCCATACTATTGTGGAAGGTTCTGGGAGTAGGAAAAGCATGTAATCAAAGTAGCATTTCCACAAGATGTTTAGTAGAAACTAAATATTGAAGTTCTTGGGAGATAGAAGTCCTGGGAAACCAAAATCTCAGCCAGCATGACCATGTCTAGGTTGTGGCTGATGGTGTGAGATTTGGCAAGAAGAGGAAAGGGGCAAGATGGAAGGGAAGTGACCTTCAATAGAAGATCCAGAGGGTCTAGAGCTACTTATTAGGCCAAGGACATTGCATCTTTATTTTCAGCAGTGGCTTGCTGAGGAAAGGCAGCAAGAGCAGCCTGGGAGAAGCAGCTTTGTCTCTCATGCACATATGGAGATGCAAGGCCTCTGAGAGGACACACACTTGACTCCAAAGCTGCTGTTCTTTGCATCTCTCAAGACCTCATTCTGGGAGGAATTATCTCAAGATGATTATATACTTTGAACCCTAAGAATAATCCTTTTTGGGGGTCTTGCTCTTAACCCAGGAGTACATAGTTACAGGAGTGACAGGTACAGGATGCCTAGAAGATGGAGGGTGGTGAGGAGAAGGCATCCATCATATAATCTCTTACTCCAGCTGGTATCACCGACTTTGGAGAAACTGCCACCATTATTTGGAATTTGCTGGGGAAGTCATTGGAATACTAATGAATAAGGTCAAGGAAATCTCTCAGGATAATTCCAGTGGTTTCAGAGTGTCTGAGATGAGCAAAAGCAACAGAGTTGGAAGAGAATAGAGTGATGACATTGGAAACTGGGAGATCTTTTCAAGTATACAATAGAAGAAAATTGTCATGACATCCATGGAGATTGAAGAACAGAATACGTCACAAAGCAAAAACGGTAAATGACGTCAGCAGCCTTTGGTCCCACTGTCCTCCCCTCTGTAGACCATCTTATGCTCTGTTGTCCAAGTCATAGCCCTAAAATAAAAATCTGGCCATGCCACTTCCCACATAAAGCCCTTCAGTGGTTCTAGTTATTTCCATTCAGGATAGCTCACTCCTCGGTATAACACAGACCCTCATTGACGTGACTCTGCCTTCTTGCTTCAACTCCTTACTCATCATCTACTGCCCGGTCCCTACCCTGATCCTTTTACCATTTTCTTTATCCCTATGAAACTATTTACCCACAAAAGCCATGCTCTTTAAAGACTATTCACTTGCACTTGCTGTTCCCTTGGCCTGGAATATCTTTTTTTTTTTTTTTTTTAAGACACCACTTCTACATGCAAGTGTCTTCTGGGAAAACCCACTCAAGGGGAATTAATTACTCCACCCCTCGCCCTACTTGCTCCTTCTCACGACCAGTGTACCCAGCATAATTGATCCTTATTGATAACTTCAGATTTAAATTGCATGGTTTTTGAATACTATCAAGCATTTGGAACATCCAAGACACACGTGAATTTTCTAATTTTGCTGAGGCTCCAGTTTGTATGCTGGGAAGCATGTTTCTAGAAAGTTTCTAGCTAGTGAGGGAATTTAGTGAACCACCCAGCATTTAGCTCTCAAAGTGACTTGTCCTCCCTGCCTTTGGACATGTAGGCAGTACTCTCATGGAGGGATGAGAAACTTTGCTCATTTTTACCAACAAGGTTGCCTTTTCAGTGTTACACAAACATCCTCTCATTTAACCCTTACAAAACTCCCATGAGCCCTTATTAAAGTTCCGATTTTCTAGGTAAGGAAGTTGAAGTAATTTTCCCACATTTACACAGCTAGCAAGTGAAGTCAGAAGTCAGTCTCAGGGTCAAAACTAGCAGAATGGAACACAGAACGTGCACCTAGCACCAGTGGTTTCTGAAGATGGTGGAAAGTGATGAATAGACTCTGGAGAAATTTAAGGATGTGTTATTCTTGGCTCTAAAAAAGTTTGGACATGGGGGCAATCATGTTAGAGAAGAATTTTCAAATTCCAGGATTCTTGATGGTATCATGATAAATTTTCTGGACACAAGAAAAGCATAGCCCTTAGTGTTAAGGATCTACTCTATTATGGCCTCTGCATTGCTAAATCCAAAAGCCAGTCTGGGGCTCCTGGGTGGCTCAGTCAGTTAAGCATCTGCCCTCAGCTCAGGTCATGATTCCAGGGTCCTGGGGTCCCACATGGGACTCTTGGCTCAGGGGGTAGCCTGCTTCTCCCTCTGCCCCTCCCCTTGCTCATGCTTGCTCTCTCTCTCTCTCTCTCTCAGATAAATGGATAAAATCTAAAAAAAAAAAAAAAATTCCACAGACTTGCGTAAGCATTTGGCAGAGTCGATCCCATTTTCTCCTTTTTTTCATGGCTCCCCTGACTCTCCTCCCCCCTCACTGGCAACTCCTTCTCAGTCTTCTCGGCTTATTCCTTCTCATCTCTCCAGCCTCCAAATGTCTGAGTGCCTGAGTGCCCCTTGGATCTATTCTCCTCTGTACCTACTTCTTCCTGATAATTGTGTCCTGTCTCGTGAGGTTAAATTTCTGCTATGTATGTTGCCAACTTCCCTGGAACTCCAGACATCTTCACAAGGAAAGCTAGTAGACATCTCAAACATGAAAAGTCTCCAGGTGTTCATCTTCTCCTTTAAACCTGATCCATTTTCAATCTTTCACACCTTGGTTGATGGCGACTCTCATCTTTCTAGTTATTTAGGACAAAAACCTTGAAGACATCCCTGATTCCTTTCTCTTCCTTATGCCTCACATCTAGTCTAACAAGAAACTTCCATTAGCTTTAACTTCAACACAGACCATGACCACTTCTCATGGCCGCCATTGCCACCACCCTGGCCCAAATCACCTTCACTCGTCTCTTGTGTATACCAGATCCTTCATGGTTTTGTTTTGTCTATTCCTGTCACACATCCCTAACCCGCACCATCTATTCTCAAAACAGCAGCCAGAATGATCCTTTTAAAACATAAATCAGATCATGTCATTTTGTTCAAAAACCTCTCTTACCACGTGCTTTATGCAAAGACCTCCATATTTCTCAGAGTAGAAGCTGAAGTCCTAACATTCGCTTGTAAGGCCCTTCTCCCCTCACCCCATTGTCCTACTAAGATACTGTATATGACTTCTTTACTTAGTGGGCTTGTCGTCTCTCTTCCTCTCCAGCAGAGAATTGGGATTTGCTGTTATATTTACTGCATATACACTGAGAGAGTTGGGTGCTCAGAAAGTCGTTGACAAATACGTTAATGGGATTTTGCCTAAGGCCAGCCCTTAGAGAGCGTAAATGATTCTGGCTTCTATCACATGTGTGGGGAATGCCCTTATGGAGGAGGGTAAGACACAAGTTAATATGGGAACTAAATGAAGAGCAGTATAATTTCTGCTCTTCACTTGTTTGTGAAATTCACTTGTTTGTGACACTGTTTTCCTCATTCTTAATGAAATCCTTTTTTCAAATGATACCTCTTTCTAAATTAACTGGAGCAAACATACCAGCCCAATGCCAATAATACAGTTAAACGTCAACAGAAAATCACCAGTCTGCTATTTAAAATAGTACAAGGAGTCGGTAAGAGCTGAGCACCTAAGGGACTGGAGTTAGGTAGTTGTGAGGACAGATCTTACCGGTCAGTCACCGAGAGTGGGCAAAATTCACCAAGCTCTGTACGCATTTTTCCAAGCTCTTTTTTCTTCCTCAAGAAAACCTGATTCTTCTTTTCAGTGCTTTAGGGTTGACCACAAGCAGAGATAAGTTTTATTTTACATGATCTCACACAGGAGTTTTATGCTCCCACTAAACTGCAAATCAACATTCCAGAAATTCAGTTATGGAAGATGGGGAGAGCTTACTCTCAAGACCCTGAGAGGGGGTGTTGGGGGTGAAGGGAGAGCCCGGTGTCTGTGGGACCCCAAGGAGCCTTGGGTCTCCCATTTCTAGGGGAGTCTCTTCATCCTCTCAGTTAAAATGGGTTCATGGCATGCTTGTCACAGGATTGTTGAGATATTTGAGATTGTTGAGATTATCTGAGAAAGTTAGCCTACATGAAAGGGATTTGTAAAGTATGACGCCTAAATGTTGGTCTCCAGCGAAGCAGTAAAACGTTTTCACAAATCAAAATGGCTTCCCATAAGCTTCTCATAATTTATGTTGTAAGTTTGGATTTCACATCCTAGCCTGGGTTAGATGTTCTCATTGCACTTTTATTCTTCTATCACTGTCTCAGGAGTGAACACTGAAATTGTGTCCAGTCGGTTCATCATTTGGCTCGATCAGTTTATTCAGAGAACCAGGTGTTTTCTGTCAGGAAGTGCTTAGACTGATGACTTTCTGACCTACCCAAGGGTTTCACCATATTGCTCACCTTGGCCAGTTGTATAGGTTGAATTGTGTAGCCCCCCCAAAAAGGTATGTTGAGGCCCGTTAACCCACAGTCCCTGTGAGTGTGACTTTATTTGAAAAACCAGATGTAATCCGGTTAGGAGGAGACTGTCAGGTGGGCCCTAATCCAGCATGACTGCTGTGGTTACAAGAGGCAGAGAGATTCGGGGGCAGACGCACACAGAGGGAAGACCAGGCGATCACAAAACTGGGGTTGTTTACAACCAAGGAAGGCCAAGGCTTGCCAGCAACCGCAGAAGCTAGGAGAAGGGCACGGCATGGATGGTCTCCTGGAGCCTTCAGAGAAAGTATGGTCCCACTGACCCTTAGACTTGGGACTTCTCCTCTCCAGACCTGGGAGGGAGTACATTTCTGTGGTTTCAAAGAATCCCACCTTCTGGTACTTGACTATGGTGGTTGATTAGCAAACTCATGACAGCCAGTTACCCCACAAGGCACATCTGAGGAGGCCTGGTCACCGTGATGAAGACGGTGACTTATTCCTCCACCTTTGGTAAGTGAACTGCCACCCATCCAAAGGCCTCAAAGTGAGTGGTCAGGAGTGACGATTCCATCCACGGACGTTCCCGAAGGAGCCGACAGCAGTCAACTGCGGGTATGCAAACAAACCTCTTGTTTGATTTTTTTTTTCTCCCAAAACTTTCTTTCTGTTCAGTTGTGATTTTTTTAAAGCAACTGCTGTTTTTTAATTTTTATTTTTGTATGATATTAAATTTCTATTAGCGCAAACAAAATGAAAGGGAAAGCTGCATCAAGCTTATCTCAATCTGTAAGATACCCTGTCAGAGAAAAAACCAGAAAGCAACTCGGTGACCTCCTGGCCCTGTGGTCCTCAGTCCTGCCTGCCCCTCCTGCTGACCTGGGGCCTTCGAGAGTAGCATCTTTCTAGTTCCACCCCTAGTAATTCTGATTGAATTAATACGAGGCGGGGCTTAAGTTTTGGTGGCTTTTTATGTGCCCCGGATGATTGTGACCTGTGTCCAGGACTGAGAACCAGGGAGCAGGTCTGACCTTCTCATTTTACAGAAAAGGGCATTGAGACCAAGAGAGGTCAGTGACTCACCCAGGATCAAAGAGCCAAGGGCCTTGCCACTGTGCGAGCCATCTCTGTCCCAGAGCATGCTGTCCCTCCTTCTTCACCTGGATCATTCCTGGTCACTTATCAAAGCTCAGCTCAGGTGTTAACTTCTCTTTTGGACCTCATCATACTGATGGTTAGAAATTTGGAAAGTATTCACAATCACTTTGATTAAATAAAATTCCCACAGAACCACCACCTGAAGGCCTGTTGAGGATCTGATTTCTCAGTTAATCAAGCATTTATTGGGTACCTATTATATGTTATTTGGTGCCAGGGCACTGAGGTTCAAGCCGACCCACAACCTCTGTGTTGTCACTTTCTTTTTTTGTAAAATGTGCTTTATCTGTAAAATGTTTATTCTCACAACAGTTTCAGAAATTAAGTATTGTGTTCCCACATAAGCAAACTGAGACTTAAAGAGATTTTCTATATTTCTTAGTTTGTAAGCACCAGTCCTGGGCCAAGCTGACTCGAAGCCCATGCTTTCTCCTCTGTTAGAACTGTTCAGTTGCTAAGCTCTTAATGATTGATCAGTTCAAGCAAGCAGTAAAATTCTGAGCTCTACTAGTTACCGTAAGAACACATTGGTAAGAATGTGTAAGCAGGGCCATCATGGACAGCTGCCCAGGTTGCGCACTCTCCACCCAGGAGGTATCATTTACATTCCAGTCAACATCAACGGATGTTCCAGGCATCGTGTGGGGACGTGTACTCAAGGTTTAGGATCTGCGCTGCACCCAGGCCTGTGCCCCTGGGCTGAGCCTGGAGCATCTACCGGGGGGAGGAATGGGTGGTCAAGCCACATTGCACACTGAGCCATGGCACCGAAATGCCACAGTCACACAGGCCTTCCGAGATATTCTCTGCACTGCCCTCAACAAAACAGAGCAAGAGGAAGAGGGCTGGACAGTGTGGGCTCTGTTAGCAAGTCAAAGGCCATGTTTATTTATCTCAGGGAAAAGCACTTTCTCAGAGAGCCAAGTAGAACTTGGTGGCGGGCCAGCTGCAGGGGGAGGACTTGGAGGCAGGATGGAGAAAGCGCAGCGGGGGCTGCTCCCAGGTCAGATGGCTTGCTGCAGATACTGCAAGGCCATGTCAAGGGCTGCGTGAGAAACGTCCACACTGCTTCCTGGGCATCTCTGGGAAGTGAGCAAAGCTGACCCAGCTTTCTTCTCAGGAGAGGAGGGGAGGTCGTGGTCCTATTGAGCCTCAGGACAAGAGACGTGGGACTCACGCACAGCCCAGAAAAACCACAAGGTGGAAAGGTGTGGGTGTGGGAACAGACATGAGGACAGAAACCTGTAGGAGAGGGATGGAGCGGAGTGTGTATCAGCAGCTTTGCTACCCAACAAACCTTGACATTTCTGGGGCATTTTTGAGCATTTGCATATGCATTTTCCCATGGGGTCCTCACAGTCGCCCAGAGAGTTCATTGTCACCATTTGACTAAAGAGGAAACCAAGGCTCAGAGAGACCTATGATCCAGCCTCTATCTATCAAGGGTCATGGCCAGGACTTCACCTCTGCATGCAGCCAGGACTCCCTATGATAAATCTGAGCTCCCTTTGTAGGGAAAAGCTTCAAAACCATGGTGAGATGACCCCAACTGCCATTGGGAAGAATAGTCAGGAAGATGACCAGGAAGAGAACAGGCGACTCTCAGCAGTCTGGTCCATTTTAATCCTGCAGGGCAGGGCCCCTGTTCACTTTCCAGTGTCTTTACCCTCTGTTGTGTCTTATTTCTGGCACTTCTGACTCCCCAAAGTTCAGCCATTAGGAGCTGCTACTCTGCTCTACTGGTACGGAAGTTAATTCTTCTGGCCTTTCCCCTGACTACTTCCTTTACAGCAGTTACCTCTTCCAGGAAGCCCACCCTGATGCACAGACTGACCATCAGACTGCTCTGAGTTCTCATAGCTACCTTTTTCATACTTGTCCCAGCAAAGATGCTATCTTAGCTATCTCAGTAATTCCCTCATTGGCTGCTCTGTTCCTGCCAGGCCCTTGCAATGACAAAGCCGGGTCCTTCCTGCATCATATCTTCTCCACTCTTAGCCACAAGTGCCAACCCTTCTCCTTTCTCCAATGCCCACTAGGCTGGGTGGCAGTGAATTCTGCTGCAGGAAACCTTGGAAAAGAAGAGCACCCACCCACACACACATACATATTCTAGAAAGAGAAGAAAATGGGCCAAGAGGTCACTCCAGGCTCTTGCTCCAAGAGAAGAACGGTTTCTCTCTCCTTAGAAAAAATGTACTCAAGGAGGCACAAAGCAGAAGGAGCCTGGCAATTCCGTTTTAAATAAAATCCTGCCCCTAAATTATCATATTTCAGATTGGAATCTCATCCCCCCAACCCTGGGGGCCCCTGCCCCGTTGCTCTTTATTCTGTGTGAAGCCGCAGTGGGGAAATGTGAAAGGCACTGATTAAAAGGAGCCTGTGACGGGCCCGCCACCAGCCGGTTCTGAAGAGACACATCCAATTAAAACAGACAACATTTTCAAAGACCCCAGGCGGGCATTTCATCTCCTCAGCACTTCCCCCAACATGTCAGCATTACCTGATACAGTCCTTCCTTTTCCTCCCCTAACCTGAAATTTAGGTCAGTAACTGCATAATCCGCGCAAACAGCCCCGGCGGCCTCCCCTCCTTCCTCCCTTTCTGGAGCTGTCTGTTTGGAAATACCTAATTGGGCCCAAATGCTTCTCCCCGCCATGCCCCCTGCCTGGCCCAGCTGACTTCAGTGTGAGGGGTGAGCACCAGTCCAGGGGGCCGAGCAAGGTGCCTGCTGGCTCCCAGGATGTGAGGTAAGAAAAGACCAGAAGGTTGATCATGCAGTTCAAGAGTGACATCGAGCTGGCCTGCCCGCTCAGGGGGCCGCTGGGCTGTCTCACAGTGACATCAGAGTCCATTCCCTACCCTGAAAATCAACGGTGTGGCCTCTGGGGAGCCACAGGCTCTTGGGGGTCCAGCCTTTGATCCATGAAAGGGGGTGAGGCAGCTGGACGTCTATCTACACCACCCCTCGTTGCTCTGGTGCTAAGGGCTACAGACTTCCTCTGAGCCATGTGGAGGCAGGCGGTCTCTTGAGGGTGGCGGTTGTTTCTCCAGATGCCTCTGCGAGAATGTCCAGATCCCAGGGTGATGGGGAGGGTGGGTGTCTACAGAGAGAATGTCCACCCGGCCACACGAGGTGAGGGAGCTGGCGGCCTTCCCGTGCTTGAGCTGGGACAAGCATTGTGCTTGCCACAGAGACAGAACCATTTTCCCCAACAGGAAAGCAGATTCTGGGCTTGGGAAAGTGGGAGGCAGAGCAGGCTGGCCACAGCACGCCCAGCACAAGAGGACCTAAAAAGTGTTTCCTCACTCTCCTGCCTCTGGAAGGCTCCTGGCGTGGGCCAGGCGAGCTCAGGAAACCTTTATCACCCTACCTCCATCCGCAGGAGAAAACAGGGAGACAGACACAGGGACAGCCACCCTGGTTTTGTCTCACAGACTATCTGTCTGGGCTCCAGGCCTGAAAGGGGACACGGGGAGCTCTGGGGTGAGCTGGGGTCATTCCACCTCTGTGGGGTCCGTACTCAGCTACAGGGACGTAACCCTGGAAGGAAGAAAAGACCTAAGGTGTTTTCTGGTCCAGCGTGTCCAACCTGCAGATGAGAAAACAGGGTCGGACAAGGGAGATGACCTGCCATGTTCACATGGAGAGCTGTTGGCAGAGCTGGGGGACCAGGGACTCCTGACCATCATCTCGTGGCCTTCCTCCCATCAAGTTTTCTTCTTCCCTGTTTGAAAATTAATTCACCATTGGGGCGCCTGGGTAGCTCAGTGGGTTAAGCTGCTGCCTTCGGCTCAGGTCATGATCTCAGGGTCCTGGGATCGAGCCCCGCATCGGGCTCTCTGCTCAGCAGGGAGCCTGCTTCCTCCTCTCTCTCTGCCTGCCTCTCTGCCTGCTTGTGATCTCTCTCTGTCAAATAAATAAATAAAATCTTTAAAAAAAAATTAATTTACCACAATCCAGCAGGTGTTTACAGAACACCTTCCTTGCTCCAGGCACTGTGTTGGGCACTGGAGATAGAGAAGTGAAGTGAGCCACCTGACGACGTTCACTGCTTGCGTACCAGGGAGAAATTTTTGGGGGAAGGAGGAACAGGTCAGCATGCCATTACCTTACCCGAACTCCTGGAGCACCTGTGCCTGCCTCAGCGGTGTCACCGGTTTGCTGAATTATAAGTGATGTCTACTCGATACTGAGATCTTGAAGGAAAAGGATTGGCTCATTAATTTTCTATCTCCAGTGTCCAGGATGGTGTCTAATACATGGTGAGTGCTTAGTAATTATTTATTTTTATTTTTATTTATTTAATTTTTTATTTTATTTTTTTAAAGCTTTTACTTATTTACTTGATAGAGACAGAGCGAGAGAGGGAACACAGCAGAGAGAGTGGGAAAGAAAAAAGCAGGCTTCCTACTGGGCACAGGGCCTGATGCAGGGCTTGATCCCAGGACCCTGGGATACTGACCTGAGCTGAAGGCAGACAGACACTTAGCGACTGGGCCACCCAGGCGCCCGTAAAAAAATTGTTTTTTAATAAATGAGTAGATATGAGACACCTGGGTAGCTCAATCGGTTAAGAGCCTGACTCTTAATTTCAGGTCAGGTCATGGTCTCAGGGTCATGAGATCCAGCCATGCATCAGGCACTGTGCTGGGCGTGGAGCCTGCTTAAGATGCTTTCCACATCCCACCCCACTGCCCCTTCCCTCTGCTCACTCACGTTCTGTCTCTCTGTCTAATAAAAATAAAATAAATAGGGTGGCTGGGTGATGGACACTGGGGAGGATATGTGCTATGGTGAGTGCTGTGAATTGTATAAGACTGATGATTCACAGACCTATACTCCTGAAACAAATAATACCTTATATGTTAATAAAAAAAATAAAATCACAGACTTGTAGCCTTGGAACAAATAACACATTTTATGTTAATTAATTGAATTTAAATTAAAAAAATAAAATAAATGAGTACATGTCACACTTAGACATTGCAATTTGACAGGTTATTCCTATGCCTCAGTTTCTTCCTGTATAAAATAGGGATAAGCCCTTTATTTTCCAACTCCAGCAGACAGGCTGATATAGTTGTCCCCCCTTATCTACTGTTTCACTTTCCATGGGGTCAGTTACCCATGGTCAACCATGGTCTGGAAGCCGATGATCTTCCTTCTGACTGCAATCAGAAGGTCAATAGTAGCCTAACACTAGGTCACAGCACCTACATCATTCACCTCGCTTCATCTCCTCAAGTAGGCTCATTTCACATCAAGAAGGAAGGCAAGTACAGGGCAATGAGCTATTTTGAGAAGGACCACATTCACGCAACTGTTATTATAGCATATTGTTATAATTGTTCTATTTTATTATTAGTTATCATTAATCTCTTACTGTGCCTAATTTATGGATTACATTTCATCCTAAGTATGTATGTGTAGGAAAAAACTGTATATATAGGGTGCATCACTATCTGTGGTTTCAGACATCCACGAGGGGTCTTGGAACATAGCCCCAGTGGATAAGAAAGGACTGACTATTGTATTAGAATAATCTTTTTGCTAAGAACAACCATAAAAGCAGAACTTTAAAAACAGAAATATGTATATTTAAGATACAATAAATACATCTATTTAAGAGTGCCTATGTGTGTGTGTGTGTGTGTGTGTATATATATATACACATATATATAAATGTGTAAATATATACTGTAAAATATATATTATAACTAATGTATATAATAATACATATATTATAAATATATAAAATTATATATAATTGTATATATAATTACATATTACAATATATTATATCTTTTAAATTAGATATAATTACATAGAATGTGTGTGTGTATATATATATACTATATATATTATTTTTAAAAGGTATTGAAAGGAACAAGGAAGTGAGGACCTGAATGATCAAAATCAGAGAGAAGGAGAAAGAGAAGTTGGTCAGATATTTGAAGTCAATTTTCCCCTCTGGATGTTTGGCAATTTCTGAATAGAAGCCAAGAGGTCAAGAATCTCAGCAGGAAATAGAAGCACGGGAGCTGAGAAGCTGAGGGGCCGAGCAGAGTGACAGTAGTCAATTTGATCTGGAAAGTTAAAAATTGGAATTAAGGGCCCATTAGAGTGGAAGGACCCTGATAAACACTCTGAAAGGCAACACGCTAGCAGCAAAAATGAACCTGAAATGCCAGTCATCACAGACTGAGGCACACTTCGGATCAGCTTAATATCAAAGTTGATTAACCTGATCTGCTTCTCTCCTCACTGAACTCAGAAGCAGAAGCAAGTCCACCCTGGAGAACAGTAACATCATCCAGAACCTTGAAATAGCTCTACCATTCATTGTCCATGGACAATTTCTAGCACTCAATCTGAAATCATCAGACAGTTCAAGAAAAAACAAAAAGGATCAAAACCAAGAGAAAAATTAACAAGAGAAACAAACCAATAGGACACCCAGTTATTGGAGTTATCAGGCATGGACTTTAATATATAATATGGGAGTGTAACAGTATTACCTACTAAATGAGTTTGTACATGTTTAATGTTCAGAATAATGCCTGGCACATTGTAAGTTTAAGACACCTGCTTGTTAAACATAAAGGAAATATATTGGAATCATGGGGGTTCTGTTGGGGGAAAATATCAGTCATCCATTCAATAGACACTTATTAGGTCAAGTAAGCACTGTGCTAGGTCCTGTGAATACAAATAAGGTGAAGACCCTGACTTCAAGATGCTCCCTGTTAGTTGAAGATAGAAATTTCTCAGTATGGGAGGGTCTTATAAAGTTGTTCTAATAGAAAGAAGGAAAAGAAAAATCATAGTATATGAGACCAATGTAAACAGAATAGATAGGGAAATAATACAACACTGTGGCCAGGGAAAAGGCTGGCTGCAGTGTGACGCCTCCCCAGCGACTTTGGGCATTACCTCCCATTCTTGAGACAGCTATGACAGCTAACAGCTTCCCTGTTTTACACCGGAGAAAACAAAGGCCCAGAGAGGTTAAGGGATTTGGCCTGGGTCAAAGAAGAGCTGGTATTGGGATCAGGATAGCCTCTTGAGACAAGAAAGTATCAAAATCCTAGAGGAGAAGACAGGCAGCAACCTCTTGTACCTCATCCGTAGCAACTTCTTACAGACACCTCACCGGAGGCAAGGGAAACAAAAGCAAAAATGTACTATTGGGACTTCATCAAGATAAAAAGCTTCTGCGCAGTGAAGGAAACAGTCAACAAAACTAAAAGGCAACTTATGGAATGGGAGAAGACATTTGCAGATGACATATCTGGTAAAGGGGTAGTTTCAATTCCAAAATTTACAAAGAACTTATCAAACTCAACAACCAAAAACCAAATAACCTAGTTAAGACATGGGCAGAAGACATGAATAGATATTTTCCAAAGAAGACAACCAGATGGCTAACAGACACATGAAAAGACAGTCAGCATCACTCATCACCAGGGAAATACAAATCAAAGGCACCATGAGATACCACCTCACACCAGTCAGAATGGCTAAAATTACAACAGGTGTTGGTGATGGTGTGGAGAAAGGGGAAGCTTCTTACACTGTTGGTGGGCATGCAAGCTGGTGCAGCCACTCTGGAAAACTGCTCAAAAAGTTAAAAATAGAGCTACCCTATGATCCAGGAATTACACTAGTAGGTATTCATGCAAAGGATACAAAAATACAGGTTCAAAAGAGTGCATGCAACCAATGTTTATAGCAGCATTATCAACAATAGCTAAACTATGAAAAGAGCCCCAAATGTCCTGTGACTGATGAATGGATAAAGATACACACACACACACACACACACACACACACACACACACACACACATACACACATATATATATACATACATACAATGGAATATTACTCAGCCATAAAAAAGAATGAAATCTTGCCATTTGTAACAACATAAATAGTGCTAGAGTGTATTATGCTAAGCAAAATAAGTCAGAGAAAGACAAAAACCAAATGATTTCACTCATATGTGGAATTTAAGCAACAAAACAGATGAACATATGGGAAGCAGTGAGTAAGAGAGAGGGAGAGAAACCATAAGAGACTCTTTTTTTTTTTTAAGATTTTGTTTATTTATTTGAGAGAGAAAGAGTGAGAGCAAGCATGAGAGGGGAGAAGGTCAGAGCGAGAAGCAGACTCCCTATGGAGCTGGGAGCCTGATGCGGGACTTGATCCTGGGACTCTGGGATCATGACCTGAGCCGAAGGCAGTCGCTCAACCAACTGAGCCACCTAGGTGCCCCCATAAAAGACTCTTAATAATAGAGAACAAACTGAGGGTTGATGGAGAGAGGTGGGTAGGGGATGGGCTAGACGGTAATGGGTATTAAGGAAAGTGCTTTATATTATTAGCACTGGGTATTGTATGAACCACTGAATTCTATTTCTGAAACCAATATTGCCCTGTATGTTAACTAACTAGAATTAAAATTAAAATTTGAGAAAAAGAAAAAAAAAAGGCTAGTCTCCTGAGTGCCATCCGGTGCTCTGTTCCCTTCTCCATTACAGTACTATTGCAGAATGTGGGACTCAATCCAAAGTGAAGGAAAGATACATATAGCGAGAATCTCTCCAATTGTTCCCTCCTTTACCCGCCCCCCTCCCACCCCAGGCATCTCAGGTTCAATAACTAAAAGCTAGAGACCCAGACTGCTTCCCAGCTGAGGGTCTGCAAAAGAGAGGAGCCCTGCCTGAGGCCCCTTTCAAGCAGGAAACCTCTCTCAGACAGGACACATGGCTGTGTTCCAGAAGGCCAGGTGTTAGAGCCATTGACCCTTTGACGCTTGCTCCAATTTCACAGAATGTTCCCACAGTCAGATGGTTATTGGAACACAGACCTGGGCCCCTGTATTTTCCCCCATGCATTTGTTGCTTGGAGGAATGGCCACTCAGTCTGTAGCTGCCAACTTATGGTTCCTGAGGCTTAGAGGTGCTCTTCTTCCTGGCCATGTGACTTTTCCCATCTCTGTCTCTACTTGCTCTTGGCTTCTTCACCTGGAAAAAAAGACAAAAGAAAGGCTAACCCCAGGGAGGACAGGACAGCTCACCGTGGCACTGTGGCCCACCTGGCCTGGGTAAGAACAACATGCCCCAGAGTGGCATTTGTGGAAAGCTAAGCCTATTTTGAGTAGATGCCTGCTGTATCTTACATGAGATAATCTTACCCGGTGGGGCCAATGCCAAGCCCTCTCAGGTAGTGAAATGTCACACAGAGGGCTGAGCTGGAGGAAACTTCCTGGGGTGGCAGGTGGGGGGTGGCTCCAGGGTGGGTGGATGGAAAGGGAGAGTTATCTCGCCTCTGTTATAACACGACAGTAATACAAGACAGAGGAACAGAAGAGACGCCATGTGAAGTCACACACATGACCCACCTATACCGGCCTCTCTGGCATCTCTTCCTAGGGACCTGCTGGCCATGGGCCATCTCATGAGTAGTGGTACTTTCCCACACAACCTAGAGGGCTGAGAGAGGACTCCCGGCTTTGAATCCCGGCCTCGCTGCTTACTTGCTGTGTGGTGTGAATCCCAACTCCTGAGTCTCCATTTCCATCCAGTAAAATGAACATTAAGATACTTGCCCTGCTGACTTCTTAGGATTTTTCTGAGGGCCAAAAAACCCCCGAGTTTGTGTGAAAGCCCTTGGGAAGCTGCAAAGCAGCGGTGCGGTTGGTAGACCAGCTGCCCATCTACTGACGATTTGTTATTGATTCCAAGGAGGAGCTTGTGCCAGAATGTAAATCAATGGTCACTAAACACACAGTTTAGGTCAGAGGACAATTTGTTTATAGAAGGACTTCCTCACGGAAGGAGACAGTGCTGGGAGAGTTCATCTCGTCAGTTCGACTCTCAATGGGCTCCAGGTGTGGTGCTTGAGATCCAGTCCTGCCTGGAAGCTGAGAAATGCATGAGGCAATGACCGTTGAAATGGAAAGATTCTGTGGACATTGATTCATTCCATACACAACTAAACTCTTCATCACCTATCACGAGCCAGGCACGTCATAAGGCACTAGGGTTACAACTATGAACTAAGTGCAATATCTTCTCTCTAGAACCTACCACTCATAGTCTACGTGTGTGGGTACGAGCTTGTAGAATTTGGAGTAAGGCCTGTCTTTGATGCCTGGAAGTCAGTCATTGGCGCCTACACCCTTGATCTTGGGCTTAGCCCACCTCTCTGCAGGCTGAGTGTTAATAACTTGGTGTTGATCAGTGTCTTGCTCTCTGAAGAATCCTTCAGGGGGCTCACTTGCAGGTAAGGAAGAGGATTGCTACTGAGAAGGGAGAAAAGGGAGAGGTAAGGGGCAAGGAAGTGCTAAAATAGGAAGAGGGGAAGGCGAACAGCCTAGCTTTCTCAATCCGGATCATAGTTTCCCTTGATCTACTGGGTGCCCCTTGTCCTATCTCTAGTAGGAGCAACACCTTCCCTCCCTCCTTTGGGCCACCTCCCTCTGCATACTGTTTTGATCACTATGGCACTTAGCAAGCTGCTTTTGTAATTATTTGTTTAGATGTCTGCTTCTCCTCGGGGGCTGTGAGCAAGCCTCCTTTTTATCTTTTGCCTAGAATGTTTGTTTCTTGAGAAAATGAATAAATTACTTCCATTTATACAAATGAAAGGTCTGGTTCAGAAATAGCTGTGTCCTGCCTACTGTCACAGGCAGAGTGAGGACACAGCCAGACCTTCTGACTCCAGCCCAGGGGCTCTGTCCCTGAGGCCCGGCCACACCCAGCAGGATGGCCCTGAGAACTATAATTAGAAAACCACTATTCTAGATCAACTTTCCTGTTCCCAGAAGTAGAAGCAGAGACCTACAGGGGACAGTGACCCCAGGCTCTGGAAGTTTGAAAGTAATGGCAAAGTTCAGCCTGAACCGAGTTCTCTAGCCTCCAGGTCGCCGGAAACTGAAGGTGCTCTTGACATCTCCTTTCCCTTCACAAGTCACTCCACAGGCAAATTATTACTAAACCCACTGGAATCTGCCTCCTTAGTACCTTGCATTTCTCCTGATTGCCATTGTCCCTGAATCAGTTCAGGCCCTCAGTAGCCTTCAAACTTCTCGTCCTCCCCCTAATGATCCTTGCCATGTATCCCGTATACAGCAGCCAGACTGCTCTTTCTAGAACGCACACTCGGTCAGGCCCTTTCTGTTACTGAAATCTTCCCGTGGTTCCCTGTGTCCCAGGAAGAAATCTACGTCTTTCTCATCTGACTCCTCACCTCTCCAGCCTCTTCCCACCACTCTTTCCCGCTCTCAGGCTACCTTCGTTGTGCCTAGTCGCAGCCTTGAAAACCCTGTCACTTTGCTCTGGGGTCCTGAGTTGCAGTCCTGAGGCCTTGGAACTAGAACTTTCTCTGACCAGTCTCTTCGAATTGATGATCTGGCTGCAAATGGCTCTGGTTATTATTTCAGTCTTGACCCTCTAACTCTAATAACCCCTATGGGTGGTCCGACAGCATCCCCATTCCCAGCTTCAGCCCCGCCCCACTCTGGGAGCTACCCTGGCCCTGGAGTTGCCAGGCCTGGTCTGATCATTTCAGCTGCTACTTACTGGTCTGGAAGGGACATCAGAATGAATGAATGAATCAATGACCTACTGCTTCTACTCTCCGCTCAGACACCCAGGGCCCTTGCTCTGTTCTGTGTGGGTCTTACACATGTCCCGAGGCACTCTCCCTTACCCCAGGCCGCATCTCCCTGAAGGGGCCCATTCTCCGAAATAATCTCAGCCTTCCTTTCTGTATCCCCGAGTCAAGTCAAAATTTCCCTCCCCATCAGGGCGGCCACCATGGAGAAAGGATACAAGCACGGGCCCCAGGAAGCATGGGGTTTGTCATCTCTTAACATCTCTTAACCCCGTCTCTTAACTCGTTACAGTTCATCAGTTCATGGTTTCTCCCTTCCAGGGCCATGTGAGGCTCGGTGAGATCATACATGGAACGGCCCTTGTGGAAAAGCTGGAGGCCCAGAGGTGAGCTGAGCTTGTGGGAGATGGCATTTCTGGGCAAGACTTTCCTCTATCCTGATGGCCCAGGCCCGCCTGCCTTCCTAACTGATGATCACCGACCCACTGCTTCTCTTCCACTTTTCTCAATCCCCCACCCGACTGGGATTTATAACGAATGGAGCCTTCCCCATCAGAACTGCCTACAGAGCAGGTGCTGGCCGCAAGGCTGCCTTAGGGTTACACCAAAACCCTCTACCTTGATTTATCTGATGTCGTGATCCTTACTCGAAATGTCTGAGTCAGGCAGCGCGCATGTTAACATCCCCATTCTGCGGCTAGGCGAAGTCAGCAGGAATGTGGAAATACTTGGTCATGATCAGGGAACTGAGTGGCAGAATCAGGATCCAATGTCTGGTTTCTTAAAATGGTGTTGCTGCCCCTGCTAGAAGAAGGTGGTACTGACCATGTAACTGACCAGGGACCCTCACTCCTCACTCCTTCCCCTCCTTCTGTCCACCTCCTGGAAGGCTGGGAATACAAAGATACAGGCTTGGGGGCAGGGGGCTTACTCCAAGGTGAGGAGAGCTGTCATCAATGGAGACATAGACCCCACAAAGAGCTTCAGGAGCCCAGGGAAGGGAGCTGGCATTCTGCGTCTCTGGAGACAGAAACGTACATCTTTCAAAGAGACACACAAGCTTTGTCCAAATAAACAATAAACGTGCATGGAAAGGGGAGCAATGGTTAGCTCTAAAGGAGAATGTGCTTCATTTTGCTCGTCTTGCATTAGACGCCATTCAAACTCAATGTGTGCAAAGCTCCTGGGGGTGAGAAAGACGGCAGGGGCCCACTTCCTGACCTTTCCTTCAGGCCTGTCAGCAAAGCACTGGAGGATGCCTGACATCCCTCTCTTAGGCTAAGTGGGTGGGGGGCCGTGTCTAGACCTGTCCCAACAGCTGTGGGTGTAGATTCTTGGCCCTCCAAGCTGCATAAGAGCCTGGGTAGGCTTGTACGGACACATTCAGGCCGGCTCCAGGCAGCTCCTAAAATGAGCTCTTCCAGGCACCGAAGGGAAGGAACAGCCCAGAAGTTTTCCTCTTCCAAGGACTCACCCCAGCGTCACGTCAGACCCAGCCCCCCCCACAAGCTCACCTTCCTACAGCCTTTGAGAAGCCCCCCAGCCCCCATCTGGCTGGCTTGCTTGGAGCCCTTAGCTTGCATGAGCCAGTGGGCCCTGCCTCCGTTTACACTTGGTTCTAAAGGGATTCAGGGAGATCAGCATTAGCCCTGGACCAGCCACGCACTGACTTCACTGCACTCTTCTGGCCTCAGTCTTCCCAGCTGTAAGGGAAGGATGAACCCACCCTGCCCATCTCACAAGCCCGTGGTGATGATGAAATGGGATCACCCAGGTGAAAGTGTTTTTGCAAATTCTGACCTGTGATTACTTGACTGCTGATGATTAGTATTATTCTGCTCACTCCCTGGTTTGGGCCGGGAGACCCGGGGAATAAAGCCAGGTAGAGTCTGGAGACAATTTACAGGAAATACACCATAGGGTCATTGGGAAGCACTGATTAAAATGTCCCCGGCTGCCATTTTTAGGGAGAGAGAGAAAGGGGGGCCTCTAGACTCTCAGAGAGTACGTAATAGAGCATTTCCATCTGCTCTTTCTGTAGGAAGAGAGATGTCATAGAACTCCGAGGCGACTAGATCTTTGCCCACCCCTCTGCTGCTGAGTGCAGTCCACGTTCCCAGGCACAGCACCTGCACTCCAGCTGACACTAATTGGTTCTCAGCACAAGTTTGGCAGCTCAGCAGAAGCACTAAATGGCTGGGAAGAGCTGATGTTCCTGAGCATCCCAGGATGGGACGGTCAAAAGGGAGAAGGCGAGGAACCGGTCCCAGGCCCCTGGATTTCCATTTCCAGGGCTGGGCCCACCTTAACCGTGGGAACAGGTTCCATCCATGCAGCATCTAAGGCCCCCAGCATAAGAGGACCTAGAAAGACCAGTTCATTCCATAGATCGTGGGGCCAGCTTTATGAGCCACACCAAACTGGAACCAACTCAAAGCAGCCTTACATTCAAATAAAGTCTGATCTCCTAGAAATGCTTAGTATCAAGAGTTCAGGTTCGAGGGTAACATACACTTGAACTCAAATTCTAAGTCATCAAGTCACAGTCTGGGAGGTCTCGAGCCATTTTCCTATTTGCCGAATGGTTATAGTAGTAATACCAACCTCTTTGGGTTGTCGTGAAGAATGAATGAGAGGTTGGAGGTATCTGGGAAGTAGCTGGTGTTCCACAAATACTTGGGGTTCTAAGTTCCTTGATGCTTGCATTCTAGAAAGGAGATGAAATCGGGCCAAGACTACTAAGATTCATCAAAAGAAAATTCGTCCAATCACGCAAGCTAGAATCCTAGGTGGTGACCTTGACTCCTCCTCCTCTTCCTGATCTACTGAGGCCACTCTAGCTCCCAAAATCTTTCCTGTCTGTTCCCTTTGTAAGACTTCAGAACGATTCAAGCCATTACTGTGCCACCTGTATTGCAAGATTAGCCTCCTTGATGGTTAGCTTATTCATCAAAGGCACATGCCTTTGACAACGAGAGCTCAAGGTAGGAGGATAAGCAGAATTCCTAGGGGGAATGAAATGATGCGGTCCTGGGCAGCACTGCCCTAGGTAAATGATCTACCTCAAGTAAACTTGTTGAAATTGCTGAGCATGGCTTGAGGACCTCCTTAACTTCTGGGATAAGAGGCTTTTTAGGGTCTGGTTTCTGCCAGTTTCTTGAGCTTTCCCTCTTGATTCTCCTGAAGTAATACATGATCATCAAACAGAATTATTTTCTCTCTGCTAGACAAGCCATGCTCTCTCTCTCTCTCTCTACACCTGTTTTTCCCTCGGCTTTTAATACCTTTCATCTTCTTCATCTGGAAAAATCTTACTGGTCCTTTAGATTCAGCCGATGTGCCACTTCCTCCAGGAAGCCCCCTCTGGCTTCACCTACCCTCTACCCCCAACTTCAAGGATTTATTAAGAGCCCCTCATGTTCCCTTGGTCAGCTTCAGGGAGACCTATTTGCCACTGAATGGGATCCTAGAATAACAACAGGCAGTGTGTGTGCAACATGGCCACCAGAAGCTGACAGCCTTAGCTGAAGAAACAGTGGTCCAGGTTGCAACTACTGTGTTTGGCTTATTGGAAAACAGTATCTCAGTCTTCAAGATGATACCTTTCTAAGAGATTTTCTATGCTATTTTGAATTCTATGCAATTTTCACATTACATGCTAACTCTCAAGGTCTATCTCTGTGTCAAATTTAACTCAACCCATGGGGCACCCATTTTTCTGCTCTAATTGCTTCATGGGCCCTGTGCTGGGGAAAAGAATCTTTATGGGAGAAGGGTCAAATGCCTTTTTAGAAGTCTGGGAGGTGTGAGCCACCCTCAGGAATAAGAGGAGAAGACAAAAATCCAGAGACACTTTCTGTTCTCATGTCAAATGGAGTTAGGAGCTGGAAAAAAACAACCAAAAGATACCTTCATCTTTGTGAATCCCCTACATTTCTCTCTCTTTATATATATATATATATATATATATATATATATATATGCCTTCAGCCTGTTTTCCTTGGGTGATTAAAATTAAAAGGGCCTCTCTGGATGAAAGGAGAACTCAAGGTTGGGAAGTGGCAGCGCTGACAAGCACCAGGGACATGCTGAGTGTCTAGGACCTACTGTGACAGGGAGGGAGGGGAAGGAAGCCTCAGCAGGAAGCCAGGCTTCCTTGAGTTTTTCCTGAAGATCTGGGGATCTATGTTACGATTTGTAAAAGTTTACTTTAAAAAATTTGATGAGTAGTTTCAGATGGGAGTGAGACCCTTACATATCCTACAAGAAGACACATTTGCTTTTCTTGGAGGGAGGTGGTGGGGAGAATGAGGGAGACAGGGAGATGGGATACGGGAAGCAGGGGGAAAGAGCCAGCAATGTGGGGGGAGGCGGGGACCAGGTAGTAGAAGATTCTGGGCTGCCCCATGCTGGGGATGCTGAAGGAGGCTTGGTAATGTTCCCTTTAAAACCCTTGTATTGGGGTGCCTGGTTGGCTCAGGGGGTTGGGCCTCTGCCTTTTGCTCAGGTCATGGTCTCGGGGTCCTGGGATCAAGCCCCACATCGGGCTCTCTGCTCAGCAGGGAGTCTGCTTCCCCCTCTCTCACTGCCTGCTGCTCTGCCTACTTGTGATCTCTCTCTGTCAAATAAATAAATAAAATCTTTAAAAATAAATAAAAAAATAAAAATAAAACCTTTGTATTAGTTTGCTAGGGCTGCTGTAACAAAGGACAACAAACTGGGTGGCTTAAACCATGGAAATGTGTTCTCTGTTCCAGAGGCTAGAAGTGCAAGACCAAGGCATTGGCGACATTGGTTCCTTCTGAAGATTGTGGGAAGACCGTTCCATGCTTCTCTAGCTTCTGCTGATGTGCTGGGAATCTTCGGCATTCCTTAGCTTGTAGAAACATCACCCTCATCACTGCCTTCATCTTCATGGGGAATCCTCCCTGGGTGTAGGTTTGCCTTTGATTTCCCCCTTTTTGTAAGGATGCTAGTCATGCTGGATTAGGACCCACTCTACCGACCTCATTTTTACTTATTATGCCTGGAAAGAATCTACCTCCAAATAACATTGCGTTATGAGGCACTAGGGGGCCGGACTTCAGCATAGCTTTTGGTGGACCATAGACACCAGTCAACCCATGCAGCCTTCCTCTCACTCCTCATCAACTTGTGAGGACTGTCGGAACAGGATTTGGGCAGAAGGCCCATGGCTAGGGCCATGTGCCTCTGGAGACAACAAGCGCACAGCTGTGGACCCGTTCACAGAAAATGAGGAAGGTTCTCATGCCTACTGGCTACCCACTCTGTGGGGTTATAGGTGGGGAAATTCAGTTGAAGGCACAGGTCAATGTTTTGTTTGTTTCAGCTTTTTTTTTTTTTTTTTTTAAAGAGAGCACGTGAGCTGGGGAGGGGCAGAGGGAGAGAGAGAGAAAGAATCTCCAGCAGACTCCTGGCTGATCACAGAGCCCAATGTGGAGCTTGATTCCAGGACCCTGAGATCATGACCTGAGACAAAATCAAGAGTCAGATGCTTCACCGACTGAGCCCCCCAGGTGCTCCACGCAGTTCGGTGTTTTATTACAATCTTGCTACAAGTGAAAAGGTCTCCAGTAGGTTAAGTCAAAGATTCACTTCTGGTAGGGACATCTGATAGGAAAAGAGATCAGCTAGTTCATTACTAGTCTAAGACACAGGAAGGAAAGAGATCCGTTTGTTTAAACAATTGACTAAACACTAAGACAATTGAGTGATGGCAGATCACAGGTTCGGGGGATTAGATTCACAGAACAAAGCTTAATCTCTTTTAAGTTAGTAAGAAAATGGATTGGTTAATCATTTTTTCAGGAATGCTCACTTCCTCCCAGAAGTGATTTGGAATTACATTAGTCAAAAAGGTTGTGTCCTAGACAGATTTAAAGTGTTTTTTTTTTTTTTTTTTTTTTTTTTTTCTCTTATAAGGGCTCCAACCTATCTGGCCCCAGTTGGCTTCCGGATGCATTTCTAAGGATCTGGGTCCCAAGGGCTCCCCCATCACAGACACTTCACCTCCTCTGCCCTCAGAGTCTGACCCACGGTTCCATCTTCTTCCTGCTTGGCCTCAATGCCAAGAGATGGGAATCATTTTCCCTGTAGGCCTTGCGTGTCCCGGTCCCCCTCTCTCACCTTCCCTCAGTCCCCTTCCTCAGTTCACTGTCGCCATCCACACTGGCCTCCTTTCTATTCTTCATACTGATCAAGTTCTTTGCTGTTTGGGGCTCTTTGCCCTTGCTGTTCCCTCTGCCTAGAATGTTCTTCAGACTTGGCTCCCTCTCACTGTTCAGGGCTTAGTTCCAATGACACCTCCTCACAGAAGCTTTCCCTATCCAGAATATTCTCCACGACGTCGTCCTGTGGTGTCCTTCATAGCCCATAACACCACCTGTCTTCATGACCGTCCTTTTCTCTAGTCTGCCTCTCCACCAAATTGTTAAAAGCAAGAAGCTTGTCTGTTCACTAAAGTATCCCAGTGGCTGGCACATGTAGTAGGTGCTCAATAAATTGCTGGTGAGTGTTAAATAAACAGGTGGGGAAATGGGCTCCAAGTAATGCAGTAACTTGCATGAGATCATGCAGCATTAAGTGGTGGAATGGTGGTTATCTCTTAATGGGGAGGGGAGTGTTGTTTCAACCCTTCTTTGTTGCTAGTCTATAGTCCTGATTATAGAAGAGTTCATTTCGCTCCTGCTTTTCCTTGACCTAGAGGATACCAATCCCTCCAGATGCTGTGGGTCCCCGGCACAGCCCTTGTGCACCCAGACTTAGTTGCCCTTCCTTCTGAAGCACAAGACACTCATGAAGCCGCCTCAGAGCATCTCTTCCCGACCTTAGAAGCCTCTCATTCCACACTCAGGCTGCAAGCGGTCATTAATCGTCTACTCTGGGCCAGGCCTGCTCTGGAAGCTTCCATGCCATCCTTGCTTCTCTCAGCCAGGACATCACTGCACCACTCCATCTCATTTCTCCCTCAGCTCCTCTAAAACGCAAATACAGCCATAACCTTTTCTATTTTCTCATGAGCCTCTTTCCTGCAGGGTCTCAGGCCCGGGGCCCTGCTCACACCTGTCAGAGCCTGTCCCTGAGGTAAACCTAGCTAATAATCCATCCTGGCTTGGTACAAATATTAGCATATTCAAAAATCCTGGTTTATATTGTGGTTACTCTCCTCAGCACAGCACCCGAAGCACAAATTCAAGCAGATTTTGAGGCAACTGGTTTAAGATGCTTCCAAATAAGGTGCCCAGCATGATACCGGTACACAAAGCCTGTGGCAACATCTCCCCAACCTTTCTCGTAAACTCCAACCCAGAAACTCAGGGCCAGGTTGGATTTGCCTGGCCTCGCCTCTTCTCAGATGTTAATCCAGGACAAGTCTAAAATTAGCCCCACCCCCTCCCGGTGCTAAAACTCAGCTGGAGCAACATGGGGCCAGTTACTTTTAGAAACCATCCCTTTGGGGCTTATTGCTGAGCAACAGAAACAGGTGATGGAAACTGGGCCCGGAACCTGCAAGGCAGGAAAGAAGAGCCGGATCAAGTTCAGAAGCTGGGATCAGAAGGCCAGACCCAGGGACCAGGGCTGCAAATCCAGACTGACGTCATGGTCACGGTCAGATCAAGGAGAGACAGCACCACACCAAGCCAGAGCTTGCCCGTGGCTCCTATTGCAATGCTCAGGTAGGGTGATGGTGAGGGGTGCAGGGAGGGAAGGGAGCTGATGTTTATTAGGTAAACATACTTTGTATACGGAGTCTCCTGGAACCTCACCGGTAGGCTCTACCGTTTCACCTCTTTTACCGGTTAACTAAACTCCATGTCTGACACGTTCAGTGACTTAGTGTGCGTCACATAGCTAGTAAATGGCAAAGCAGGGAGTCAAACCCTAGCCTGTTTAATGTAAGTTTCTGGTACTTTCCTCTAAGCTGCCTCCAGAGTAGTAGGAAGGAAGATTTCAAACCCACTCACAACCCACGGGAGCCCCCAAGCTGCTTCCCTGATATTTGCCACCCTCAGTTATGTCCCAATTTCCGGGGAAGCCTTGACAAACATACCAGGGCTAGGGCACCTAGAGATTCTGTGTTGATTGTTCTTGGGTGGGGCCCAAGAATAGGTACTTCACAATCTCCTGGGAACTTCTGTGTGCAGCTTAGGTCAAAAACTAGGCTCTGTGCTCCAGTTCTCCTCGGGCAGCTAGAGAAACAGAGTGGTAAGAGATGTTAATGCCCAGCTCACCAGATAGGGAGGAACATGACTATAGAAGAGCTTCTGGTTGAAGGCGGTCTTCTTGAATTCTAAAGTCAGGTAAAGAATTAAAATAGCATTCCCAAAAGAGAGGGCAGAGGCCAGGAGCCTGGGGACCTAGGAGCCTACAAACCAGAAGTTTTCAAAGAAGGGAGGGGTGTAATCAGCGTCCCCTATGATTCTAACATGTCACCGTGCCCCTTTCTCCAAACCTTTTTAGAAGGAGAAGGCTCCCTCAGCGTAACTGGCAGGGCTCTGCCAAGGGGGAAGAAGTACAGGTGAGTCCACCTCTGGCTGCTCTCAGGTGTGATGCTCCTGGCACACTTGGCCTCAGTTTCTCTGAAGCTAGGCTCTTGATTAGGTACGTTTGTTGTCTTTTGGATTTCTAATTGTTTCGTGTTGAGTGACTTCAAGTCCTGCCTTCTCTGAATTCTCCTGGAAGGCAAAGACTTTGTCATCTAGGAGACAGAAAATAACATCTGAAAGACCTCTGGTAGAGCTGGCTGGGACATCTTTAGGTCTTTTCACGGCACATTGGCATCATCTCTGGAATTAAAAAAAAAAAATACTTAGGCCAAAGTCAGTCCCTGAGAATGTGAATAAATTGGCTTGGGGTGTGGCATGAATGACTTTTCAAATCTTCTCAGATAATTCTAATATGCACCCAAGGTTGAGAATAAAAATTTGAAGGGTAACAAAAAGCTAGGTGGGAAAAAATATTGTAATAATGATTATGTCTAGGGGGGAAAGTGAGGTGATTTGATTTATCTTATTTCTGCTAACCCGTGTTCTCTATTTGCTTCTTCACATTGATTGTATAATTTTGAAAAGTAAAACCAAAACAAACATTCAGCTGGGTTCTCAGTCACTCACCAAATATTTATGGAGAGCCTGTCATCTCACATGACAAATGCTGGGCATGGGGGAGTGACTTTCACAAACACAATTCTTGTTCTCATAAAGTTTACACCTAGAAGAAGGTTAACCCTCAGACAAACAAATACAGTACACTGACTTCAGGGAGATGTCCTAGTAGACGCAAACTGCTAAGTGTCATGCATTGTTTTGTAAATAACTATATTAGAACTTACAAAGATTGGGGTTCCGCTTCCCCTCCTATGTCGGAGGCAGACATTATTTGTTGATTACGTCATGCTTTTCTGCTGAAGCTCAGTATCCCTTTCAACATTACCAGTCTGAGGTGGTGCTTGAGATGAAACATACTTTGTATCCCAAGAAAGAGCTATGAATTATCATGTTGAAGGTAAACTAAAAAAAAAAAAGACTCAAAAGGTAATTGAAGCCTTCTGGTATGGCCAAGTAGCTCCTATTGGACTGTACTTCTTATAGATAGTAACTATAAACTCTGGACAAAATATAAGCACAATCAGTTGAAGGAACTGAGGAGAGAACAAAACTCTACAGAAACCAGAGGAGACTAAATTACTGGAAGAAGAGGTAGACGTGGGATGAGTTTCCTGCCTTATAGCTTGTAGTTTAAGAACAAGGCCGTATCTATCAATATGCTGAGCAGAAGGGAGGCCCTCTAGCTCAATAGATAAAGTCTACTTTGATCTCTGGATGATCCTTGAACCACATAGGCAAGAGGCAGATTTTAAAAATCCCAGCTCTAGCTTAAAGAGCTGACCTGAACTTCTAGATGTTACATGGGGAGATAAGGTCTTACAATTTGAGTTCAACCACTTTAAAAGCCTGAATTTAAAAAAAGTCAATACTCCTCAGAAAAGCAGAATAGAATCCAGAATTTCTGCAACATATCACTCATAAAGACCAGGATACACTCCAAAATTATTCAAAAAACAACAAAACAGGAAAACATGACTCATTAAAGAGGAAAGATAATTGGTGGAGACCAACTCTGAGATGACCTAGAGTGATGTAGTTAATTGACAAGAACTTTAAGGAAGTTACTACAACTATGCTCAAGTATATAAAGGAAAATATGTTCATAATAAATGAAAGTATAGAAATCCCAGCAGATGAATAGAAACTATAGAAAAGGGCATATGTGATAATGAGCACAGGGTGTCATATGTCGCTGATAAATCATTGAACACCACATTAAAAACTAATGATGTATTATATGTTGGTTAATTGAACATAATAAAAAAAAGAAACTATAAAAAAGAACCAAGTGAAAGTATAAGAACTGGAAAATAAATATCTTTAAATAAAAATGTAATGGACATTTTTAAAAGCACAGGGAGCTCAAAGAAGCAAAAGTCAAGGAATTAGAAGACAGATCAACAAAAATGATCCAAACTGAGTAAAAGAGATTTAATAATACATGTACAGAGACTCATAGATCTTTGCAACATTATCAAAAGGTCTAAAGTACATGTAATTGGAGTCCTAGAACTAGGGGAGAAAGAGAGAGAATGACCCAAAAGTATTTGAATAAATAATGGGTGAAAAGTTCATAAAAATTTTTTTTAAAGATTTTTATTTATTTGACAGAGAGAGAGATCACAAGCAGACAGAAAGGCAGGCAGAAAGAGAGGGGGAAGCAGGCCCCCCACTGAGCAGAAAGCCTGATTCGGGGCTTGATCCCAGGACCTTGAGATCATGACCTGGGCCGAAGGCAGAGGCTTAACCCACTGAGCCACCCAGGTGCCCTGAAAAGTTCATAAATTTGGTAAAAGACATATATTTACAGACTTTAAAACCCCAATAAACTCCAAAAAAGATTTATATTTAAAAAAAAACACAACAAAACAAAAATAAAAACACTTAGGGGAACCATAGTCAAACTGTGAAAATTAATGACAAAGAGAAAATGAACAAAACAATGCTGTGAAAAAATCGATGTAGATAAATGGGGAGATATGCCAAGCTCATGGTTTTGGAAGACTCACCATTGTTAAAATGGTAATCAGCAAACTGATCTATGGATTCAGCACAATCCTAATCCTAATCCTAATCCTAATCCTATGATGCTATTTAGTCAAAATTTACAAACTGAGGGGTGCCTGAGAGTCTCAGTCATTAAGCATCTGCTTTTGGCTCAGGTCATGATCCCAAGGTCCTGGGATTGAGCCCCCCATGTCAGGCTCCCAGTGCAGCAGGAGGCCTGCTTCTCCCTCCCCCACTCCCTCTGCTTGTGTTTCCTCTTTCGCGCTCTCTCTCTCTGTGAAATAAATAACTAAACATTTTTAAAAATTGATTTAAAGAAAAGAATTGGGCACCTGGGTGGCTCAGTGGGTTAAGCCTCTGCCTTCAGCTCAGGTCATGATCTCAGTCAGGGTCCTGGGATCGAGTCCTGCATCGGGCTCTCTGCTCAGCAGGAAGCCTGCTTCCTCCTCTCTCTCTGCTTGCCTCTTTGCCTACTTGTGATCTCTCTCTGTCAAATAAAAAAATAAATTCTTTAAAAAAAAAGAATTGACAAAATGATGCTAAAATTTCTGTAGAAATGCACAGAACTTAGACTTCAAAGCCGTCTTGAAAAAAGAAGTCAAGGTTACTTCACCACTTGACTTCAAGTCTTACCCTAAAGCTATGGTCATTAAAACAGTATGGTGCTGACACAAGGATCAACAGATTGGTAAGACAGAATGAAGAGGCCAGACAGAAATAGACCAAATTTTCAAAGCAGCCTGATTGGGAAAGGAAAGGCTTTCAACAAATGGTATTGACATAACTCCATATTCACATGGAAACAAATCAACCTGGCCCTAACTCATACCACCCACAAAAATCAATTTATAATGGACCATGGGCCTAAACATAAAGGCTAAAACTACAGAATTTCTAGAAGAAAACATAGGAGAACATCTTCATGCCTTGGGGGAAGACAAAAACTGAAGAAGAAAAAAATACAGTCAAAATGGAATCCCTGTTCATCAGAAGAAGCATCCTTAAGAAAATGTCTTTCTTATGCAGGCCAGAGGGCATGAGAAAATACTTGAGAAATGTCTCTGACAAAAAATTGGTATCCTGGATATATTAAGAACTCCTAAACCTCCATACCAAGATGACCAACAACTCAATTTAAAACTGGCCAAAAGATCTGAACAGAGACTTCACAAAAGATGGTAAATGAATGGCCCATAAATACGTTAAAAAAAAAAAATTCAACAGCTGTAGTCATCAAGGTGATGCAAGTTAGAACCACAGCGAGACGCCATGAGACATTCACCAGCAAAGATACGCTGACAACACCAAATGTTGTCAGAACATTTGGCGAAGCAACTAAAAGTCTTATAAATTGTTGGTAGGGGAGGAAAATGAGAACATTGGAAAAGATGTAAATTCTTATAAATTATATAGTTTCTCATAAATTAAATACACACCTCCACTAAGACCCACCCATTCCACTCCTCGGTATCTACCCAAGGCTTACAAAAACACATGTCCACTAAAGGATGTGTCTGAAAGGTTCCTATTAGCTTTATTCATCATAGCCCTGGACTGGAAGATCAGGTGTCCATCAACAGAAGACTGAATAAACAAACTGTGGCCTATCCATACAGGAAAAAACCACCCATCCATGCAAAGAAACAAACTACTGATACAAGCGACAAAATGGAGGCATGAATCCTAAAAACCTCCTGATGGCACAAAAATTTCCACAAAGGAATACCAATTTTATGATTCTATTTATATGAAGCACTAGAATAAGCAAAATTGATCTATGGTGAAAAAAATAAGATTCATTCCCTCTAAGAATGCTGAACCAGGAGTTTGCTGGGAATAGACTTGGGGAAAATTTCTAGGGTGATGATTATGTTCTGTACCTTGATAGGGGTTTGAATCGCACAGGTGTATGTATTTATAGGAACTCATCAAATGGTATGCTGGTGATGTTTTTCATTTCATCATAAATGAATTTCATCTGAAAAGAAATTGTAAGGAAGTATTGGCATTGTAAAGAAATAGTGAATTTTTGTGAATAATATTGAAGTATTTGGGGGAATGTATCCATATCTACAACTTACTTTGGAAACACCATAAAAATTATATGAGCTGCTGGATGGTTAGAGAATCAATATATGAGAAAGCAATACAGTGAAAGGTCAGCTGAAGGAACCTTGTTTGGAAATTTTATGATAGAATATTGAGAACAAAAGACAATTGAGGCCAATTGGCAGATCACCTGTAAGATGGAGTCCTGGCCCTAGAAAAAGACAGTAGAATCTAGCTTATGTCTAGGGGAACAGACTAAGGAGGCTACTGGGTCCAGAAATTGGCTTTCTGTGCTCTATTCTAACTTCAACAGTGAACCCAGGGGCTGAGGCATTTCCTAAGACCCACGGGCTCCTGCTCTCTGTAGTCGGTGACTTTAAAGAGTTCTCAAGGGATCTGTTCTAGAAATCTGGAGCAGAGAGGGATTGTCTGATACCATTTACTCTCTAGCTACTGAATACCTACTGTGTGCTATTCTCTATGTCAAGTTTTGAAGATACTATGAGGAACTGAGTGTCTCCTGCCCCTTTTTGATCTTACCATTGCTAATATCTGCTCTTCTTCTACTTATTATATTGAAGTATTTGGGGGCATGTATCAACATCTACAACTAACTTTGGAAACACCATAAAAATTATATGTCGTTATTGACACTCCGACTAGAAGACTTGCCAATTCCTTTTACAAACCTTGTTGACATTTCTTCAATCTCTCGATTCAAAAACTTTCCCTTGCTGAAATTGGACCTGAATGCCTCTATCTAAACAGAAGAGATTTTTTTTTCTTGTTTTACCCTCTCAGGAGTGAAACTTAACACGAGAAGATCCTCAAAGCCTCAAAATAGCTCAGCAAGATATTGGACACATGCCTAGTGACTCCAAGTCACCTTACACTCTCCTGAAGTCGAGGAGAGAGAGAAAGTGTAGTAGGGCTGCTAAGCTCGACCCTCTGCCCCACTTCCAGCACAGGTCACACCAATTACCATTCCTTCTTTGGGCCAGAAGTTCTGCCCAAAGTTTAGCTTGGGGACACAGCGTCAAGGAGAGGTGGCTGGCCTACTCGGTCACTTGACATGACCTTGAATCCCACGTTACAAATGCAATTGCTCCAGCCTCACCTAGCACACAAAAGAGAAAATTCCTTCCTTAAGCGTCGATTTTCCCCAACATTCTTCGTGGAATGTGGGCATGTTTTGAGCTGTCACAATGGACCCCGAATTGCTTGAGTGGCACCATACTCAGTAAAAAGTAAATAAAAATAAATTGCCTTCATTAGAAAGGCTGCCACGCTTTCTTTCCATACAGTGACTCATCCCATGGCTTAACTGCATACTTTCCCCTCTGCCACGTCCAGACCGTCACCTCTTTATCACCTTTACGTGCTTGCAAATCCACCAGCTCTGAAAACCTCTTGGCAAGGTGATCATCCCAGCAGCTCACCACCGCCCCTCCTCCTGGTTGAAATCTTCTTGTTTCTTCTCTGTCCTTTGTCTCTTCTCCTTCCCCAAGAATTTTGACCTCTCAGAAGTTTAAATATCTGTTTTCCTTCCCTAGAACGCTATTTTTCAGACAGTTGGATTCTCGGAAGGTAATGATATGACTCAGGGAAAATAAGTGCTCGTTTCCCTATCTCTGGTGCCAGTTAAAGTGATTGGTGTTCAGGACTTTCGGAAGCTCTTTGAAAACAACAGGGCTGGTCGGATTCCAGCAATTTACCTTCCGAAGGCTGAGCATGTCTGGGCAGTGGCTGCATAATTTGGATGGAGTCATCACCGATGAGACAGAGTTGGCTCAGCTAGGGAGCACTCATTGCTCTTTTAAACTCCACGGCACCAGGGGATGAAGTCACCTTTCTTCTTTTAAAACCAACAGATTGGCCCTGTAAGTCCCCGTCCCTTCTGTTAGAACGTGGTGTTTTTTCCTCCTCGCGGTCACCAGGAACTTCTCCCAGGTAAGGAAGCTCTGCTTTTGTGGGTTTCCATCTGGAGAAGCTTGCTTTGAGGGGGGTTTTGCAGGGCATCTCTGGGTAGAATGGGAGGCAGGTCGAGGGACACGCTGGCTGAGGAGGAGGGCTGGGTCCCCGCCAACTGGTGTCCACCCTGTAGGCCGGTAGACTCTGAGCTGGGCCAGCAGAACCCCCACTCAGCTCCAAGCTGCAGGGGCTGGTTCTCATGGGCGGGGGGGCATGGAAATCGAATCTGGGCTTGGTTTCAGGTTCCTGCTGTATAACCAGCATGCGGGTGAAGCGGCAATGAGTGGTCTCCTCTGGGCTGGGGCTGTCCGTCCTGACAACTGGTTTTGTGTTTGGCTTCGTGACCCTCCCCACCCCCCAGGAGGGTCTCTTGATAAAAGCTGATGTGCAGAAAAGCAACAGCTCTCTGGAGAGCCTTCCTTTGCCAGAGTATAGCAGGAAACAAAGGGGCCCCAGCTCCCTGTTGTAACATGCAGGGACCTTGTGTAAACAATGGCTGAGCTGCTGTGTGGCGCAGAAGGGTAGGAATGCATCTCAGCGCCCGGCCATAGGAATTCGTAGGAAGGGAGCATGAGAGTTGGGGTGCATGTCTGCGGGTAGACCTGCGGTCCTAGGGACTTACTGGAAGCTCCCTGCTACACTTTCGATGAGTTATAACAGGCTCTGTCACTGATTGAATCGCACAGCTCTTACTGGCTCTGGAAGTCTCAATAAAGACATCTTGGTCATGACGGAGGCACCTGCGGGGTGATAGGTGGCTTTTGGAGAAAGAGCTGAACCATACCATGGAGTAAAAACATTGAGAATCACGGAGCCCTTTTCCTCCTTGACACAGAACCCTGCCACACAGGGTATGGGGGCGTTCATCTCTAACCTTTGAAGGGAGCGAAGAATCTCATTTCAATGAGATGCTTGTTTTGTTTTAAATGCAATTGCCTACTGGCTGTCAGCTCTGGCTTGCAGGTTCGCCTCAAACTTGGCATGTCCAGAATTCATCCTGACCTGAAATCTGCTCCCCCTTCTGTGTTCCCCAGCTCAGCAAAAAGCTGCTGGTTTTCCATGACAGATTTCTGAACTTCATCGTGGACCCCTCCTCCATCCTTGCATTCCTACATCTAGTTTGCCAACACATCCAGCAGATTCTGCCTCCAGGTTGCCTCTCAAAGCCATCCATTCTCCCACCTCCATGGCTGTTTTCCTCATTCAAGCCAGGATCACCTCCTTCCAGGAACATGGAGGCCTCTCCTCCAGGCTTTCCGTCTCTTCTCCCCTTTCCAGTGCAGCCGGCATGATTCTGCCATGGTCAGTCGGCACCCGCAGAGTCCAGTCCATCCCTAATCTGGTGATTCTGCCTCCTTACTATCCCTCGAAAATGTTCACATCTTGCTCACTGCCACTCCCTTGGTCTGACCCACCAACACCCTTCCCTGAGTTATCATGGTGGCCTCTTAACTTGACCTCCCTCCTGTCAGGCTCACTCCTATCTCAGTAGAAGACGTTTTTCACTTCCTGTGTTTCCAAGCTTTTAAAGGACATGTTGTACAAGAGTAGAACTTGAGACACTTACTACTCTCTCGGGGGTTTGGAAGCATCAGGACTGTTATGACTTCTGTAGATACTTCAAGAGGGGAGGCAGAGGGAATGGGGGAAGGCGGGGGGGTGTATACTACAGCGGGGAAATGGCCTGAGGGATATGTTGAGCTCACGCTTGGGAACCGTGCAGGTCTACAGCTGAATCCCAGCTCCTCTTCCTAGCGTGGCCTTGACCAAAGAGGAAAGCCTTCTTGAGACTTGTTTTCCTCAGCTGTGAGACGGAATGGAAGTAATAATGCCGACGTCGCTAGATGAATCTAACAGTTAGACGGGAAGGTTCTCTGAAACCCAGCAATTAAGAATTTTTAGTTCCTTTTCTGCTTTCCATTCCTTTTAAGGCTTATAATCTCTAAGTATCATGTATCTTTGAGGTATCTGTGCGTGTGTGAGTATGTGTGTGTGTGTGTGTGTGTGTGTGTGTGTGTATAATTATCTGCTTTGGGCACAGTAGAAAAAAGGAATGGCAAAGAAATACATGAGAACTCTCTTAAAAGAATTTGCAGTTTGCTTAGGGAGGCAAAGCAGCCCTCAGTGGTATAAAAACAGCTATAAAATAAGCATTCTGCGATCGTCATGCCTCTAGTACCGGTTGAGGACATAAGCAGGGAAGGCTTGTGCCAACAGGTCCGTGAATACCTGTAGACAGAGTGTAAGTAGGTCTGTATCCAGCAATTTTCAATTTCGGTTTGTTGGGGACTTCAGAATCATCGAACTCTGATGCTGAAGCAGAGCTTCCCAGAAGACTTTGTCCTTTTAGGGTGACTTAAGGACACCCCAATTAAGTGCTGTGCAGTGTGTGAAGTGGCTTTACTCATTCATTTATTCATCCAGCATTGGTGTGCGCACCGACTCTGGGCCGGGTCCTGTGCTGTGCAATTGCTTTGCAACCCTTCCGTGGGACACGGAGGATAATTCTCCTGTTGAATCACAACTAGCCTCGGGGAATCATTGGACCAGTAAAATAAGAAGAAAGTGACATTGGGGATAGCCATGGCTAGGTTCTAAGAAGCTTTGCAGCTTCCTGCTGGGGGTTCTTGGCTTACTCCCTCTGGGGGAAGCCAGCATCGTGTAAAGTCATGGGCTGGCAACCTGGCTCTTGCGGAGGTGGGTGGGGGGGATCCCTGATGTGTAGGGTTTGGCAGTTTTCATAGTATAAGTACTCCCTCCCACCATGGCTGATTTCGGGCTACCAAAGGGAGAGCGCTGAATGCGGGGTTGGAAAGAGAGACACAGAATTGGCTCTTACAAGTGGGGACAGTCCAGCTCTGGGGGCATGCCTGCTAATTCCTCGGAGACTATCATGCTGCCAGAAAGCCAACTAGGTGGACAGGCTACATGAAGGGAAGCCCAAATAGCCCCAGATTTTCCAACCATTTTCCAACCATTTTCCAACCATTTCCAGCCTGGATTGAGGCTCCAGGAATGAAGCCTTCAGAGGAGTCCAGACCTGGCCACTAGGGAAGGGCTGCATAGGAAGGACCCTGACTGGGAAATGCTCAGCTCAGCTCGGTCAACCCATAGAGCCCCATCATCTAAGTTCAGAGGTGGTTGTCTCGCAGCAAAAGCTAACTGGAACAAGCTGGCCGTCTTGTTTCTGCAGAAGTCAGCCTGGATGGAACCCCCAAGGGAGTGTGCAGGAGTAGAGGGGTCTCTCCAGAGAATTCTCTGTGCATAGTCTCGGGCCTCAGATCACCAAGGAGACAATGTCTTAGTTAAAAAGATCCGAGGAAGAGACTCAACCACTTCGCCAACTAGTTTTACCGTTGTAACTAAATCAGTGAAAAACAATTCTCTTAGACGCATACATGTGCATGCGCGTGCACGTGCACACACACTTCTCTCAGCTGCTTCTGTCACTGCCCAAAGCTCTGCTGGAAGATCACTACCTGCTCCTTGGACTCTGCTTCATCCTCTGCGTGAGATCTGGGATCAGGGGGAAGGGGACAGAGCAGAACAATGAGAAGTCAAGGAAATGCCCAATCCTGAGGTCTGCTGGAAAGCCACTGAGACGCCTAGAAAAGACCAGCAAAAAGGAATTAAAACAGGAGGCTTGGGATAGACACATGCATGAGTGGTAAAAGCATGAATTTTGCTATCAGATGACTTGGATTCCAATCTGAATTCTGACCTGGGAAAGCATCTTGACATCTCCATTCTCAGCCTCTCCATCTTTAAAATCTGGATAATAATGCCATCTCACAACGTTCTCGTGAAGATTAAATGCGATGATGTCTGTAGAACCCTAAAGACGGGCTGAATGTGCAGCAGTTAACAGTAGTAGGAGTGATATTGTTGGAGTCACACAGGTGGCATTGTCGTGACAAGTTTCAAAGCCACAGCCTCCTTGGTAAGCCCTGCACTTCGGTCCATCAGTCACACAACAGGTGCCCAGGGTAAGTATTCAATAAATACTCAAATCAGACTGAATATCTATTTTTGGAATACTCTACCACCATTTTTATTGCTTTTTAAAAAAATTTCTTTATGTATTTGAGAGAGAGAGAAAGAGAGAGAGAACAAGCGGGGGGAGGGTCAGAGGGACAAGCAGACTTCCTTCTGAGCACAGAGCCCACTGCAGGACTTGATCCCAGGACCCTGAGATCATGACCTGACCCCAAGGCAGACACTTAACAGACAGAGCCATCCAGGTGCCCTGACCATTTTTTCTTATCGTCCGCCAGATAAACTTCCAAGGACTTAAAAAGCATTAGTATGCATTTTTTTCTCCTTTAAGGGTGAAGTAGGAACCAAGACCGTGTTTTCTCATTTCTTGTGAGTCCTCTTCATACCTTCTGCTGTGTAATAGGTAGTTGAGTCGTTCAGTGCTCACAGTGCTCAGTACATTTTAACTGTTATTATTTTTAAAATTCTATTTAAGGACAAAATTAAATTGGGTGACTTATGCTGGGATCCTGAACCCAGCATACTCCAGAAATCTTAAGGTTACCGTTTCTAGATGCCACCACTTTGGTAGAACAGTCAGGGTGTTGGATAGCATGATTTTTAAGAGCAAAATCTGAGTGTTAAGTCCTCGTGCTTTATTTATACTTGGTGAATAAGAGTTACTAAAACTTTAATCTATGCGCTGATGTTAGGCGGACTTGTCTCATGAAATTTATGGTTAGTTCAGTCATGTGGATTTTTTAAACAAAGAATAATGCAAACATTCTGTTAAAGAATAGCTGAATTGTGTGTTTTTTTAAAAACTTGTCTTATGAAATATTTATAGATTCGTGAGTGTGTGCCTGCTTGGGCCAGCCTCCCCCAGTGTTAACGTTTTGAATAACTGTAGCATAATGTCAAAACTAGGTAGCTGACATCAGCACAGTCCAGAAACTTTACCAATTAGATCTTATCATAGGTTTTTATCAGCTATGCATGTGCTCATTTGTGTGCATGTATATAATTACATGTAATTTTTGTCATGTTAATTTCATTAACTACCTCAGCAGTTGAGATACAAAACTGTACCGTCACCACAAGGCTCTCTTCTTACAACTCCTTTGAATCCACCTCCCACCCCTAGTCCTTTGAAGCCCTTAATCTGTTGTCCATCTCTGCCATTTTATTTCAGGAGCATTACATAAATAGAATCATGCGGTGTTTAAAGATTTTTTTTGTTTATTTATTTGAGAGAGAGTGTGAGCAGGAGTAGGGGAGGGGCAAAGAGAGAGGGGGGATCAGGTTCCCCGCTGAGCAGAAAAAGGAATGCTTTATCCCGGGACCCTGGGATCATGACCTGAGCTGAAGGCAGCTGCTTAGCCGACTGAGCCCCCCCAGGCACCCCAGAATCATGCAGTGTTTACATGCATGAGATTGACTGTTTCCACTCTGCATAAGGTCTCTGAGATCCATCCAGGTTGTTACACAGATAGCTGGCTCTTTTTTTTTTTTTTTTTTTTTTTTTTTTTAGCTGGCTCTTTTTTATTGCTGAGTCGTATTCTACAGTACAGATGTACCACGGTTTGTTTAATCATTCACCCACCGGAGGACATTAGGGTTGTTTCCAGCTTGGGGCCATTACCCATAAAGATGATATGAGCATCTATGTGCAAGTTTCTGCCTGAATGTAAATGATCATTTCTCTGGGATAAAAGCCTGAGAGTGTAGTACCCAGGTCTTAGGGCTAAGTCCATTTCTAGTTTGAAAATGAACTGCCAAATTGTTCTAGAGTGACCGTGGCCTCTTGCGTTACCACCGGCAATGTGTGAGTAATGGAGTTTTTCTGCATTTTCGTCAGCATTTGGTGTTACACTATGTTTAAGCTGCTCTAATAGGTCAGTAATGATATCTCATTGTCATTTTAATTTGCATTCTCGAATGGGTAATGGTGTTGAACATCTTTTCATGTGCTTATTTGCCATCTGTGTATCTACTTCAGGGAAATGTCTATGAATGTTTTATGTTCATTTTCTAACTGGATTGTTTTTTCACTGTTGAGTTTTGTGAGTTCTTTATATATTCTAGAGACATGTCCTTTTTCAGATGTGCAGTTTACAAATATTTCCTCCCTCTCTGTAAATAGGATTTTTCATAGAGCAAAAGTTTTTAACTTTGACGAAAGCCAACTTATTAATTTTTCCTTTTGTGGATTATTCTTTTAGTGCAAAGTATAAGAACTTTTGCCTGCTCCTAGTCCTCAAAGATTTTATCCTATCTTTTTCTGAAGCTTTATAGTTTTATATTTAAGGCCATAATCTGTTTTAAGATAATTTTTTGTATAAGGTGTCAGGTTTGTGTTGAAGCATGGTACCCAACCCAAACACTATACAGAAAAAGACCGGTATATTTAAATACAGAAAATGTGCAACATATAGTTGAAAACCGTATAAATGACATCAAAATTCAAATGGCAGACAGAAAAGTTATTTGCAGTACCTATGTAACATAGTAGAATATTGTTTCCTAAATACAAATTTCCTAAAATTTAAATAGTATATCAAATAAGAAAGAAAGTAAACACAGACCAAGTACATGAACGTGCTGGTCAGAAGAGAAGAAATGCAGATGGCCAATAAACTTAAGAGGGGATGATAAGCCCCCAATTGAAGGGGCACACGTTAAAAATGAGAGGACTTGCTTCTTTTTATTACAAAAGAATTACAAAATTAACATGCATCGTTATAATATAAAAATATTAAATTCATAATATAAAAAATATAAAAAACATAAAACATATATAACGTTAAATGAACATCTCCTTCAAAGCCTCATCATACCCTCCCAAGACTGAAATCATTCTTTCTTCTTTCCCTAGAAATAATCTCTATGAAAAGTTTACTATTCCTTCCAGCTCTTTATGTGATTAGAAGTGTGCATGTGTGTGCAAGTGTGTGTGTGTGTGTTTCCTTCTTATACAAATTGGATCCTCTTTACAAATGGTTTTGTACCTGGCTGTCTACAGTTGACATCATCATCATGACTTTTCATATCGACTATCAGAGTCACCTTATTTGTTTAAATGGTTGCATAGGATTTACAGTGTAGCTACACCTTATTTCATTTAACTCTTTATTGAGAGACGTTATAGTGTTTCTCTTTTTCTTCCGTTACTAGGAATGCTGCATTACAGAGATCGTGGGGTTCACTTGTTTACATCTGTATTCTGTAGGATAGATACTTAGAAGTGAAACTGCTGGATCAAAGGACACATGAACTTTCATTACAGAATATGCCAAATCGCCATTTCAAAAGTTCTCTCCATTTATTCTTCTACCAAAATGGGAGCATACCTATTTCTTCAAAAAGTCACCATCTCTTGAAATTAACCAGTGCTTTAGAACACTTGGACAATGTGATGAGTGAAAAAAGTCAGCATTGGGGGCGCCTGGGTGGCTCAGTGGGTTAAAGCCTCTGCCTTCGGCTCAGGTCATGATCCCAGGGTCCTGGGATCGAGCCCCGCATCGGGCTCTCTGCTTACCAGGGAGCCTGCTTCCTCCTCTCTCTCTCTCTGCCTGCCTCTCTGTCTACTTGTGATCTCTGTCTGCCAAAAAAATAAATAAAATCTTTAAAAAAAAAAAAAAGAAAAAAAGAAAAAAGTCAGCATTGTTTTAATCTGCATCCTGAGGTTGAATGTGTTTTTATATGTGTATAGTTAATGTCTGTTTCTCTGTTAATCGTCAGTTTATAGCTTTGCCTGTCTCTGTTGATTGTCATTTCCTTATTGCTGTGTGAAACTCTTTTGTAGTCTGGATATTAATCTTTTTATACATGCGGTAAATATTGTCTTCCTTCACTTGTTTTTATTGTACTTTTCTTTGTTGTGTCTTTCTTTCTAGAGACGTTTTTATTTTATGTAGTGCAATCTGTCTATCCTTTATTTTAGAACTTCTAAATTTCATACATTAGCAAAGTTTTCCCACTCCAGGATAAAATTATTTCTCCTAATATGCTTAGGGATTTTCTTTTATTGTTTAGATATTTTATTTTATTTTGATCTTGAATTTATACACCCTGTGAAATAGGAGTCCACCTTAAAAAATGGCCAATTAACCCCATACTCTCTATTGAATAGTCTATCTTTTCCCCACTGACTTGAAATGCCGATTTTCCCATATGCCAAATCAATTTCATTGATTACTTTTGAAACTTCTTAATCTATGCAAATAAATAATTTACCCCACCAACAAAATCATGTTGTTTTAGTTACTTTAGCTTTATAATTTGTTGTATTACGGAAAGTAGGTACCTTCTCAAATCCTGTCATTATTTTTCCTTATCAATAGTTTCTGTGTTAATAAGCAAGATAGATTAGTAGAGGAAAAAGGCAGCCACAATAAGAAAAGACGTGTGTATTTGTGTATGCATGCAAGTGAGTATGTATGTATATTAACATATTCATAAAAATATATGTATACACACATATGTATATATATGTGTACACATAGATATATATATACACACACACACAAAGTAGGTATTTGCATAGGCACAGATAACTCCTGGAGGGGCACACTAGATCCTGTAATAATTACCTCTAGGGAGTGGAACTATTTGGGGAGTCTACTGATGAGTGAGATTTACTTTTCACTTTGTATCATTCCTTACTTTTTATGCATCCTTGAAAAAATTTGCATTTCCTTCATAAATAAGAACAGTATATGATTTTCTCTGCCAGAAACCCAAGCCTGAATAAGGGCATATTCTGTGGGTGAGTGTTTCTCAATCAGAGCTCCACATGCGAATGACCTGGGGAGTTTTTTAAAAAGTACAGATGTTTAGGGACCTGCCCCCAGAGGTTCTGTTTTCATAGCTCTGGGAGAGAGCCTGGGCATCAACATATTTTAACAGGACCCCCAGGTGGTGCTGATACTCAGTCACAGTTGAGAACCATTGCTGTAGATGATATGAGGCCTCAAAGTGTCCCCAGAAGGCCACGATGATGAGGTCTTTTTCAGAATATAATTACTTGGGAATGCAACCCAAAGTAATCCATCACTTCTCTGTCAGGCTAAGTGTTGGCATGAGACCAAGTGCAAACAAGTGTGGAGGGGAGTGGTGGAAAAGAGCTTTGCTTAAATGTGTGTGAAAGCATCCATCTCTGTGGTAGGCCTTTTTGTTGCAAGGTTTAGACTCCTTCAGGCTTTCTTGACACGTAAGAGATTCTTTTAAAATCATTATGACCATAAAAGATACAAGAATCTCATGGAAACTCAAAAACAAAGCAAAACAAAACAAAAAACCCACAACAGCTGTGCCTTAGGAACCCAGAGTGTGGTTGGTTCTGGAAGGTTCCAAGAGAGCTCCAGGAGCCAGGGTTCCTTGGAGACCCTCCCATAGGAGACTTTCAAAATACTTTCATCTGGAGAATTGCTTTGTTAAAATGAGATGGCTTTTGGAAGCCAAATCTGGGAAACAGATCAAAGAGGAAATTGAAGAAGCCTAAGGATTGACTGGAAACCCAATATTGCCGTAGCTCCGCGTCTTCCTCGGATGCTTCTCCCCGTCCCTTGGCTGATTCTGCCTCTGTGTTCCCGACGGAGGATCTGACCCAGCTCGCCCGCAATGGTCTGTCCCTGGTTGGGCGGGCTTTTTCACACCAGATGACCACAGAGAAGGATGGAATGGCTGATGGAGTCGTGTGCCCGCCCACCCCTGCTCACCAGAGCCAGAGAGGGCATGGAGAGGAAAAGTGAGTGCGTGAGAGTTTCCCTTAGAGTGGGAGAGTGCAGAGAACATGGATCATGATTCCCCTGTACAGGCCAAGCACTAAGTGAGGGCTCCGTGAAGGCTGGATCGGAGGATGGAGCTGCGTCATTTCAAGCCAATGTGCTAAGGGGCAAAGTCAGGAATGGGTCTGTGGCCCTTGCACTCTGAATATCCCTAAAGGTCTTTTTTAGCTCTACTTATTTGGGCTTTTATTTTTTTATTCTTTTTTTTTAAAGATTTTATTTATTTATTTGTCAGAGAGAGAGAGCACAGGCAGACAGAATGGCAAGCAGAGGCAGAGGGAGAAGCAGGCTCCCTGCTTAGCAAAGAGCCCGATGTGGGACTCGATCCCGGGATGCTGGGATCATGACCTGAGCTGAAGGCAGCCGCCTAGCCAACTGAGCCACCCAGGCGTCCCTTATTTGGGCTTTTAAAAGGTCTTAACAGCCCAGGAATTCAGGAGAATGGAATTTATTTTCCCTTGGAATTAGATCTGTGCCCTAGGGGGAGGCAGAGCCCTCCAGGGGTGGCTTGTGCCAAGTTTGAAGCCTTGGTATGAAAAAAAGAAATCCAATGTTGTCATTAGTATTTTGTTATATGGAAGACATGGGTTTGTTTTTTTTTTTTTTTTAAAGATTTTATTTATTTATTTATTTGAGAGAGAAGAACAGAGATAGCAAGAGAGAGCTCTAGCAGGGTGAGAGAAGGAGAAGCAGGATCCCCCCTGAAGAGGGAGCCTGACGCAGGGCTCGATCCCAGGACCCCCAGATCATTACCTGAGCCAAAGGCAGACGCTCAACCGACTGAGCCACCCAGGCATCCCAATGGGTTACTTCTTGAAATACTATTTTGAATATAGTGGATTAAATATTATTAAAATTAATTTTACCTATCTTATTACTTTGTTTTAAAAGTGGCTATTAGAAAAAAGTTTTCAATTATACACGTGGCTCATGTTTTCTTTCTCACAGACAGTTGGATTAGATGGTGACTCCAAGGGGCAGCTGGGTGGCTCAGGCAGTTAAGTGTTGTCCTTTGGCTCAGGCAGTTAAGTGTCGTCCTTTGGCTCGGGTCATGACCCCGAGGTCCTGGGATAGAGGCCTGCATTAGGCTCCCTGACAAGCCTGCTGCTTCCCCTGCTTGTGCTTGCTCTCTCTCTCTCTCTGTCAAATAAATAAATAAAATCTTTTAAAAAAATAAAAATAAAAAGATGGTGACTCTGACATTTCCCCCTTGCACAGGCATGTAAAGATCTGTATATGAAAGACGTACCTTTGCGGTGGGGTCCCCTTTAATACCCGGTTTTCAGAGCTGTGGCAGTTTGGTTCATCATCAGAGCTGTGGTAATCTGTCTTATTCTGGCTTTTTGTCCCTGTCTTAGAGACTGCAACCCAGTTCCTGTTCTCAAATATAACCACTTAATCCTCTCCTATGGTTTCCCAATATCCCACATCCAGGTGGCATTGTTTATGGCTCTGCCTGGGCGAGTCCTTATGGACCCTTTCTCTGCGTCTCTGCCTCCCTTGCTCCTTCCTGCCTCATTGTCCCCCTTCCTTTCTGGGTCCAGCACACAGCAGATGTCTCACACATGTACTCTCAGGCACTTTTCACACACGTCTTTTTCCTGCAAGTGCGTTCCAGCCAGCCGCCTGGATTTGGGGACAGATGACTGCTTCCTAATGGCCCATCACAGTTCATCCTGTTTCCCCCAGGAATGAAGTTTGCAGATGGGACTGAGTCACTTCTGGAAGTGAATCTGCTTCAGGAATTTATAATGATTTTAATAAAACCAACTACTGTCATTATTTATTGAGTTGTATTACCGGCCAGGATCTATGGTAGGTACATTGCAAATACGTCTCATTTAATCCCTACAACAACCCCACAAAGCTGTGCTGCAATTCCTTAATAGGGCTGGGGAAAATGAGGCTCAACAAAGTTGTATACCTTGCTCTCTGATCACTGCTAGGAAATGGGGGACCTGGGATTTAGATCTATGTCTGTCCCCAAAGTCTTAGCTCTTACCCCCAATTTAGACTGTAAAGATATACTGCCTCCCACAAACGATGCCACCTCCCAAGCTGGGCAACTACCAGTTGGAATTCTATGCTGCTTAGCAGGTGATATCTCTAAGCAAATTTGTTGAATGATGACAGTGCTATGTGTTTGCGTACTGTTTGGTGACTGTCGAGTTGACGTACAAGTTTCACAAAACCTTGTGAAAACTAGAATAATGGGCTCTATGAAGCCTATTTCACACACTAGGGAAACTGAGCTCCAGGGGGATGAAGTGGTTTGTCCAGGGTCACTAAGTGAAGAAACAAACCCAAGTTACGTGAGAACCCAATTTTCATGAAAGATTTATTTTCGATTTTCCTACTCCATCGGGATATACTTGGGCATTGTGCTGCCTGGATGGCAGAATATGGGGACAAACCTTTTGTTGTGATTGCTGATAGAAACCTGAGTTATGTGAAGGGTTTGCAGGCACAGACTCATTGGAGTCTCCCAGCGTAGGTATGCCAATGTCATTCACCCAATGGTCAGCATTGCCTGACCCCATGTCTGGCCAGGCATGGGGCTACTGGGTGGATGGTAGCAATGGAAGGGGCATAAGACATGACTTTGTCCTAAGGAAACCATTTCCTGCTGGACATGGCAATTATCTTGTAAAGAGAGTATTATCATCCACGGAAAAGCATTGTCTAAATGGAATATAAAAAGTTCTGCAAAGCACAAAAGGAGAAGGAAATAACTCTGCCTGGGAAGGTTTCCTGGTAGAAGGGACTTGTGAGTTTGGTCTCAATGGACTGACTTTAGAGATGAAAAGCCTGAGTCACTAAGAGTTCTGCAAAGAGCCTCATAATGTTATAACTTCATTAGGCTTCCTAAACATATGCTTGTTGCCATAGCTCCTTAGAGAGTAGTAGCATAAATTATTTATTGGAGTACTTAAAATATTAACACCAGTAAATTCCATGATATAGTCACAAATACTCTGCCTAGTTGGATGAGCCAATTTGAAATAATGGTTTTTACGGTACTCCAACTTTCCAGTTCTACAAAGCTAGTATGAATACCTGGAAATAAATAAGAATCCCAGAAGAATCGTGTCCACTCTCTAAACATCAGCCATTTCAGACAGAGGAAAACTCTGTCTCTAGCACTTCGTGCCCTTTTATTCTTGTAAAGAGGTATTTTCTTACACAATGGATAATTCAGAGCATTCTTTGCTTTTCCAAGCGTAAGAGTCTTGTATATGCTGCTGAATTTCATCTCTTGAGTATTAAGAGCCCAAATGTAGACCCTAATGTGTTTATTTGGAGATGGAAAGATAAGAACCTTCCAAATTTAGAAATTGAAACTGATCAGAGCCAAACTCTTGGAGCCCAAGAGGAGAATGCCCTCTTGGCTACCATGGTCCGTAAGGTTGCTGGTGATTGGATTTTTCTGATAGATGACATAGTACAATAGACTGAATATTTGTGTCCCTCCAAATTGGCAAGTTGAAGTCCTAATCCTGAATGTGATGGTCTTAGGAGGTGCAGCCTTTGGGATGTGATTGGGTCATGAGGCTGGAGCTCTCTAGCCCCTTCTGCCATGTGAAGATGCAATGAGAAATCAGCAGTCTGCCACCAAAAAGGAGTCCTCCCAGAACCTGACCATGCTGGCACCCTAAGCTTGGGTTTTCAGTCTCATGGTCTCTAAGAAATAAATTTCTGGCTTTTATAAGCCACGCAATCTGTGGCACTTTGTTAGAGCAACCCAAACTGACTAAGACACCTACATCCTAGATAGTGGAGGTATCAGCTAGAAATTTCTAGTTGAGAAGGAAAATCCCATCACGGGACCTCTTCTCTCTTGCACTTCAGTGTAGTTGTTTGGCTTGTTTTCTGGGTGTGACAAGATAGACTTACACCTTCTACTCATAACCAAGATGGAAGGCTCTTTCTGATCCCTGACTTGTTGAAGAAGAAGATCCAGATCTGCAAGAGTTGGGAGAGCATCCGAACAGGGGTAAAAATCTTGACATTCCTGGAAGAGTGTCTCCTTTTAAAGCAGATTTTGAAGACCAGAAGAAAGAGTAGGAGTCCTAAAACAGCTTAGCAGTATTGAGGATTGTTGACGAATATTACTATTTTAAGAATTTAAAAATGAAGTGCTTGACAAAAGCATTCACAAATATAATGGGCTACCTGGAGAGAAAGGACAATCCTTCCCACAGGTGGTATTTAAGTACGAGCTGGGTATATGGCTACTAGGGAGCCGGGCATAAGGCAAGGGTTGGTCTAAAGGTTCTGTGATCCCTACCAAGAATTCTAGATTCTATTATTTGCTAATTCTTGGTTTACCTTGTGCATATCTTTATGTTTGTGCTTTTTACTTTATTCTCTAATGAATATGGCCAGGTATTTGTCACCCTGACAAGGTCGAAATTTCCTTGAAGGAAGAAAGCTATCCACACTGCTCTATCCCAAGCATTTAGCACAGTGACTAGAACATGGGAGATACCAAGTAAATATATATCGAATGAATAAATGAACTAATTTTTTATATCTATATTAATATGTATGTCTATATCTCGATTTATTAGTATAATTATGTATATCTTGATTGGTAGTGTAAGTCATCAGCGGACTTGCTTGCTGCTAGGGCGTTCATACTCCTTACAGCCCCTGGTTGCTGGGCTATCTGGAAGATGCAGGGTGCTGTGTGATTCCCCACATACGGCACTTCTATGTCACTTATTCCTTCTCTGCAGCTGGAGCTGTGCTATAGCAATGAAGGCAGAGTAGAAGTATGGCTGGGGTTCTTCTGAATTTGTATTTCTAAATCCAGCCCCACTGCCAGCCATGCCCCTAGAGATGCTGGTTAGAGGTCTTGGGTGTGATTCGGTTGCATTAAGTGGGCAGGTCTCCTGCAGATAATCAGAAGTGTGGTTTCAGCCCAAGCGTGGGGAGGGAGGCAGGTGTACGAAGGGCAGGGGCTCTGATGGCACACCGGGCGGAGGAGCAAGAATGCAGACTCAAGTAGGAGACTGAGTGGGAGAATCTCAGCGAGCTAGACTGGATGAGAAGGTCAGAATGGGGCCAGGAAGTAGAGGCAGAGAAGGTGTGGTTTTTACGTGGAGAAATTGCCAAAGAAGCAGAGGAGGTGGGTGGGGTTGAAGACAACACTTGCCAAAGGAAGGTGTGACACGGAGATCTGTTCGATCAACAGAGACTGAGCGCCTGCCTTGGGACAGCCACTCTTCCCACTGCTGGGGATTCAGATGAGTAGGGTCTCTGCTCTCAGGTACATGAGCTGTGGACTCAACTCTCTGTATTAACAGACCATTACAGTACAGACAAATACAGTACAGCATGTGATACATGCTGGAAGGAGGCAAGCACAGGGAAGTCTGCAGGGAGCACAGCAACTCTGAGACAGAAGGGACAATCTGTAGTCAGCAAGGTGAGGCAGGAGGAACGAACTCTTTTATATATATATATATATATATATATATATATAATATTTATTTATTTATTTGACACAGAGAGAGAGAGAGCACCAGCTGGTGGAGTACCAGGTAGAGGGAAAGGGAGAAGGCTCCCCGCTGAACAGGGAGCCAGATGTGGGCTCTATCCCAGGATCCCAGGATCATGACTTGAGCCAAAGGTAGACACTTAACCATCTGAGCCACCCAGGCGCCCAGCAAATGTCTTCTTGAGACATCTGAGAGTTAGGATGGATAAAGTGTGGTGATTGATCCGAGGGGCGTAGTGATCAATCAAGGATGGCCTGTTTTGGCTCAGGCAGCTAGGGGGATGTCTTGTTCCAGAGGCAGCTCTGAAAAGAGAGGAGGACATGTCCATTTAAGGTCATCGGGGAGTCAGAGCGCTAACCTCCTAGGGTCCAAAGGTCCGCTGGGCCCCGCACCACTCATTGGGTGGGGGGGGATCTCCTTTACCTGCTTAATAGTATCTGATAACTGACGAGGGTCCTTGCACACACCGGTCACTGTCATTTACACATCTGTTCAGTCAACCGATATTCATGAAAGATCAATTATGTAATCACAGTATCCTGGTGTTCCGTAGACCCGAGGGTACCACGATGCAAGTGATTTAGTTCTTCTCTTTATCTTTTCTCTTTATTTTTAAATTTATTTATAAATAAAATCTATTATAAAAATTTATTATTTATAAAATAATATTTCTATTTATTTTTCTATGTATTTTTTCAGATTTATTGATGTTTAATTGACAAATAATATTGTAAGATATTTAAAGTATACACTGGAGATTCCTGTGTAGCTTGTAAATGATTCTTCCTATGGAGGCAGCTTATCCATCACCTCACATATTTACCTTTCGTTCTTATTGTTGTGCATTAGACCTCCCGAACTTACTCATCTTACGGCTGGAAGTCTGTACCCTTTTACCAACCTCTCCCTATTTTCTCCACCTCCCTGCCTCTGGCAACCACTTTTCTCTTCTCTTTTTCTAGGAGTTCTACTTTTTTTTTTTCTTTTTGGATTCCACATATAAATGATATCATGTAGAATGTCTCTTTCTGGCTTATTACACTTTGCATAATGCCCTCCAGATCTACTCTGTATGTGTGTGTGTGTGTAAACGAAACATATTAATCCAGGGGTACCTGGGTTAAGCATCTGACTCTTCATTTCAGTTTAGGTCATGATCTTAGGGTCCTGTTATTGAGCCCATGTCGGTCTCTGTTCTCAGCGCTGAAGTCTGCTAGAGTTTCTCTCTCCCTCTTTCTCGTCCCTCCCTCCTGCACTTTCTCTCAGATAAATACATCTTAGAGGGGTGCCTGGGTGGCTCAGTGGGTTAAGCCTCTGCCTTCAGCTCAGGTCATGATTTCAGGGTCCTGGGACCAAGCCCCGCATTGGGTTCTCTGTTCAGTGGGGAGCCCGCTTCCCCCTCTCTCTCTGCCTGCCTCTCTGCCTACTTGTGATTTCTCTGTCTGTCAAATAGATAAATAAAAATCTTTAAAAACAAAAACAAAAACCAAACAAACAATACAACTTAGAAAACATGATAATCTAGAAAAATATGAATTCATTTATTCGTTAATAACGCACACTGTTTGTTGTGTTGGATATGTTGGATATTGGAAATAATGCTTCTGTGAACATGGGAATACAGATGGTTCTTTGAAAAAGTGCTTCTCAAATCCTACAACTGTAGGATTTCAACAAGCTCTCCCACTTGCAACACCCCACTTTATCCTTTAGAGAAAGTATTTGCTCACCTCATTTTGTCTTTTTAGTTTCTTCTTCATGGACTTAGTCTTTGAGAGAGTTTCATCTTAGATTGAGGTTTAACACTTTCTAGAAGGCCTGGAAAATGTTTTCCAGACTCCATCATTCACGAACAACTCTGGGGTTCCCTGTGACAGAAGCAGTGATATTAGAATGCCAGTAACAGATGTGGTTGATCAAAGTCTTCCTCGAAATGCTTGTGTTTGATGTAATTTCATTTCACATTTTGTGTGTAGCTTTCCCAAGCTGAGGTGTGAAATTCAAGCATCAGAGAAACCAGCAGGGTTTTTAGGTTGAAGTTAATGAAACAGTGGGAACCTACATAGTTCAGATTTATTCAGAATCTAGCCTCACACATCCAGAAGAGATCATCTTACAAACCTGGCTCCTGGGGGCCAGGGAATGCCTAGGCCCCTGGGCCAAGAAGGATGGGGAAAACCACTATTTAATTCATCAGTACGGCTCTATTTTTTGTCACAGAAAGCTATAAGAATCTCCAACTCACTTCTCAAAGATACTGCAAGGAGTAATGAAATGGTTCTGAATGACCAGTCTACTGGAAATCAATGTTGCTTTTTAAGGATGTAATAGTATTGTAAATAATGCTAAGATACAAGATGTTGAATACTTAGGTCGTTTGATTAAATGGTGATGTCAGCATGATCATGGCTCAGGACTGGATTTCCATTCCAGACATGTTTTCAGTCTTGCACTGAGAGCATGTCTTGTCTCAATCGCAGATTATCTCTCGCCTTGATCAGCCGCCTCTCACGTGTTCAAGCTGATGTCTCGGTTTGCTAATGGATAAATATCACAGCTTTCTCCACCCATGGATGTGGGTGGATGGGTTGCCTTTGTATGTAAAGCATATTATTATAGGCTGCAAGTCTTGGAAGGCTGAGGAAGCCTTTGACAACATCTGGTCCTAATTCCTTCATTTACATTGAGGAAATGAAGCCAGAGAGAGTAAGTGGTTTGCCCAGTCACCCAGTAGTTCCCAAGCCAGGGGGCTGAAATCCGGATTTATTGATAAATCCGGATTTATTGATAAATCCAATGTTTTTACTCTGGCATTGTGATATATCCCCTCTGGTCTAGAATTCCCTTTTAAAACTTTTGGGTGCTTGGATGGAAATCAAATCCCTACTAGAACCAGTACCCAATTTAGGTAACTCCTGGTGTTTTCTGAGCGATTTTGGGGTCTTCATTGCAATTTCTAAGAGTACCCGATTTCTCTAGGCAGACAACCAAAAGGCATACAAGGCAATGTCCGCAGTCAGTCAGGCAGTGTGGGAACCTACAGGCAACTTCCCACAGTGTTCTGGAAACCAGATCAAGCCAGCTGGTCTGATTACAACAAATGATTATTGGTGCCTATCCTAATTAGGGTGACAGGACTTCTGATGTGGTAAAGATCCCACTTGCTGCGTTCCTAGATTAAGTCAATCCATCATTTTCAGTTATGCAACTGAGAACCTGCTGCACGCAGAGCTTTATGAAAATCTCTTTGAAATGGGGGCACCTGGGTGGCTCAGTGGGTTAAAGCCTCTGCCTTCGGCTCAGGTCATGATCCCAGGGTCCTGGGATCGAGCCCCGCATCAGACTCTCTGCTCAGCGGGGAGACAGCTTCCTCCTCTCTCTCTGCCTGCCTCTCTGCCTACTTGTGATCTCTGTCTGTCAAATAAATAAAATCTTTAAAAAAAAAAATCTCTTTGAAATGTAAGTCAGAGATCGGCCATGAGCTTTCCAGATATAGGTCGAGATTCCCCAGGCTGGACTTCTCTGAGGCAGCCGGTGAAGAGATCTTCTTAGGAAAGCCAAGAGCCCTCCACATCATGGTGTTCTAGGGGGAGATAGAAAATCAGCCTCCGTGGTCCTTCTTGGCCCTGGTATTGTTCTTTCAAATAATATTTATTGTATACCTTTTTCAGATGGTAAGAGTAACGCATGTTTATTGTGGAAAATGCGGAAAATTCCAAAGAAAATAAAAAGCACTCATAATTCCAATGCCTTAGGAGTTTCTTCCAGGTTTCTAGTCCAAAATTTTCCAATCTGTGCTTTAGACATATATGGAAGTATATACCCGTTTATTTTTATGAACTTGAGATTCTACTGTATCCTATCCTAAAATTCTAGAAGTCCGTAAACCATGCAGAGCTCAACACACTAAGTTCTTTGCTCAAAGCCTGGCATGTGGTGTTTGATCAACAAATATCTGTTAACTGAAGGGGGAGGGAAACCATGATTCGTGGAGTCAACCAGCCTCCTTGGAACATCTCCCACTCGGACCATGCCCAAATCTTGACAACAATCTCTGCATGCTAAAGAAACATAAGGAACCGGAAATGACGACTTTCCTCCCAGAAAGCTTCTTCTTCCCAGGAGAGCATCAGTGGTAATTCATCTCCTGTTTTTGTGCTTATTATCTCCTTCAGGAGATTCCATTCGATCCGAGATCTCCACGGACAGGAGGGTCCCCTGGAAGCATGGACCTCGGTGAAACATGGCCCCTGGAGGAAGGAACCTGGTTGTCTCATGCTGGAATTCATCACTTTGCCAACACCAGAGGGGGTATGGCTGCTTTTGATGTCCCTGATACACGTGGTACTCCTCAACTCCTACACACATTGTGTCAACCCAGCTGTGCTCAGTACGTGCCCCGTGCTGTTTGTCTTTTCAAAAGCAGCCAGGTGGACGGGAGAGGAGCAGACTTGGGAGTCAGGCAGATCTGCGTTCAGATCCTACATTTCTTCCTTACCAGCTTTGTGGCCAGAGAGCTTATCATTTTCTTAGCTCTAACATGAGAGTAAGAAGGTAGGAGGTTATTCATACACCTCTGAGCACCTAACACGTGTCAGGCACTGTATTCCTGGTTATCTTTTTTTTTTTTTAAAGATTTATTTATTTATTTAGAGAGAGCAAGAGCATGTGCGAGCGGGAGGAGGAGCAAAGGGAAAGAGAAAATCTCAAATGGACTCCTGGCTGAGCGTGGAGCCCAACGCCAGGCACGAAGTCAGGACCCTGAGATGATGACCTGAGTCTAAATCACGAGTGGGACGCTCCCAATGGAGCCCCCCGGTTTCCCCTATATTCCTGCTTATCTTGTCTCCTCTCCTCTCAACAGCTCTGCAGAGACTGGCACTGAGGATAATACAACCAGGATAAACAGAGTAGGTCAGCTCCTGTCCCTTCCTTTTGGAACTGATGAACAGTTCAGCATGAAGTGATAGGGATGTTGTCAGTTTCATAGTTCATGCACATGTAAGAACCATAATCCCCCTACAGAGCTGTGGGCCTCTTTCAGGTCTAAGGATCCACCCCCTCCCCATTTCCCAAATCTAAGGGAGATCTGCTTTGGTGATAGGAGCCATTCTGTGGCTAGGGAGACAAAGGCCACTGAAGTTAACACATTCGCGTGAAGGTTTTAGTAAGGTTATGCCTCCCATTGTTGTTCATTCATTCAGCCAATACTGAGCATCTACTATGTGCCAAGCAGTGGGAACACCTGAGAGCAAGGTAGGCATGGGGATCACTAGGACACACTCTGCCGTGCTCGTCTCTAAAGTGGGGTCACCCACACGGCACTGCAACTAGGTACATCCCCAGCCAAGGTTATGGCTCACAGCGGGGGAGAGGGGGTTGCCCATGGGGAAGGTCAGCACTTGGAGAGAAAACTTGGAGCAAAGAGCCAACAGCTGTCCTCTCCTGTGCCCTGTCCCCCTTGCCACTTTTTAGAGGTTCTTACACCAGTATTTCCTCACCACCCATGGACTATAGTGGAACCTCCTTGGCTCAACACACAGCCCTTCCTGATCAGACCTCTGCCTGCCTCTCTAGACCCGTCTCCTGCTGTTCGCTACTGAACACAAACCCTCCATCGCTGAACAGACCGCTGCTGCCACCTTAGATGCATCCCCCACTCACACACTGGGAGCCTCTGCATGAGTGGTTCCTAGCGCTTGCCTTCTGCTTGGCGCCTTCTCCCCCATTCCCAAAGCTTCAGTTGATGTCATCTATTCTGGGGTCTCTTCCTGCCCCCACCTACCCACCCTACCCAGGTGTGAACACAAGTCCCAACCTTGGCACTCCCATAGAACTAACAGATTCCGGGTCACAGCGCCTACCCCACTGGGCTGTGATGGTCCCTATCCCGGACAGTCTGTGGGCTTCTTGAGGCCAAGTCTTGCTTTATTCACCTCTGCATCCCTTTCACAAGCAGCCCGGCAAATGGTTGATGTGTGTATATCTACTGGCAGGTGGCTGGGGGGCTCCACGGGTGAACTGGGAGCAGGACCATGTCCCATGGGTATCTCTACCCTCCCCGAGAGCCATCTTTGACGGTGCTAACCCAGCTGGACCTTGAACAACTGTCGCTTGGTCCCAGCACATCACTTTCCGGGATGTTCAGTGCACCCCTAGCATTTCCTTCCCCGCTCCAGGCTGGTTCACAAAAGTCTGCAGGCAGAGGAGAGAAAGGAAGGAGGTGTGCTTTGTCTGCCCGTGCTTTCGTAACCTAGGCGACAGAAGCCCCCAGCATAGAATTTCAGAGGCTTTCACGATCGATCGGGATCGCTGGGACAAAGTAGGGGCTAAAAGCTGCTTATTGTGACCAACTCTGCAAACCACTGTGTCCCTCCATGAGTTCACCCTGTCATGTATCTACTGTCTTCGGGGCATGGCTGACTAGTAGGATGGGGACAGACCTGCCAAATGGGGAGTCTCTGTTCTCAAGTAAGGGATAAGCTTCTGGGGCTACTGGAGGAACTTAGCTCTATTGGGTGACAGGTACCCTGATTGGCATCTGTCCCCGTCCAGACAATCAGTATGCAATGAGGGAGGCATCTGAGACACAGTATGGTATCACGGTGGTATGTGGGTGGAGCATCGTGACAGAAAATCAATGAGCTGAACTTGGACATCCTTCTGGGCAGTTGGTAGTGGGGTGGTTCTCCGAAGCTTGGGCTGGGATTCAGGGAAAGGACTCAGGTCCTGACAGGACTAGAGAGGGGACCAAAATGGGAACTTGCACTCAGAAATAAAGGAAGGGAAAGCCCTCTGGGCCAAAGCTAATTCAGAATTGGAGTCATCACCAAAAAAAAAAAAAAAAGAAAGAAAGAAAGAAAGAAAGAAAATAAAAAGGAAAAGTCAAGGTATATACATTACACCAGACATTATGCTAAGCCTTTTTCATATAGAAAGAGATGATCTCAATTCATTCGCACAGCCTTATTCTTGTTTTATAAATGAAACAGCACAAAGAGGCTGACATGAGGCTTGCACAAGGTCCTTTCGCTGCTGAGTGGCAGAGTGGGTATTTGAACTTGGATCTGCCTGACCCAGAGTCGTGACAGGCCATTGCTCCTCCCTTTACCCTCCAACACTCCCTACTCTGCCTTCTCGATTTAAGGCTCCGGTGGGCCAGTTATAGATTTTTATTGCTGGTTATTTCTTTGTCATAGTAGAAAAGAGCACTGGCTCAGAGCAGGGCCAGAAAATCAACAGTGCTGTTGCAGTGTGTGCATTATCATCCAAGACCCTCCTGCGGCCACTCCAGCTAATCCACTGCCAAGGCCTTGACCCACCTGCTTCTGAGCATCTCTTCTCCATGCCCTGAGCCCTGCACCAGCTCTCCCACCACTGGCTGGTACTGGCAGCTCCACTTCTGAGACCAGTGTGGGCTAAGAGAGTTTCCATTTCTAGTGCAGTCCCAGAGAAAGTCCTGGAGGGGTCCAAGCCTTGGGGTTTTGTTCTTGGCTTCATGGAGTCCTCTGAGAACTGTGCTATCTGCCAGGGAAGCTCCGTCATCCTGGTGAGTCATAGGCCTGGAGGCAGGGCCAGATCCACACGACATCTGTCTCTGTGTTATCCTTGGAGCATCTCGGGCTGCCATTAGAGAGGGACAGCCCCCAGGAAGCTGGCAAGGAGAGCTCAGGATGCCTGGGGGTGAAATGGAGTTTCTGGAGGAAAGTCCCTCTGCCACTCTTGCTTCCTACACTCCTGAAAACACCCTCCAGGGTCTGGGTGTGTGGTTTTTCAAATTCCTTGTAAAGGTCTGGAACACATTTCCACACTGTGTCTGCAGTCCCGGACACGTCCAATAGAAGGGGTTGGCCAGGGTTTGGCCAGAGCTCTATGTCTGGCTGGGACATCACCAGCTGATCCTTCGATTTGCCAGCTGCCACGTCATCTGTGTGGGGATTTGGCGCAGGAGAGGCGGCCTCCGCATCCTTTCTTAGTGGTTCTCTAAAACACTTTTCTCCCTGTTACAGATGTGCTCACTCAGCTCTCTGGAATCCTACTGTCCTCCCTTCTTCCCAGGGGACCCAACCTGCTTACACTCCTCACTCGGAGAGAGGCAGGAAGTTCAGGAACCCACACCTGGTGGAAAGTCCATGACCCTGCCCCAGCATGGGTGCAGAAACAGGAAGGAGCATATTTCCCTTCTGGTCTCCCTCAAGGTCAGGGAGAGTGTTAACATCAGTCAGGAAGGAAAGGAGGAACTCTTTCGGGGGCAGCATGCGTGCCTGGCGCTGCTGCCAACATTATTTGATTTCACGTAAATTCTCACTAAAATCTCATCAAGGTGTTATTGCCTATCCCCATTTTGCAGATGAGGAAACTGAGCCTTGGGGAGGCAAGCTCATACAGCAAACGCCCGCCCAGCTCACTTTGGAACTCAGGTCTTTCTGTTGCCAGGCTATGCTGTGTCCATTTTACTTCCTTGATTGTTGGTTTCTTTTCTTTCTTTAATGATGTATTTATTTGAGAAAGAGAGAGAGAGACAGTGGGGGGTGAGCCAGAGGGAGAGAATCTGAGAGCAGATGCCCTGTGGAGCCCGACGTGGGGCTAGATCTCATAACCCTGAGATCATGACCTGAGCCGAAACCAGGAGTCAGTCGCCTAACCGACGGAGCCACCCTGTATGTTGGTTTCAAAGGACAACACCATCTGGCATCTCCACCTTTCTGTGAGGCTTGATTCTTTTTCGCCTATTCCTCTTGCATATGGTGTGGTAAAAAGACTAACACAATGGAATCTGTTACCCACAGTCCTCTCTGTTGGCATTTGTTTGAACAAATTCCATAAACATCATTTCAGTTTACATTGCCCCGAGGCGCTCACGTTCTGGCAGGTTTGGAGACTCACCAGGGAGACTCACCGAAGACCAGTGGCAATGTGAGGGCCCTGGCTTCTGCAGCTCCTTCCAGCACCTAGGCTATGTTCACTGGTGGGGCCGTAGCTTTTTGGAAAAACCATCTCAAGGTGGAAGAAGAGAGGCCCCGCGCAGACCAGGCGGACTATTTGCAGTCTCTGAAAGGAGAGTTCGTCTCGGGCCCCGGTCCAGGAAACTCAGGTGGAAAACTCGAGAAGGGGCAGGTCTCTGCGTCTCAGCAGGAACTCACATGCATGCAATGGATTTCTTTTTTAATGGTTTGGTCACAGACTTCAATTGCAGCAAATGTTCCCCCCCCACCCTTAATCTTAACACAGGGTATTTTGTCTGGTTTCACTCAATAGATCCGACTGAGTGCGAGTTGGAAGTGTATGATTTTCCTCTGTGGGGACCTTTTTCTGTGTGTATTTTTGGAATGGTTCTTTATTCTGATTCATGTCCATATATACCTTCCAGTAGTTTCTTGGCTCAGCCAGAGTTTATTTCCTTTGATACGATGTTGAGTGAGGAGTCTTTTAACTCTTTATCTTTGTTTCATACTTAGTAATAGGAATCCTAGAGGGCTGGATGGACATTTTGTCCATGGATCTCATGAAGCCCCTTGCCCTTGTTCGTAGCGCCTACTGCGTTGGCCTCCGAATTGTTCGGAGAAATTATTTGACGTCTTTACCCAAACGAGTCCTTGACATCCTGGCAGACATAGTATCCTTTCATCTCTTGGCTTGTATTATTTCTGCTAAGGATAAGAGCTTTTTCTGAGGGGCGAGATAGTTAACTGCTCTTCCCGTGGAACCTGTTTCTTTCTTCTGGAAGCTATAAAACACTTAAGGCAGTTACTTGAGGTTTTGGTTTTCATTTAAGGGAAATAAAGCAACTATGTTTTCTTCCTCCATCTCATTAGGAATTATAAAGAAGTTGGGTTGTGCTTAAAATACATACAATTTATATACAAATATATATATACACACATAATATATATATATATATTTTACATACACACACACACACACACACACACACACACACACACACACACACTCTAAACCCTAGGAGGAGGGGAGATTGTCCTTGGGGTGGATTTAGCCCTGGAGCTAATACCATGACCATTTTAGTGAAAATTTCTTTCTGAGGAAACCTTATGGGTGGGGATACATTTGTCCTTGGTTGGCCTGTGCTAAGAGGACACAGATAAGAGACTGGATAACAGAAGAGAGTCGTGCTGTGCTCAGGCAGCTACTGCCCATTCTTCTCTCCTAAATCAGTCCTGCTCCTGCTCCCCAGGGAGAAGGAGGGGGTGCGGTGGACGCGGCTTTGCTGCTCTGCCCTTAACTAGCAGAGGGCCTCCAGGAGACAGAAGGCTACCTGCTGAGAAGATGAGCAAAGGGCGATGTCAGGGAGGAGAGGAAAACAGAGGGAGGGCTCAGCCCACTTCTGTCTTTCATGCTTGAAATTGGTGTCCTTCCAGGGGCTGGGGTTGGGAAGGCTGTGGAAGGATCCCAGCAGCCTCTAGCTATCATTCAGACTTGTTATTATGGAATTTGCGCAGCTCTTTCTTGCAAAGGGAATGGATAACAGACTTTAGCTGCAAAAAAGTCTCCCCACGTGGCATTTAGCCCCTTGCCCATTTCTTGGAGGAAGAAGCTGTACCTGTATGAGACTCTCCTCTATTCCTCTTCTCCAGTGACCCAGCAGTGGTGTAGCTCCTGGGGAACCAAGAGTCAGAGCAGACTGGCTGGAGACAAAAACAGGCCCAGTCAGTGGCCTTTCCTCCAAAGGCAGGCCCTGCAACATGTGGGCAGAGTTGGTTAGAGGATGATGGCACTCTCAGACTGCAGTGGCCATAGCCTGGCCAGGTGCAACGCCCGCCAACTCAGCAGGGTGTTAGTGATGGGCACTGTACTCACAGCCCTATTCTAGCCACCCCAAAAGCATCTGCAGGGTGCTCTTGGCTTGAGAGATGGACCTAAGAATTCCTTAGATTCTAGAGTTAGAGCCAATGTTGCTATATGACCATACTTCATTCACCAAAGAATGAAGGCTCAGATGGAGCTTTCCAGATAACCGAACCATGATCCTTCCAATGTCTACATTTTGTTCACAACTTTACTGTTTTCTGCTGATGGATAGGACCTTTTTTTCTCTGGGTTTTTTTTTTTTTTTTTTTTTTTTTGTTGTTTTTTGTGCACTCTCTTGCCCTCCTAAACAGAAAATAGTCACACCCCAGCTTATGATTGGAGTTGGACCAAAACTTCACTTAGAAATTTATTGCCTTGAATTTGGAATCTGTAGTATGATATGTGACTTGGTTAAACAATTCATTTATACATGTGGATATGCCTAAAAAATTCTCTCCCAGGACACACAAGAGGTTGTGGATGGTGTGTGTCAGTCTGGGGATGGAGACCAGAATAGGATGGGAAAGTAGAATTCATTTTTTAGTTTATACTTATCTGTAGTAAGTAATTTTTCCTTTACCTAGAACATATATTATTTGTCTAAATAATAACAATTAATTGACACACACACACACATACATATATATGTATATATATACATATATATATATATATTCATATGAATATTAAAGCTAGGGGTTGGGTTCCCAGGCTAGCTTCCAAAACCTATTCAACTCATGATGTAGCAAACAATACTAAAAGTGGACATTAGATCTTAGCCCCTTCTGTAATCTGTTTCTATGGAGAACCTGAGCCCCAAAAATATTTCCTCCTTGCCACTTTCTCCCCACATGTCCTCTCTCTAATAAGTGCTGCCCTAGAAATAGGAGGAGGAACTTGTGGATCCTGTCTGCAGGTACCATGGTGAATGAGGATCGCTCTCCTTCTAGAACAGTCTGAAGAGAGGACTCGGCATGGTCAGGCCCTCTATGTTGGACAGGAAGGCACATTTAGCAAGCACACACAGTGTGTGCTCTGTCTCAGACTTTACTGGTTTGCTTCTGACTGTCCAGTGAAATAAGTCAGGAAACCAAGGTTCTCAGAGATTTAGTAACATCCCTGAGAGTGCCTTCTGAAATCGACAGAGCTGAGCTTCCAACCTATAAGCTTGTGCACTGTCCTTTACAGATCAGAGACCGTCCAGCATAACCATTTCTTTATAAGGGGCCTATAGAAGTCAAGCATACGTAGGCACTTTGGACACGGCCTGAGGTTCTATAAGATCCTGTGAATCCTGTATTAGATGGGAAGCAAAGGGAGGGCAGGAGCCTGTTCCCATCCCTTTTGCCTCCTCAGTACTTAGCGCAGTCCTGGAAGCATGGTCAATCCCCCATAAATGTTTGAATAACAGGGAATAGCATTGCCTGCTCTGCTCAATTTTAAGATAGGAAATTGAAATCATATATTTAATATTTTTCAAAGGCAAAGATCAAAACAAGAAACATACTTTCTCATTAACCTTTGAGTGATTAGGAAATTCAAATAACTGAAGTGTTGTAAGGAAATCTCTTGGTTTATTAGGCATCGATCTGTAGGAGCAAATTGAAGGACATGCTATTGTGAGGTAGAAGAGTTTGACAGGCTTTAGAACCTTTCTGCCAAGTAGCACATTTATTTTGCTCTTCCCCTGGGGAAAACCTTCTCCCACTGCCATCTAACCAACCTACAAGCCAACTCTGAGAATACAGCTGAAGTCAGGGCAATGTGACCTTGCCGTTAATTTGAAGCATCCTCTGACAACTCAAAGTTGTTGAAAGAAAGTAAAGAGCCCATTTTTCTCAGCTGTAAAGGAGCTTGCCATCCAATGATAACTAATATATTACCTGATTTTCAAAACGTGACTATGTCTCTTCTGGGGGCTCCAAGTGCATTAGTTTATTATGCACTCTAATCACACAACCTTATGAGTCGGGTGTGATATGATTTCCATTATCAGAGGAACTACAGCTTGTAGAAATTAAATTACTAACTAGTAGCGGAATTGACATCAGAACCAAGGTCCTCCATAGATGATCTCTCTTAGCACACAAAGAGTAATGGCTTCTCAATAAGATGGGGACACAGAGGACACTAAACTTCAAGTCACTAGAGCCCATCCACACGTGCAATCAGTAGATCAAAAGCTACTATTGGGACCAAGAACTGGCCATTGGAAGTGGCAAGGGCGGTCTTGACCATGGCAAGAGCTATTTTGGAAGACTGGTGAACTAGAAACTTGTTTGCCTTTAAGAGCAAAAGAAAGAGTAGACACAATGAGCCTTGACAATTCTTTTGATGAATTTTGTTGTAGAGGGCAGCTGAGAATTGGGAGCCTCAGCTGGGGAGAGAGGTGGTGTCAAGAAAGAGTGAACATAGTGGAATGTCCGTATACTGATGCGAATGCTCTAGGACAGAGGAGAACAGTAATTTAGGTAGGAAGGGGGAAAAGCCACATAAGAGGGGACAGGATTTGATCCACAATGCGGGATGTGGCCTTAGATGGAGTAGAGATAGTTCACCCATAGTTACAGGAGAGGAGAAGGAGAAGTAGTGCAAGCAAATGGAGAGGGATGGCTGGGCTGTACACTGGTCTACTTGAGGTCAGCGATCATGGACTGGAAATAAGGCATGATGCTATGTTTCTCCAATCATGTTTAGCTGGGTGCTGACAGAGAGAAAGTGGAAAATCAGATTTTATCAGGGTTGTGGTTTTTCCAGGTAAATAGTACGGAGAGATGGGGTGGGGGGAGATGAATCTGAAGGTGTACATAACAGAGAAAAGGCAATAATGAACCCAGATACTAAGGTAGATAAAGGAGGAAGAGAGGTCATGAGAAGAGTAAGGGACAGAGAAAAGGTCATGGGATAAGGAAATCATAGGAGAGACACTGGATTAAGATAACAGAGTAGACTGGAAAGGTAGGAGGTGGTGTGTGGAGAGTAGAGTGCTTGACATTAAGATTAAGGATGGTGTCACTGTGAGAGCAGGGAGCTGGGACAGTTGGAGGATGGCAAGGAAAAGAGATAATGTTGAAGAGGTGAGAGACCAGAATATGAGAAGAATCCACTATGTATATGCAAAATAAGAAATACACAGGAATAGTACTGGGGAAAGTGACAGTGATCTAAGTGCCCGTCTCTTCAAGGAATGAGGTGTAATAATCCAAGGGTCTGAAGATGGCTACAATAAATAGAGGTGGTGGCTAACATGGTCTGTTACATTCAGGGAGAGTCAGGTTTGGATCAGAGTAAGATACTGAATGGAACCGTGAAGGGGCTGAGGATACGGGGGATTGTGCTGGTGATGAATCATGAATTCCTAAGGGCGAATGGGAGGATCCTAGGAGGTGGGAGAGGATGGAGTGATGCCTGCAAACTTTCACCCAGCACATTCACCTCTTGGATTTGGGAGCTCCAACTGTCAGGAGTGAGAAAAAAGAAGAGGACAGAGAGAGAGGCTAGGCGGCTCAGGGATGAAGCCCGTGCTTCGCCAGCATTCTTCCTCGAGCAATGGCTAGCCACAGTGGCTTCTTTCCACCCTCCCAGGTAATTTGTAAACCAAAAGCTGACAGTGGAAAACCCGAAGAGGGCTGAGTGTTTACAGAACTGGAACACACTGGCACAGATCCAGGGGCCCTCAGGCTGCCAGAGCTGGTGATCTGGTCTCTCCGAGACTAGACTAGAGGGCTCCCCAGAGGTTGCCCACACTGTTGACTCCCACTGTTAGTCTCCAAGGACAAGGACAGAGAAGGGACAGCCATTTCCCAAGTTTCCTCCTTCCTTCCTCTTAACTCCTCCCGGCATCAGGGAGGTCTTGCTCTGTGGAGCACATCCCTAAAGCCCAGAGCTGTCCCAGGCAGAGCAGTGAGTCAGTCCTGGGGGAAAATGCAAAATGCATCTGCCCAAGTTATTCAGGTCACCACCCCAGAGAGGGAAGTTCCCACAATCGAATATGAATGACTTCAGGACCTGCATCTTGGACTCTCAGATCATAACTTCTGTCTGTACGTCCTGCTTTAAAACCACTCAGCTCTCTATGTAGTAGAAGCAGCACTGCTCTGCTCTCCTCAGTCTCTCTCTCTCTCGTTCTCTCTCTCTCTCTCTCACAAACACACACACACACACACACACACACACACACACACACACACACACACAGTGCTGTGCAGTCCTATCCCTAAGTTATTTAACTTCGGAGGCTCAGTCTTCCTGCCTTTGAAATGGAGACATACTACCTTCGCTGTTTGAACCAAGGTGGTCTCTTAAGGGGAGGAAGTATTGCTTGGACTGCAGTTAGGATTCAGGTTCAAAAAGAAGAAGGGGGTTGGGAGCACTCGAAGCTCTTTCTCCCCTGGGGCAAGATAGACTCGAGCTTAGAAAATCCTGCCCAGAACAAACGGTCTTCCAAGCAGCGGAGTAGGGCGGACGTCATACAAGGCAGGAATCGTTTTAGAACTGGTTATGCTCCAGTTTTTAATAAATGGTCAGAGGGGGCGGGGGCGGGGGAGGACACCCTCCAACAGGGAGTCGGGAGGCAGCGCGCGCGCCTCTGCGGAGCGTGACGGCCGCGGTCGCCTAGCAACCGGCGGCGGGGATGCGCGCGGGGCTCCCTGCCTGGTGGGCGCGGGGAGCTCGCCGCCGCCACTGCCGCGCGCCCGCGGGCCTCCCGGACCCGCCGCGAAACTTTAGGGCTTCTCGGCGCCCGGGCGTCAACGCGAGGCCTGGCAGACGCAGCGATGCTCCCCTCCGGCTGAGGGCTCAGGATGAGGTCGCCGCGGCCCGGCGCGCCCGGCCCGGGGACCCGCGGGGTCGCACCCGCGCGGAAAGTTGGCGCGCACCTGCCCGCGCCTGGGAGACGCTCGGTCCCCGATCCGAATTGTCCCCGCAAGTTGCCTGGGCAATTTCTTACCCGCCTTGGATCGGGTGTCCCGAATCCCGCCTGGCCGCCGGGTCCACGGACTCCCATCGATGGGAGAGAGAAACCCGCGCTTTTCTAGGGGACCTGCTCGGTAACAGATGCTTAATCCGTTTGCCCTGAATGACTGCGATTCTGTTTTTGTTTTCTGCTTTCTTTCTTCCTCCAGACAGTGAGTTTGTGGAAGCCTCTCCTGCGCCCTACAGCCCGGAGGAGTTAGGTAAGTCTAGCCCTTTTGCCTTTTCTTCTCCGAATTCCGCCCTCCGAAAAAACCGAGAAACCGCGAGTTTGGGGGCGCCGAGACACTATCCGCCGCAGGGGAGGAGGGAAGGGGGCAGGGGACATTTCCCGGGGGGTGGGGGCGGTCACGATCCTTTCGCAGCAGGGACCGGCCTTTTCTCGGTGCGTGTGCTTTGGGGTGGCGGGGAAAGTGCCAGATGTGGCGCGCGCGCGCGCGCCTGTGTGTGTGTCCCTGTGTCCCTGTGTGTCCAGGTCGATGGTGCTGCTCCGAGGAGCAAGGCACAGCAAACTTCCTGGCCTGGGGCCTCTGGAAGCAGCCGGACTCATCTTGCCTGGAAAGACTCACCGGTGGCTGGCTCTGTCTTGCCAAGTACCTTGCCTGCCGAGAAGGGCAAGGTGAAGGTGGTCCATAACCTGAATTTAACCAAGTCGGGGACCCCAAAGGGTGGCGGTCTAGTCACGACCTGGGAACTGCGTTCCTCCCTGGTTTCTGTTCCTCATTCAGCCTGTAGGTGTCTGGGCATAGGGCATTTCTTCCTCCTGTGGTTGGTGCCTGTCCCTATAAGTGTAGATTTGTGGTTGGTGAACTGCGACACTCCTGTCACAGACAGACTGTCATACCTTCCTTGTGCAGAGGGAAGGAAATCTGCACTGTCAGGTTCCCTCTAAATATTCCTGCCACCCAGTCTCACTTTGGTGGCTCAGTGGTTGGTCCTCCCCCCCCCCCCCACCCCCCGACTTTCCAGTTTAGTTTAGCTGCTCACAGTCTGGGCTGTCAAATCTGTCCTTGCTGTTTTCTTATCACCAGCTTGAAAATCTTGCCTTCCTCGCTGGAATGACAGCTGTTGAAAAATGTTTATCCACAGTAACATTCACAGCCTTGTTTCTGGTCAGCCTCTCCTCCTAAATAAAATTCCACCTCCTGGATGCTTCCATTCATTTCCCTGGGCCAGGCACCCAAAATAGGTCTGGATCAAGGCTGGCATTCTGAGGCAGGAGACAGTACCTTGTTTGGTTCAGGAGATGTGTTTCTGACAAGTTGGCAACCCTTGTCTCTGTAAATGGAATTATAGATTAAATGCATAAACAAAACTAGCTTTCAAAGGCTCACTATAGCGAATCCTTTTAAGAAATGAAAATGCCATCTAAACAATAGCTTTGCATGAAGTGATTTATTAAGAGGACAGATTCTCGGTGATCTGCTCCACTCGTGTATAATTGTGTATTAATGACACCACCATCAGCACTCCACACTGTGACAGAAGCTATTTGGCTCCCTTAAATCATAGATAAGCATAAACAAAGGCAGGCTGAGCATTCCTTGCTCTGAGAGATCGCCTGTATAATTCCTAAATTGAGTTTGCATTCACAGGATGATTTATGTACCAGAAAGGCCCAGGTGTTTGACCTCCTTCCATTTCCATAGCTACTTCCCGGAGCAAGAGATTGGGCTGTGCTCAGTGCTAAGGCCCTGACAAATAGGGACAGCCCTTCAAATTTGTGGTAGAGAATAAGAAAGCAACCTTCTTTCTCCTCCGTTCGCCTGTGGGAAATGCCCAGTTTCTCATGAGGAGATGAGAGTGTTACCGGAACTGTGGGGTTCCCTCTTGGGCCCTGAGATTGCGGGATGCCTGAGAATAGAAAACACACGGCTGAGAGCCTGACACCAGGGTTCTCACTGCTTCGACGTCCTTAATAGATATGGTCACTAGCCTGTTTTCTCATCTTTGAGAAGCTGGTGTTGTGCCAGGTGACCTCTAAGGGACATCCAGATGCTGCGAGGAGCCCCAAGCGGAAGGAGGCCCATAGCCTCCTCTGGGTATTTATTATTTATATTCACGCGCCATATTGTTCGCGTGCACGGTGTCTCCAAAGGGGTATTCTCCCCCAGACAGAGTTGCTCACTAGATGGGACTGCATTGTTTCCATGCTGCTCAGATCAAAGAGGAAGCTGGCATCTCTCCCTTGGAAAGAGTCATTATGGTTTTCGGTGCTTTTCTTAGAAGCACAGTGAGAAAAATGCCTCTTACAGAGTTGATGAGCTTGTCATTCTTTCTGGAACACAGGGGAGTACAGAATCAACCCCTGGCCAGAATATTAGGGACCTGAAGAAGAAGTAAAGGGAAGTGATAAAATCTTAGTTTGAGGGGCGCCTGCATGGCTCAGTAGGTTAAAGCATCCAGCTCTTGATTTTGGTTCAGATCATGGTCTCAGGGTAGTGAGATCGAGTCCTGACTTGGGCTCCCCACTGGGTGTGGAACTTGCTTGGGATTCTTTCTCTCCCTCTGCCTGCCCCCCCCCAAAACAAACAAACAAAAACTTAGTTTGAATTCTATCATTGCACTTACTTGTGACCTTGGGTAGGCAACTAAACTGCTCTGAGCCTCAGTTATCTCCTCACCCGAATGGGGCCTTGCATGGATATTGTAGATGGTGTCTGTAAAGCCCTAGCACCATGCGTTGTATGCACAGGTCTTCAGCAAGTGCTTGGTGCTGTTATATTATTATTATTATTATTTTTTTTTCATTTGAAAGGTACTTACGTGCATGAAGAATGGAATGGCTCTTACCACTTGTCCCACCTATTAACCAACACCATTTTTATTTCTAGAAATTTCTCTTCAACTACCTGGTCTACAGGAATAGATGCTCAGGGATCTGATCAGGTCCATTGAATTATTTAGTGATTTGTCCCTGAAGCAGCACGTGGAATGGTTTTCCATCTGAAGCCTTTGGTGGCAACCCCGCTACTTTCTTGTGGTGATTGGTGGTTGGTTTCACCTCCAGATTTTCATCTAAGTCTCCAAATGAACTACATGGCCCCTTAGCAGGTTTATTCTCAGTGTTCAGCAAGATCGTGTAATGAAATTAACTTACGGAAAAACGGGATTTTGGAAAGGCAGTGGAGCCAAGAGACTATCTCTAGATGAGTGCCGTATTGAAGGCTGCCTGTGACGGAGAATCTGGAAATAAGCCCTCTCTCTGTGATGGTGCCATTTTTCAGGGAGACAAAGTCCACACCTCTTCATTGCCTTTCTATAGTCCCACCCATGGGCAGAAGTACTGGCCATCTGAGCGGGTAAGAAGGAACTCCTGGAGATTTGAGATGAATCCAGATGTGCCCACGTCTGCCCTTATCTAGTAACTTTTATCGACTCCCCTACCTAGAGGATACGTACTCGGTTAGGCATTGTAGGACCTCCATGATCTACATCACCCTCCACCTTCTCTAACTTTCTAATCACTTTGGAACCAGGGGCAGTCCTCAAAATCGAGCTCTGTTCCCTGCACCTGCCTGTTTCCCTTCTCTCTTCTCCTTTTCTCCTACCCCTCTTTCAACACTAAGCCCATGTGTCACATCCTCCTGGAGGTTGTCCACCCTGCACATTAAAAGTCCTGAGACCAAGCCTTCACCCGGAGCAGTTACATCAGAATTTCCACAGTGTGGCCCCAAGTATCAGTGTTTTAGCAGTGTGCTTTTTCCAAAATCACATTTCTGGTGTGCCTGGGTAGCGCTTAGGCAGTTAAGTGTCCAAATCTTAAACCTACTTAAAAAATAAATAAATGAATGGGCATGGAACCTACTTAAAAATTAAATTTCAAGTGATTCCTGTACGTAGCCAAGGTTGTGAGCTACCGCACTAGATGGTGGCCACCGCATTCTTCGTAAATCTAGCGGCCACATAGAGCCTGGCTTCAGTGAATGCTTGTTGAATGAGAGAAAGAGGGTCATCCCTGGGATGCTTTGCCTTATCAGGTACCTATCTCTAAGGTTGGCCCCTCTGCTTGTTATAGCCATGCACTCAGGGACAGAATCCTTCGACCTGTGCCTTGGAGTTCTCTCCTTTGTTCCTTCTTTAGTCTTATCCCGTTTATTTTTTACCTTTCTTAAAAGTCAAAGTTTTAAAACTGTTCTTCAGTATAAAAGTAACATGTGCTTATTTTAGAAAATTTGGACATTAGCAAAAATGGGGGGCAGGTCTCTTCTCACCATCGAAAAGCAGACAGCCCCCATGTTCCCTTCACTTCTCCTAATCAGTTGCCCTCTGGGCCTGACCCTCTGGTTGCCCCACTAAGCTCAGTTGCAGCTGTCAGTGCTCAGACCCTGTGAGCTTCCCCAAGAGTCCTGAGGGAGTGCTCTTGACCACAGCATTCTTAGGAGCCACAGGGCTAACTCCGCTGAGGGCAGGTATACCGTGAGAAGGAGTTTGCCTACGCAACTCTTACTTTCCTCATTCAAGCAGGATGTATGGGCTTTATTAGAATAAATGATAACGTGAGTGTAACTTCTTTAAAATAATAACTTAAATGTTTACCAGCCTACCCCCTTGCCATCTTTAGATACGAGATGAGTTTGCAACTCGTCATGATCAAGGCGGTTTTCTCACTTGCGTTATAGTCTTGTGTTGAGTTGTCTCAACCTGGAGGTAACAGACTCACTTCTAGTGAGTCTCACTAGTCCCATTGCCTCACCTAGACAGGGGAGGATGGGAAATGTAGTCTAGCAGTCTGCCAGGAAGAGCGCTTACATTGGTGATCACCAGCTGTCTCTACTAGTCATGTTGCTCAAAGCAATGACGGAGTCACATCCTGGCCATGCAGGTGCTTGGTCTCTGTATGATATAGAATACTGGCTTCGCTGCTATAACAAAGGCTAAAATGACAGTGACTTAAACATGAAGCAAGTTAGTTTCTCTTTCACTTAGAGCATAAGCTAAGCAGTCCAGGGCTGCTATGGTGGCTTTGTTGTGCTCTGAAGTCCTGAAGTGTTGCTTCCACACAGTTTAGGGTGGCTGCTTCAGCTCCTACCATCACGTCTGCATTCCAGTCCATAGGAAAGACAAAAGGAAAACAGAGGGCACAACCTGAAAGCTGGGCACATCATTTCACTTACGTTCCTTTGGCCTGTACTTGAATCAGGTGGCCACACCTAGCTCCAAGAGGACTGGGAAAATGGGGTGGGAGTAAGGTGGAATCTGTTAACAGAAGAATGATTGGGTAGGGTACAGGCGGAAAGAGGTGTTGGATAATTAGTAAGCTTTTAAAGAAAGCCAGTCTTAGTGGTTAAGAACATGGACCTGGAGTCATACTGTGTGGGCTTAAATTTTGCTCTACCTTTTACTTGCTTCATGACCTTGAGCAAATGACTTAATCTGGATCTCCATTTCCTATCTCTAAGACCATGCGTCAGCTACTCTCTGATGTTCTGCCAGATCCAACCGCCATCCTTTGCCATTCTGCTCTATGCCCTGGAAAACATACCTTTTGGAAAGTACCATCTGGCTCCTAGTTGGATTGGGCCAGTGAGAGGCACTGGCAGGATATGAGGGCGTGGTGGGGAAGGAGGTGGTGAAAAGAAAGAGATGTCAAGAGACTAATTCCCTTCCTGGCAGACTGTGTCCTCCTCGGCCGTGGCTCCTCCAGAGTCACCCTCATGGTGTTAGATCTTGCTGGATTCTGGAATCTCCTCTCCTGACCTAGGCTGGCAGTGGCTCCCCACTATGGATGTCCCTAGGGGGCTTCTTTCCCCTTAACCCTGCTTGGCCCAGTGTTGTCCGCATGGCCTTCATTAGACCGTCTTCGGGCACAGCCTGGGCACACTGTCCATTTCCTGCTAGCCCCCCCCCCCCCCCCCGGCTGAAACGATGGGGATGGTAACGGTATTGGCCTCAGACCCTGGGGGTGAGAGTGAATGAATGCATTGTAGGGTTAGTGCTCGAATGCCATCATTAATTGTTTACTGTTTTCATGTCCCTAGGCAAGCGCTCTGATACCTTCAAGTATGGTGGAAACCTCCTGAAGGGTTTAATTGGGCATTTAAATGAAATAATATTGTCTCCCACCTGCCCTCCCCCACCCTATGTTGGGGGCTGCAGCAAGGGTCAAAAGTTAGGAATAAATCTTGTTCCAAGTCAGCTGTATCCTGCATCCAAAGTTTCTTCCTTCTCGTTATATGGGGAAGAATGAGTAGGAAGATGCTGGGCTTATCATTCGTTTATTCTGTGCTGGCACTTTACATGTATAAACTGTCTACATAGCTTCCCAGCTTGGAGTTTGAATCATGCCACCCACGCTGATGCCCTCAAATATATCCACTTCTGAGGATTGGCCTGCCCATAGTAACAGATCAAGTCTTTCTCTAAGGCCACCCTCCAGTGTTATTTCCCGGGATTCTCAGGAGCGCTTATTTGCGTCCTGTCAGTTCTGGCTGCTCTCGGCTTTTCCTGGGGGAGCTAAAATCCACCACACACCTCACTGAGGCCCATGGACATGTGTTAACTGCTCCGTGACCTCTGTTCTTCCGAAACTGGTGGCCACACGACACTGGCCAGGCTGCTGCCACCCCTGCTCATTCCAGAACCTGGAGGAGGCTTGGCCTTCACTTGCGACCTGGCTGGTTTCCCAGTGACCTACCCTCTGCGGGCCGCAGGGGTGAAGATACCACTCTTCTCTGTGCTCTTCCAGCCTCAGAGTGGGCCGGGGCCTTCTCATTACTGCACGAGCCCAGAGCCACCGAGAATCTGGGATCGGGTTGGCTCCCTGCCCTGCGCTGGCTGTCCAGACAGCTAGGGCCAGTCACCCCGGCCTGGGATCTGCCCCAGATCTCTCCACCCTTGGAAGCCTGTCTATCCTGCCTTCCTCCTACCCCAACCGCAAACATAGCCTATTCTCACAGAGTGTTCACCCCCCTTCATCTTTCTCTCAGGGTGACTGACAGCGGGAAATTCAGTTCACTTCGCAGGAAACCTCACCCTGCCGCAGGGTGCGGGCCCGCCTCCTGGTTCCCACAGAACAGCCACAGAAGAGTTCACCATTGGTGTATTGCCTAAATCTGGGCAACTCAGTCTCTTCTGTGATGGATCTGGTTGGGGATATCAGCTCATTTCATCCTCAGAACAACTCCAGGGAGCAGAAGGAATTATTTTCGCATTATGGAGGAGGAAACACAGTCTCACACTGGTTAAATTATCTTCCTCAAATCACACAGCTAGTTAGAGGCAAACTTTAGATTAAAAGTGTAATCTCTGGGGTACCTGGGTGCCTCAGTCAGTTAAGTGTCTGCCTTCAGCTGTGGTCATGATCCCAGAGGCCTGGGATCGAGTCCCACATTGAGCTCCCTGCTCAGTGGGGAGCTTGCTTCTCCCTCTCCCTCTGTGCTGTCTCTCAAGTAAAGTAATTAAATAAATAAATAAATAAATAATCATCATCTGTGGCTTCAGAGCCAATCTCGGTTTCCTGGGGAGGAGACTGTGCAAGTTGCCCTCCTCCCAGGGGGATTTGGTTGTGGGTTGAAGGCGATAAATTACATAGAAGGAACCATCGCAGGGCCTCGCGGTGTAGTATAGGGCGGTTCTGTATATATTTGCTGAATAAATGCATGAAGGGTGAGTGCTCAGAGCTATATTTGTGCATATTTATTTGTTTTTAGACTAACAAATAACGATCAATATGCTCCAAAGGAATTTCCCATAATGGGATCTGAAGCCACATCCAGAAAAACTCCTCCTGGCTTCTTCCTTCACTCACTTCCTGCTCTCCCTGCTCGGTATTGCAGCCGAGTCCCTGCGACAGGAAACCTCTGGTGGGTCCCGGTGGTGATGGTGCTCACGCTATTTCTAAAGGAAACTAAGCTTTGGCAGCAGCGTAATTTGGGGCAGGGCAGTAGGAGCTCGGAGAGGAATCTGAAAACATATCTAAGGACAGGTGGGCTCAGGCTCAGGTATAAAATTCACCGCCAAACAAACATGATGTTTGTTTGCAAAATGATGCTTTGCATTGCCTAGGAGATGAAGCTTTCTTCTAGGGTGTTCCGGTTAGGGGAGAGAAGGGAGCAGGAAAGGGAAATGACAATAAATTCTGGGGGATAAATGGTTATTTACCTTGGCTAAAGAGAAGAAAGAGCAAGGAAGCAGATACGGAATAATGGGATAAAACACACACACACACACACTACACAGGAAAATGGGAAGGGCATTTTCCTTGCCAGAGAGATGTTTTTACTAGAAATATATAGGCCTGTGTCCAGTTACACATGACTATTAAACACGATGTGACTACCTATGAACAATAATGTTTCATCCATTTTGAGCCCTACTGGAATTTAGAGAGTGTTATTAACCACTTGATCTGTTCAGGAGTACTGTGCTTATGATTTCTGGGTCACCTTCCTACTGGATGATCATTCTCGAATCTGCCCTTGTTGTTTGTATTTTTCTCCAATCAGTTTTGCTCAGGGTGGGCACTTGAAATGATTTGATATCTCTTGTGCGCTCTCTCTCTCTCTGTCTCTTGTGTTCCTCCTTTCCCTCTCTTCCCCACCTCGTGCTCTTGGTCTCCCTCCCCTGCCTCAGGCCTCATCTGTGCCTCTGTTTCTCTTTGTCTGTCTCCTCCCGCTTCCTGCTCTTGTTCCCTCCTCCCTTTTCCCATCTTAAGTTGGAATACGGACAGAAAAAGCAGTGCTTGCCTTCCTAGGGCCCTCTGCCAGAAAACAGAACAGGTCAAATTATAAAAAAAGGATAAAAAAAGACTGCTCTTTGGCAAAATGGGGGAAACAGATGTTCAGGGGTGGTTTTGCTGTCTCTAGCTGTGTGATGGCTGCTGAAACGCTCTCCTTACAGGCTCGCCAGTCGCGGACGTTCATCATCATGGCACACATGTGTGGTTATTTTAATGTCAAATGTGTATATATATTTATCTCTAACTAATTCGCCTCTCCCCGTGACCTTTATACCCCCAAATCCAGAGTTGGCAAGATTACTGACCACCTGGTAGCAAGATTTATTTTCAAACTCAGAGGGTTTTTTTTTTTTTTTTAGTAACACTACCGGGAATAGTGGGCACCATAGCTGCTTTCAGGCCGCTGTTTAACAGTAAATATTTTATGGAAACTTCAGGTTTTTAAGAGAATAGAGAAGGGAGCTGTGGGTGCAGAATCTGGTCTGTAATGAACCCTGCAGAAAGTTTGGGGCTGAAGGGGAGCTGAATGATGGAGATCTAGTGCTGGGATGTGTAGCCTGCTGGGACATTGGGGTCTCTGTCTTCCACAGGTTTGCCCCTCACTGGTGACTAAAAACAAAAGTCCATCGCTGTAGCTTTCGTGGTTGTCCAGCCAGAGAACTTAAGGCTGTGTCCTTAACACAAAATATTTCCCTTTTGGCTTGAAAAGACATTTGCTACCACCCCTTCAAACTTAAAAAAGAGATTCCAGATTCTGAACATTTGCTATGGACTAGGGTATGGCGGGCAGTTTTCTGTCCTGTGCGACCCTCGACCCTCGTGTAGGTTAAGCTCGTGTGATCCCCACTGCCTTCACCTCCAGTGGCTCCCCTTGTCGTATAGGATCAAACCAGTTAGCACATCTAAAGCACTTAGGACGATGCCTGACAAATAGCCAGCATTTAGTAAATGTTATCCATTTTTGCTGCCTCCTCCCTGCCTGCCACTTTTCTCATCATTTTCACGTATGTCTTCCTTCCCTGAACTCCATCCCGTTTCTCCTCTCCTATTCTACTCATCTGGTGACACTGAAAGAAGAGAAAAGGGAAAAAGAATCAACAACAAAAGTATAAAGCCAGAGCCACCACAAACTCAAAGAGTGCCTTTGAACAAATTGGAAAAAAATCATCCCCTCCAGGTGGATGAAGAGCAGGGACAGGGTTCCCAGTCTAGTGGGTAGAGTGCCTGCTAGATTTCAGCCTTCCACTTCTGCCTCGTTCACTCCCTCAGCCTGGCACTCTTGTGCAGTGAGCAGCCTACACAACTGATCATGATAGCCCTGATCCCACACTCCCATTGTGACATTCTCATGGATATTTCTTTCCTTTTCTGGGAACTCTTTCAGTGTTGTGTACATACTAAAAAGACTAAATTCTGCTTTGATTAGTTCTTTTAAAAGAAGTTTCCCCTAAATTATTTACGTGATGGGGTTTATTTCCCCCAGGTTCTGATCTCCTGAATAAAAACTATGTTTAAAACTTGTAATATGTATGCCAGTAGTTAACCAAAATTTATTTACTCCAGTTCAAATGGTAGTTTTAAATGTACTATAATAAAAAGAGCTGATATTTGTTGAGTGCTTTCCGTGTATTAAGTATCTGGCTAAGAAATTTATGTCAGTCATCTTGAAACAATCCTGTGAGGCAGGTACTAGGATTTGCCTCATTTTACAGATGGGGAACTGAAGCTTGGACAAGTTAAATGACTTGCCAAGTCCCACCTGGTGGGTGGTAGAGCCAGGGCTTGAGCCCAGCTCTGGTCTTTACTGCTTGGGTTCTTAACCCACCATCCTGAATTCCAGAGTAAATTATGAGAATCCAGACTCCTGAACCTCAGTGGCAGATTCTTGGCAGAACCGCGATTTGCAATCAGGTCTATCTGACTGTAAAAATATGGGCTGACCCGTTTACAATCCTGCATACCAATTTGTCAGGCATTGCAGGCTAGGCTTGGGGGCAGCAGGGTGAAGGGACACAATCCTCTCCTCAAAGAAATGATGACCTCAGTCAGGGAGAAAGATCATTTAACAGAAAATTTAAAAAGTGGAGCTCTGGCTCCTCCTAGCTGTTGGGTACTTACTGACCGGGGACCTTGAGTGGGTTATCTAAATTCTCTAGACCTCAGTTTACTCATCTGTAATATGGGAATGCAAATACCTACTTCATAGGGTTATTGGGAGGGATTGAATAAGATAATATATGCAAAGTAGCTGACATTCCACATGTGGTTGTAATTATTATTACTATGGTAAGTGCAATCAAGGAAGAACACAAGGAGGGCCTGGGACCCCAGAGAAGAGGAGCCTGACTCAATCATGGAGGTCAAGGGGAGGCCCAGCAGGCTTCCTGGAGGAGATCTGTTTTTCCCAGCATGACCTGCAAGAGAGCAAGTGTGCCAGGCAGGAATGGCTTCATGTCTGTCTTAGAATAGCTGTCACCTCCTCCTTTAGGGATTGCATCACTGAGTGCTGAATAATGGAGAGCAGGTGAATGAAGCTGACTCTTCTCCCTCATTCTGCATGGGGTTTAGCATGGAAACTCTACAAAGTGGGAATGTGACCCCATTAACTCCTTCCTTAAATGCTGGGCTAGTCCTGATGGCTCACAGAGTCTGTCCTGCTCTCTAAAGGTCCTTACATTTGGCCCAGGGGAGTTCAGTGGGACAGAGCCTTTAACACCATGTTCATTTGAATTTCACTTCTGTTTTCCATTATTAGCATCATTGTTGCGTTTTAGGACTATCAGCTCATTGGTGCTGACATTCCACATTGTTTACAGAAGGAGACACCAAGGAATCCTGTAAGGTGGGGTAGGGACATAACCCAGTGTGGGCAGGTATTTGTCAGAATTAACAAACAAAAACAGAGGACACCCAGTTAAATTTAATTTTAGATAAACGACAAAGGATTTTTTTTAAGTGTATGCATGTTCTCTGCAATATTGGAGACATACTATACTAAAGAAATTTTGTTGCTTTTCTGAAATTCAAATACAACTGGTGTCACGTGTTCTATCGGGCAGCCCTCAGTGTGGGAGCAGCGTCTGGGGACTCTCTGTTCTTTGCACTGGATTTTAGGCTCTTTTAGGAGGCGTGATAAAACACAGCTCAGTTCCTATCACCAGGTATCCAGTCCACACGGGACTCCATTTAGGTACTTCTGTCAATGAGACCTGATTGCTGATGTCTGAGTCCTTTTATCACCTCAATTAGAAAAGGAGGTGGGAAACTAAATCCGTCCAAGAGTAGGAATCCTAAACAACTTCAGGGATTTGACCCATGCTCCCTGTGTGTAACCTATCAACTCAGAGCAACTCCTTCTCCGCATGGCTTCTGGAGTCTGGATATTTAGGCTTTAATTTTCTCTATTCTCTCTTAAAACAGACGCTCAGGTCTGATCTTCTCTCTTTTGGAGAGTCAGAACATCTCCGTGTCCTCCTAGGAGTGGACACTCAGTGCCCTCCTTCTGTTAGGCGTCAGCACTCAGCCTGTGCTAGAGCATCACCGGAGGGGTGATGTATGTGTTGGGGGTCCCCCCC